>NC_069390.1:71565679-72165679 GCF_027475565.1 Acinonyx jubatus | reverse complement strand
ACAGCAGCCAGGCAGCACCCCCTCCTCAGAAGATTGAGTCCTGGCTTAGGGGAGGGTACACCCAACAATATCCAAACCAACTGTGAGGTTTTTCCTTCTCAGAGATCTGAGTCCCAATTCAACGGAACTTCTTCAGGTTTCTAAATCCTAGTAACCTCTGCCGTTTTTGTTTTTTTCACTAGCTCTAGCAGCTTCCTCTGGTTACTATTTCCATGTTGTCTCAATGTTTCTTTCTTGCCCTTCAATGCTTATTTAAATTTTTTTTTCAACGTTTATTTATTTTTGGGACAGAGAGAGACAGAGCATGAACGGGGGAGGGGCAGAGAGAGAGGGAGACACAGAATCGGAAACAGGCTCCAGGCTCTGAGCCATCAGCCCAGAGCCTGACGCGGGACTCAAACTCACCGACCCCGAGATCGTGACCTGAGCCAAAGTCGGCCGCTCAACCGACTGTGCCACCCAGGCGCCCCTTCAATGCTTATTTAAACGATTCCCTATATTATGATTTTGTTGTTAATTAAAGTATCTGCTTTGGCCCCTGTTCTCCTAACTGAACACTCATTGATAGAATGAATAAAACTAAAATAAGTTTCAGTGCTACATGCTATGCTTAGTAAACATGATGGGGAAGAAAAAGAATGAGCGCAACCAAAGAGAAGAGTAAAGTCCGTTGTTTCTTAACATGCCAGGCAGGATGAGGTACATGCTGATAACAGAGAAGAGGGAGATGGATTTGTTCAGGTAGCTTTGGTTCCCAGAGAGTATGGGCACTTCCTTGTGTAGTCAGGAAAGGACGCATGTTTCCTGGAGCGCTTCAGCAGGAACACTATAAACAGCATGGACTGTGTGTTTACCCTGTTGCCTCAGACTCTCCTGAAAAGATGTCTATTAGGTCGTCTCTATTAATAGGGCAAGCCGGGTGTATATATAAGGAAGGGCTGGGCTATTGAGGCACAAAAATAGTTTAAAGCCTATCACATTTGTGTACTTCAAACATACCAGTAGATTCTAAAGTCAAATTTCGGCACTCTGATTTTATCGTACCAACCAAATTATAAACCGTACTAATTTAGGGAGCATTTTGGTGCCCAAAGAAAGTCTCATACAAAGTGGGGTCACCAAGCCCCCAGTTGGGATTGTATCAGAAATTCCCACCAAGACAGATGCTGACTGGTTTATCTTTGTAAATTGCTAGAACCCTTTCCCCATTTAAGGTAATGCATTTGCCATGTGTATTGAAAGGGGATTTGTAATTTTTAATATTTTAATGAAACAGAGTTCAAAAACGTTAAAAATAGGCAATGAGAATAAATTTTATTTTTAGTAGAGGGAAAAGGTAAATATCTGTCAGAAATTTTTTCTTCTTGTGTTTTATTGAGTGAGAACAGTTATGAAATTGAGTAAAAGAGAAATTAGTAGCCTATTAAAACTTGGAAAATATTTTTCTTAAACTTGAAACACGGCCAAGAAACTTTAGGTTATAGGGAGACTATACACCTTGATCTGTTATTTCTCTAAGGGGAAACTGAAATGATTATACCTAAATCCGTATCACCTGTAACTATCTTTATATTTCTCTGTGAGAACAAAGAGAAGATAGAAAACAGGGTAAATAAAATACCCACAAATTTTTGGAAGATAAAAAACAAAAGGAAGATTGAAGGCAGCGTGATGAAGTTGAAAACTGCACTATGTGGAGTAAAATGTGTAGACAAGTAGAACACATGGGTAAGGGAGAGGATGAGGCACAAGATGGAAACAAACATGGGCCCTGGGGTAAAGTCACAACATTGAACAGGATAATGCCCACATCACCAGCAGTCAGGGCTCTCACCCCACCTTCGCCAGGAGGGAGCTTGGGAGCTCAATAGGGCTAGTAGTTGGAAAGTCTGCTTTCCTCTGTGTATAAAGCAGGCAGCTAGGCAATGAATCTTAGATAAGAACGGGGTTTGCTTTTCAGGAGAAACTAAACAGTGCTGGGGAATTTAAGACTTTTTTTTTTTTTTTTTTTTTTTAATAAAATGGCTTTTCCTCTACTGGATGCCCTCAAGTTCACCAGTTAAAATCACTGCTCTAATGGGTATCCCAAGAGAGATAGAAGAAATGATTGCATGCATTAAAACAAACAAACAAAGAAAACAAAGAAACATACAGAAAGAACATGCAAAGGTAAGAGAAAATAGCTCCTGGAAATTAAAAACGCAATTGTAAAAAAAAAAAAAAAAAAATCAATGATGAGATTGGAAGATGAAAACAAAGAAATCACCTAGAGCCTAAACTCAAAGAAAAATGCTGGAGAAAATATAAGACAAAAACAATAGTCTTAGAAGATTTACCAAAGAAACTCAATAACTTCTTATTATCTGATTTATAAAAAGAACAGAAGATAAAGACAACATATCTTCAAGATTCTCAGAGAAAACTATATTCACCCTAGGATTTCATACTCAAAAAACCATCAGTCAGGTATAAGCATAAAATGATGTCATGTTCATGAAAGGCCACAAAAAGTTCAGTGTTCATGCACCTTTTCTTAGAAATATTTCAGCAAAACTAGCAAGTAAACTGAAGAGTACAGAGAAGTATGCAGTCTGAGAAACAGCAGAAGCATCTCAGGAGAGAGGTGAACAGCAGCCTCTGCAAGGCAGCTCTCAGGAGGCCTAGCGAGCAGGTGGATACAAAACTCTGGGAAAAGCTTTCCAAGAGGAAAAAAGGGACACAACAAACAGCTTGATATAATGGAACATTTGGTTTCAAAAAGAGGTCAAGACAGTGGCTAATGGTATCTGATAGCCCATAGGATAAAATTAAAGTTATTTATGTAGACATTTATAATCCCTTGGAATTCCTGTGAATAATACATTATAATAATCTTGGTATAAACTCTGACTGGTGATCACTCTAAAAATAGTCATCAGGGTGCCTGTGTGGCTCAGTTGGTTAAACCTCGAACTCTTGATTTTGGCTCAGGTCATGATCGAGCCCCGCGTTGGGGTCTGCACTGAGTGTGGAACCTGCTTGGGATTCTCTTTCTCTCCCTCTCTTTCTGCCCTTCCCTCCCCCCCCCCATCTCTTTCAAAAAAAAAAATAAAAATAGTTATCTAGCTATATTGGGTGTATGGCATGTAAAGAGAATTAAATCCTTATATTTTATAATGGGGGTTACTAAAAATTTCTGAAATTAAGAAAAATCAAGAAATGAGTTCATTACTTAGAAAAGGGAAGGTTAGGGGCACCTGGGTGGCACAGTTGGTTGACATCCGACTTTGGTTCTGGTCGTGATCTCACAGTTCGTGAGTTTGAGCCCCACATCGGGCTTCTCTGCTGTCAGCATGGAGCCCACTTCTGATCCTCTGTCCTTCTTTCTTCCTGCCTCTCTCTCTTTCTCAAAAATAAATAAACATTAAAAAAAGAAATAAAAGAAAGTAAAAGGGAAGGTAAATACCAATAGTAGAGCCTAAAAGTTTCCATCAGTGAGCTCTATTCCTCTTGAAGGGGGCTAGGGTCCTATCAGAGGACTGCTGTTTTTCATTATGCGCCTCTCAGGACAACATGATTGTATAAATGTGAAAATGTATTATTTTGACAAGAGTAAAAATGGTAAAGGTTAAAAAGGCAGGCAACAACATCAATTACAATAACCACAACATAGTATACCCAAACTTCACCACAGAATATGTCAACTTTTTTTTAGTTTCTGCTGACACATTGCATTAGATAAGTAAATGCCCCTGGTAGAAAAGACATCTTTGTAATTTTAATGTACAAATTTTTGGAAGACAAATGGCCTCATGGGGAAAGCTCTATTTTCTGTTCATCAGGAGTAAAGTCATTTGAAAGGCCATCAGAATGTCTATAGGGTAGGCAACAATATTCAAAGCCTTTTCTAACTGTAGAAAGTAATGGAAATGAAAGGGTTCAAGTGTACACCTCACAAGTAGAGACAAATTACCATTATTGGGGAAGACCAGTAAATTATATTAATTATCTGACACAGTCTTTATAATGGTTATATGAATGATATGTATTTCAAAATTTTAGTGTTACGTGTATGCTCGTATTAGAGATATCCCTTCCTCTGTCTTTGACTTTTGAGACAAAAGGAAGAATGAGGGAAAATTGATTTGTTTAGCAGTGAATTTTCGAACACTTTTTTGCTTTGTAAAAATGTTGTGAAGTTTTTCTAGAGGTGAAATATTTTGCATAGTCTCAACATGCAAAATAACCAAGACTGCAGCTCTTATAGGCCAGGGTCCATGTGTGGCAGCCAATGGACCTGGCATCCCCCTGAATTATTTCCCCATTGCACCACTGCCTGACTTCACATAGCAAAGTATAAAACTGGATGATTTAAAGAATTACTCCTAACTGTTGAAATTAACACTCTAGAAATTCTGGAGACACAAATCTATATAAAAGATATAGTATAATGTCTTATCTAAAAAACAAACAAACCCACCAAAACAAAATGAAACAAAACAAACACAGATTCCCAAATAAAAACACTCGCCTATTTTTTTTTTTAATTTTTAAAAATTTATTTATTTTGAGAGGGAGGGAGGGAGGGAGGGGGAGAGAGTGAATGAGCACTTGAGTAGGGTAGGGGTAGAGAGAGAGGAAGAGAGAATTCCAAGCAGTCTTCATGTTGACACAGCACAGAGCCCCACTGGGGCTCAACCTCACAAAATGCAAGATCATAACCTGAGCCGAAATCAAGAGTCAGACACTTAACCCACTGAGCCACCCAGGCAGGCACCCCACTAGCCTTTTTTTTTAATTCATCATACTATGTGTGCAAGCATATGAATCCAAGATATTTTTAGATTATTTTAAAGGTCATTTTTAATTGTATATTTGTATAGAAATGTAAGATAAGATTTTTAAAAAAGTTTTATTTATGTGTGATGGTTTTTCACGAAAACTCAAATAGAATTTCACTTAAATTTTAGCATTAGACTGAACAAAGTTTTAGTCTATATTTTTGGAATGTGTCAGGAATTTGAAAAGCAGAAAAAAATCTGATGAAAAATAATGTTTCCTTCCTTTCCTGCCTCCCTCTTTCTCTCTCTTTCTTCTTAAGCAAGTGGGGCTATGAATTAGCAAATGTCTCTACCATTATTTTTTCTGCATGACTATAAGTGCCTTGACATCTCAATATTCAATTTGTGTCTCTTTGGAGAGAGCACAGTGATATTTTGAATTCCTTACAGGAAGTAGGTTATTAAGGACAGGAAGCCTCCATAGACTGAGTCCCAAGTTCTTCCACATAGTTCCCAAGGTTAGGGCTCCTAAGCACATTACTTCTGGTTGGAACTCCCTTTTTCAGCATGTCCAAAATATCCTTTTATTTCTAGATATAGTTCAAAAGTGACAAATCTATCAAAAATCCATTTATCCCATCATTAATTCAAAAAAATACTTAGTGAGTACCTACAATGTAACAAGCATTCTGTGAAGTCTTGGATTATGAAGGACCTAAGGAGTTTGAACTTTATCTTGAAAGCTACAGTGATTGCAAGGTTTTAAGCACGGCAATTACATAATTACATCATATCAAATTATATATATTATATATTAAATTATATATAAATTAAATTTAAAAATGTAGGGAGACCATTGCAGGTATCCGTACAAGCAATTATTAGGATATAACTACATGTTATACTATGTATATGTATACTATATGTTGAACTATATGTTCATGGGAACATGAATAGACAGGGCTGATTCCAAAAGGACCTAATCGATAATAGTACAATAATAGTAGGGGACCTTGACACCCCTCTTACTTCAATGAATCACATGGTATGTACAGGATTCGGTAACTGATTAAATGTGGCAGTGACATGTGGGGTGGGGGTCCAATATTGACTCCCCGGACACTAGCCTCGTTAACTGGATGGATGGTGTCATTCAGTGAGCTGTGGAGTTGAAAAGGGAGAACACATTTTGGGGAAAAGATGTGAGATTTTGCTTTGAGCCTAATGGGGTTTATAAGTAGAATGATCAGAAACCAATTGGATGCACAAGTCTAGAATACAGCAGAATCGCTTCCATAAAAGAATCTTTCTAGCTTTGTGAGCTGGACATAATCTTTTATTCCTCACAACACCCATAGTAGTGTATATGTACTGCCCCGTAGCACCTACCACCGTCTACTATATATTTAAATTATATACAACGCATATGAATTCAACACACACACACACACACACACACACACACACACACACACACACACATACGTATAGATATATCATGTTTCCCATTCTAGCCTGAAAGCTCCTTGAAGCAGAATCTATGACTGATACATCTTTTTATCCACCACAGCCCTGAAACAAGGACAGACATTCAAAATCATGTGCTAAATAATGGACAGACCAACCATCTCACTGAACATCTCCCCTGGAAATTTTATGAGAATCACCCTCAGAGTTTATCCTCATTGTTATTAATGTTTGCTTCATTCATTTTGGCCACAGGGCTATTTTTATTAGATTAACGGTTTGCATTGTAATGAGTTCATCTGCTAGCAGCATAACTGGCAGAACCAGTTGTCTGGTTAGTGAATTCTATCAGATATATGGTTTTGGGTTGTTTTTCCCCGTTGATTCTAAGGTGAAGTTATACACAGAAATCAGGGGAAAGGCTTTTCATTCCGTCAAGCCATGTGGGCCATGGGTGTATCCTCAACATTCTTAAGCTTTGTTTGAACAGATACTTTGTATACTGTTTTGCTAACAATGATGTACCTGCTTCTGAGTGGGAAGTGTGTCACTGGTGGTGCCCCAAGCCCCAAACAAGGTTAAAAGTCTGGTTTTCTTTGTTTGTTTTTGTTTTTAATTAGATATAGCTCCTTGGCTGAATCATAGCCAGCTAAAACCTGCCAAGGTTTAGGCTTCAGATGTGCAAATTATCGTGAGATGGTTGACATGTGGGAGCTGATTGTTTGGTAGACAGAAATTTAATGGTATACGAAACTGCTTTTAACACTGATTGCTTAACTTGGCATACCTAAAAAGTCACGGGTGCCACCCTGTAACCCTGACCTTGCACTCTTCTTTCTGACATTGGCACCATGGGATGTTCTCTGGGAAAGTTTTCTAGAACCCATTTACATCTGTTTCTTGTTAATTTGGATCATTCTCTAAGACAAAGATCAGAAGCCACTCTTCCAATAGCCCATTTATTTTCCTCCAGTCAGACACCCCTCTTTTGAGTCTTATGGAAATTAAATTATTATCTTGATAACAACACGTGTTGGTTTGCTTGTTTGGGATATCAAATTGTAAGAACCTGAAGAGCTGGGAACTCTCTCTCATGTTGTCGCTCTCGCACCTGGCAAGTGCCAGGCAGATAGTAGGCGGCATGCCACCAAATAGAGAATATAAACTTTCAGAATTTAGAATGCACTTCGGTCTCCTACAACTCCTGCTAGAAACTACCATGAGATAAAACACTTTGTCCTCAGAGTGACATTGATGTGGGTGGGAAACCAAATACCTTCTGTGTGTTTAGTTTTTTGCTCCTAACTTATAAGAAGTATAGTGTTTCTTCTCTTTTCCCATCCACTCCCTATACTTCACCTTACAGGGGAACCTAATTATGACAGACTCAGCCTCTGCAGGAAGAAGGGAGTGGGAGGTGAAGGGGCTTTCAAGTGGATTCTTCACAGTTGAGGCTAAGGTAGAAATGATGACTATAGGGGCTAAGCTGGGCACTCAAGACAAACTATATCTAGACCATAGTGATCTCCTCTTGAACATGATGTTGTAGCAAGATTATTTACATATCCTCTTCCTCAGCTATTCTAAAAATTCCTAGGGTAACACATAGTGCTGAATAAGGGTTATTGTTTAAGGATATAGAATGGCAAATTATTTAATAAGGTAATATTTTAGGGTAGGGAATTTGCTCTTTGTTGCCACCATTTTTACTGTTTCTATCTTTCTCTTTATTTTATGACCTAATTTCTTAGTAAATTTTATGGAGAAGTTACTACTTATTTCCTGCCGCTCTAAGGGAAAAAGACAAGATTTTTTCATTGCTCACTCAGGAAAACCACAGCAATAAAAGCACTGAGCATGGTTGGTGTAGTGTTGACTGACATCATGACTGCAGCTGGAGAAATGGGTGTATGTTGGGTATGTGGGAGTGGTGGGAATATAAGCAGAATCAAAGCAGATAAACACGGAAAGTCAAGAAGGGAGAGTTGGGGAGAGTTGTGGTCACAGATTTCTTCTGATCTCTGGCTTTATCCATTAAAACCGTGTCATTCATTAATTTGTCTAAACCATAGGTCACAACTTCCTAAACGATTAAAATGATTATCCAGGGACTTGTAGGTAGTATAAATGAAGGCACCAAACAAGGGATAAGGCGATAGGAAGAAGTGGGGACTGGGGCAAACCAGAAAGGACATGCAAATTCCTTCTGAAGGCATTCACATCCTTTTAGAACTCTGCAGTAGAGAGTGAAACACAAAACAAACATCTAAGATAAATTCAACACATGGGGCTCAAGTTCTTGACCTCTAATAAACACTTCTGTACCTATTTGTATGCCTCATCTCTCAACACACTTAAGGTGACCTCTTAAGTATGCACCTCGTTGGCAATGCAACTATAATGACGGTATTTCCAATATCTCCATAGAAATTGCTGCTTGAGGACTGCTCTTTTCTGTTTGTAGCTCCATTCCCAAGGCTTACTAACAGCAGACATCTGGAGCAGCTCAGGTGGCCCCTGAGATTATTGCAGGGCTATCTTTCAAAACCCTTCTCCTTTGATCAGTCCTTTGCCAAGCACACCTAGAAACCAACTCTTGGAGGGCTTACCTGGCCGGGTAGTGAAACCCTAACATACTAGAGTCCCCATTGAGGACCAAGCTGATCTCTATTGAAGACCTCTACTATATATATTAAGAATGTCTAGACTAGCTCTGTTAATGGGTTGCATGCATATAAAAGGTCATTACCTAACATTTTAAACTATTTAATAAGTCATCATGTCTTTAAAAAACATTGAATGAATAATTTTTTAAATGTGTTCTAGCACATACGAGGGACTCAAAGTCTTACTACATGATAAAGTTACTATTTGCTGTACCTTTTCCTCCAGACTCTATAGATTATTTGTGATTTTTCAAGAATTCTTCAGGGGAAAATCATGTCACTTGGAGCTTCCCAGCTCCATCACTTAGCCTGTCAATTAAATGCTGTTCAAACCTTGCTAAGAGTAGCTGAATCCACTCTGCTGGAATATTAGCTGTGGATACACACTGAATTATAGTCTACTGGAAAAACAAATTATGAATCATGTTTCACCAATCCATAACAAATTCTATTGACATTCCTATAAAGCACTCAACTTTCAGGTACCAGTAGGCAAGAAACTTCTCTTTAGTAGGTGCTCAGTTAATAGCTGCTGATGGATTGACATATTCATCAATAAAATGAATCCATTTCCTTTTTTTTTTTTTTTTTTTTTTTTTTGCTTTTCATCAAGGCTGTTTTATTGTAAGAAGCTGACAGTACCTTGCTTTGAGGATCTTTTAAGCAATGCAGATCTTTCAGGTTTGGTATTTAGTGACCACATTTGTCTTTTTCATGGTAACAAATGGAAACTCTAATGGAGTTCTTGGGATGGGGTTTACATTTGGAGTCATACCTGAGCTGTGCTTTATCACATATGTATATACTGTATTTACCATTAAAGTTTCCCTGGGGTGTGAGGTAGAGTTCTGTTGGCTTCTGCTCCTTCCAGGATATTGTATTGGCTTATTTATGCTGTGCTTTCTCCCTCCTCTGTTTTGTTCTTTCCGACATACAGGGTGGTCATTATAGTCAAGTTGTCTCATTCCCCTCTCTTTCCATGTCAATCTCATCAGACATGGTCACGAATCACAACTTTTTTTAAGTTTATTTATTTATTTTGAGAGAGAGAGAGCAGGGGTGGGGCAGAGAGACAAGGAGAGAATCCCAAGGAGGCTCCGCACTGTCAGTACAGAGCCAGATGCCACATTGGAACCCACGGTCGAATTCATGCAAGATCATGTCCCGAGCCTAAATCAAGAGTCAGTCACAGGGCGTCCGGGTGGCTCAGTGGGTTGAACGACCGGCTTGGGGTCAGGTTATGATCTCATGGTTAGTGGGTCTGAGCCCCATGTCCAGGTTTGTGCTGACAGCACAGGGCCTGCTTTGGATTCTCTGTCTCCCTCTCTCTGCCCCTTCCCCACTTGCACTCTCCCTCTCAAAAATAAATACACATTGAAAAAACATTAAAAAAAAAAGTCAGTCACTTAACCAATTGAGTCACCCAGGCACCCCACAAATCACACTCTTTTCAAGTTGAAACTGCCTTTTAGCCCCAGGTTTTTATTTCTCCAGTGTGTTTTTCCAGCCTGTACTGGAGTTTCTAGCACATCAACAAAGGGGACATCTGCCAACAGTGTCACTTCATACTGAAATGATAATTTGTGAGACAAGCTTAAGCAAAGCAAAAATCTTTTCTGGCTCTAGCTTTTCAGGCTGGAAGAAAAATTAGCCTAGTGTTATTGAACATATAGGATTCTTCAAATTATTACGACAAGTGGCCTAGAGAAATTGTAAGGTATGATAGAGGTTGGGCAAAGCCCAGGAGTTGGGCTACAAAAGGAAAAAATGAATGGCAACATAGGGAAGGGGAGCTTAAGGTGAAGGTGCACATATTTACCACAAAGTGGTTGGCATTTCAATGTCAGCATCTATTTTCCCACTCTTAGATATTTCCAAGAAGTTTTTGAGACATCATTCAGAACAGAAAGGCAAGTACAGGAAATCTTGTCTTTCCTTTTGTTTGCTTTTCCATTCCTTAGAAAGTCTAGCTTGGGGCAGCTTCTAAGTATATGTTCCCTCTGGAGAACAAAATTCCTTTCATTTTAGGCAGTCATCTTCTGGCTACACTGCTGACCAGGAAAGGAAATACTTTTAGTTTGACTTGTTGGGCTTCTCTCCTACTAGAAAAGCAGCGAAGCAGTGAGGCATTGTACAAAGTCCTCCAAGTGTGAGAGTGTAACTGTAGGTTTGGAAGGAAAAGGAGTCTACCTTGAAGTCTTGGTTTCTATCATTCAGTAGTCCTAGGCTGCTGGACAGAAAAGTGATTCTCTGTGAGCTTTTATTCCACATCTGCATAATGAGGAAGTTATCGTAAAAGACCCCCAAGGGCATGTCCTTCATTGGTATTTTGCAGTTCTGTGTGTTCTCTCTACTTGGCTCCTCTTGGTTTGTCTTCCATGGCACATGATCTTAAGACCAAATCTATTCATTCAAACAAATACTTGAGTACCTATGATGTGCAAGGTATTGTCCTTTTATGCCTTTAAAAAGACATATAAAGAACTCTGTAGTAGAGTTCTTTATTCGTTTATACAAATAAGCCAGATGCCAGTGAGAGATAATTCATATAATGGAGGTTAGTGGAAATAGAGGGGAAAGAATTCCCAAGCTTGACCGTCAAAGTCACATTAATCTTTGCAGTAACAGGGTTTTGCTTAAAACCATGGGATCATCTGTCCTCTTAGCACCTCTAAGAGCAGACAGAACTAGAAATCACATTCAGGTCTCTGAAATATCTGTATAGGGACATCATTAGAAATGGCCTGGTTCACATTTTGGAAATCACCCAACTCTGTTTGCCACATTCTCATACAGCAGAACAGAACTGTCAGTAAGGATTTTCACATCTGGTTGTCTTTACACCCAGGTCATGAGTAGGGACACAGTGGGCATGAGTTCCAGATACTCTTGCGTGACCACAGCCCAGGTATCCCTGTCCGGCTTATCATCTTAATGCCAGGAACGACCAAACATTCTCTTCTGTTGCAATTCACTACAACTTTCTTGTCAGTTTACTTGCCGGGGTTCAGTTTACTCCCCCAGGGCCTTCTTTCAGTAAAGTCTTAAAAGTATCAGGGACTCTTGCTCTTTAGTTCCCTCTTTCAGTCGCCTCTTTCTTTTTCTCCTCATCCATAATCATTTTATCTTTCACAGATGAGAACTTCAGTATCTTTATAGTTTAGAAAACAGGCAGGGTTTTCCCCGATTCTGGGTGAGATAAAGCCCTTAGATATCCACAGTAGGTCCAGGAAATCATACCACGAACATGAATTTCCACCTTTTTGGCTTTGATGATGCTCGGTGTCAGAGGGCTCTGTCACATTTAGAATGTTTATACAAACCCGCCCACTTCCATATAGTTGATGGGCTTGTCTGGATGGCTGATGAGCTCTTGTTCTAGTGCAATTTAACTTCTATTATTAAATCACAGATTATTGATCCCAAAGCTTAGCACCATTTACTTTTTCTGTAACTTTCTATTCTCATCAGGAGAAAGGACAATTCATGGCAATCGATGGAGGCTACACATCAGTATATATTCTTAGAACCATTGCGAGAGCCCTAATGTCGTTCATGCCCAGATTGTACTTTTCCCTTACATGTTGCATAGTAAGACTATTTCACACTTCACACACAATGGTTCCATTGTAGTAAATATAACACGTTCTATGTTCCCACAAAGTAAATGTTCCCACAGTCTCCATGTCAGAATAATGAGACAGAGGTTCTGATACCATACTGACCTGTCTAAAGTTTCTCTTGAATGCTAATCCAAGAAATTTAAAGAAAAGATTTTTCATTAGTGCAGTGATGGAGCACAGGACAGAAATGAATTTCACACGTGCATAACAAAATATAGAGGAGCTGACTTATGGCAGCAGTCAATATCCGGGGCCAGTGGTTTGATATTCATCAAGGTGATTTTTTTTTTTTTCTGGTCTGAAGGAAAAAGAATGGTTGTAGATTGCAACCTTAACATAAAAGAACTGAAATACTGCCTGGTAGGTTTCAACTTAAAGACTGTGCAGCTTTAGATCATTCATTCATTCAACATTTATTCTGTGTCTGGTATATGCCAAACTCTTTGCTGGGAAATGATGCTGAAAAGTGACTTGTTCCTTCCTTCATGGGATTTATAGTTTAATAGAGAAATACTGCTATAAATGCTGTGATAGAAGTAGACACAGGGCAAAGAGGAGACTGAAAGGAAGGGTTGGGCAAATTTACCTGAGAATCAGAGAGAAGATTCATGTGAAGCTTCAGGGAGGAACCAGTGTATTCACTGAGTCTTAGCAGCTTGGTAGATCATCAAACAGGCATTAGCATAACCTGTATGGCATAAAAATTAATCTTGATTCAATCACAGATAAAAGAAACTACCCTGGAAGCACCAAATGAGTGGTACTGGATGGTAGTACTTTTTAATTAAACAATTTATTTTCTTCTTTGTCAAATTTTCATGCACAAATTTTTAAATATTATTTTTTTATTGTTGTATGATAAATACAGACCTTTTTCATATACAGTTCAACAAATTTTAATGTGTGTGGATTAGTTTAACCACCAGCATAGTGACTATACAGAACAATTCCTTCACCCTTAAAAAAACAGCCAGGTGCTACAATTGCATTCTCCCTACCTCTTAACCCCTGGTGACCACTGATCTAGTCTCCATTACCAGTTTTCAGCGTTTGTAAATGTCATTTAAATTGAATCACTGAGTATGCAAACTTTTGAGACTGGCTCTTTTATTCAGTAAAATGCATTTGAGAGTCATTCAAGTGCTTGTGCATACCAATAGATTGTTCTTTTTTTTTTTTTTTTTTTTGCTGAGTAGAATTCTTTTGCCTGAATGTACTGGTTTCCTTATTCACTCACCTGTTGAAAGACCCTTAGGTCATTTTCAGTTTTTAGATGTGATGAATAGAACTGATGTAAATATTCTTGTACAGTTTGGGGATAACATAAGTTTTTATTTCTCTAAGGTAGTAGTTTATTTTTTAATTCATTTAAAAAATTTTTAAAAATATTAATTTACTTTTGAGAGAGAGAGAGCATGAGCAGGGGAAGGGGGAGAGAGAGAGGGAGACACAGAATCTGAAGCAGGCTCTAGGCTCTGAGTTGTCAGCACAGAGCCCAACACGGAGACTGCGAGATCATGACCTGAGCCAAAGTCAGACAGAGTGAGTCACCCAGGCACCCCTCTAAGATAGTAGCTTAAGGAGAGGTTGATAAGTCACAAGGTAAATCGTGTTAAAAATTTTATGACACTGAAAAATGGTTTTCCAGAGAGGCTGTGCCATTTTGAATTCCCATGGCGATGTATGCGTGTTCTAGTTGCTTCCGACCTTTGCCAGCGCTCAATTTTTGATTTTCAAACTTTACCTATTTTAATAGAGCGGCTGGTAGTACATCATCGTGATTTTATTTTGCATTTAATTTTAATGAAGTTCAGTTTATCATTTTTTTCCCTTTATGGATTGTCCTCTTACTGTCATGTATAAGAACTTTCATTTTACCTTCGTTCCTATAAGATATTTACATCAGACACGGAATAGTGAATTGACATCTTTTTATTTCAGCACTTAAAAATTGTCGTGTCACTTACTTGTGGCCTCCACAATTTCTGATGAGAAGTCTGTGAAAATTCAAATTGTTTTTCCTGCATAGAAAATGCATTTTTTTTTCTTCTAGCTGCTTTCAAATTATTTTTATTGCCTTTTGTTTCCAGCAGTTTGTTATGTCTGGGTGTGAACTTTTTGGGGTTTATTCTGTTTGGTGTTTACTAAACCACCTGAATCTGTACGTTTACATCTTTTGCCATAATTTTAGGCATTGTTTCATCTACTATTTTTTCAACATCACACTTTTTCCTCTCACTCTAGGACTACTTTCAAAAATGTTAGACATTTTGTTGTTGTTACATGGGTCTTTGAGGCTTTATTCATTTATTTCATTGTTTCCCTCTGTGTTTTTCAGATTGGATAATTTCTACCGATATATCTTCACGCTCATTGACTCCTTCCTGTTGTTGACATTAAATGCTTTAGAAATTGCAATTTTGTGATTTTAAAATTTCTGTTTGGTTTATTATCATTATTTCTTTCTTCTTCTTTGTGGTCATTGTCTTCTTTTTCTTCCTCTTCTTCTTCTCTTCTTTTCTTCTTCTGCTGCTACTTCTTCTATTCATTTCAATGATGTTTATGATTGGTTGTTGGAGTAATTTTATGGTAGCTACTTGACAATCTTTCTTGGATAATTTCAAGTTCTGCATCACTTTGGTTCTGATACGTGTTGATTGGCTTTTCCCATGAAAGTTGAGTTTTTTGTACACTGAGTAACTTTGAATTGTATCCTGAATATTTTGGATATTATAAGTGTATAAGTTTAAAACTTATGGAGAACTTATTTTTGCTTTAGTAACCATTCTACTTAGTTATGTTGAGACTGCAAATTCTAGCCCATCTTCTATCAGCTGTGATTCCATTGTTGTTTCAGTTTTCAAACTTTGCAGTACTGTTAGGATCTGTCTCCCCCAGCAGGTGCAGGCGTCAGTCTGTTAGTTCAGTTCCCAGACTGTTTGGTACTTTTATTACTATCAGATCCACACATACACAGCTCAAGAGTGAGCTCAGAAGTTCATATATCATTCTATGATACTGCTTTCCCAAGCTCCTCCCTCTTAACAACCTCTCTCAAGTTTCTGTTTCTCTGGGTCACCCCTTTTGGCTCACATGGACAGAAAGCTAGGGCTTTCCTGAGTCCCCTCTCCTGTGTCCACCTCTAGAACAAAGCAGATGAAGGACAGAGTGGTGGGGGGGTGGAAAGCAAAAGAGGGATCACCCACGATCTTGGGAACAGAGTTCCACTGATGAGCCTGGAGGAAGGTTAACCACCTTCTGAGTTTTGCCTCCTGTGGGTTCCTATTACAATACCTGATGACCTCTTTGAAGTATTGTCTGGGGGCTGAAGTTCAGGAGAATGGAGGAAAAAAGACAAAGCAAAATACAAAGAAACAGCTGCTTCTTTTCTTTTTTAAATTTTCTTTATTTATTTTGAGAGAGAGAGTGGGCAGGGGGAGGGGCAGGGAGGGAGAGAGAGAGAATCCCAATCAGTGTCCACACATTGTCAGTGCGGAGCCCCATGTGGGACTCAAACTCATGAACTGTGAGATCATGACCTGAGCCAAAATCAATAGTTGGAGGCTTAACTGACTGAGCTATCCAGGTGCTCCGCCCCCGCCACAAAATAAAGGCAGTTTCTGCAGTCTACCTAAACATCAGGTGTTCCTTTTCCTGCTCCTCAAGTCAGAACTAAAGGGGTCTTCTAGAGCTCTCTCTGGCTGCATCATCTACCCACCTCTAAGTTCTAGGCTGTACTGCATCTAAGTCTTGCATACCTAAAGAGTATTCTGGTAAAAAAAATTGGTAATCTCTTCACTGGTTTGGTGGTACTTTGAAGTCTAGCTGCCTGCTGTTATTGACTTTCTAGAGACCTCAAAGGTCTGCTCCATGCATTATATGCAGGTTTTATAACTGCATTCAGTGACAGAGACAGTCAAGCGTGTGTACTCCATTTTACCCAAGACCGAAAACTCATATGCTATTTACAAACATTTGTTATCATTTACCAGGTCTATATTTCTCCTGTGGGGAACTATGGAGAACTTTTCATGATAGGCATGTTTATGTAGAATCACTGATGCCACCTGTGAGTAGAACATTCTATGAAAGGACATTGAGTGAGGCCTGATCTTAGCAAATTAAGTTACCTATTGACATTTTGGAAGTTATAAAATTCATTTTGTATCATCTTAAATAGTTCCTAAATGGAACAAATAATCAATGCTCCAAAATTAAACAAATACTTGTTTCACTTAGTATATTAATCCATTTACAATTTTAGTTGTAAATTATAATTTTTTTTTCTTCTTAAATTTGAGGACGTGTGCATATGTTTAATACATGTTGGTTCATGTTTAGTGTTTGTCTTTCTTTAGGCATTTTAATGAGAGAAATTCTTTAGTGGTGAAATTTATATTAATATACATCTTTGAAAATCTAATGTAATCTACACACCCATTATTCAGGAAAAGAGCACATAATGTAGGGGCTTCACAGATGGATTAGAACTCATATGTAGAGATAAGTTAAGAATTTCTGCTATTATCAGTGTACTCATTACTTTTAAGCAGTCAGTCATTACGGTCCAGCTACAATTGGAGTTTGGCTTAGAAAAAGCTGAAGAAGACTCAAGAATGAGTACTCTATATATTTGAAATAGGTTTATCAAAACACTTTATTTTGCAAAATCTTAAGAGCTATAAAGCATTTTTCTTGTCAGAAAGGCTACTTTTGTTCAATTTAAATATTCTACTTCCATTTGGTATTCTACTCATTGTTCCTAAGAATATTTTTGGAATTTATGCCAATTTTTTTCTGAGACATACCACTGATTTATTAAAAAACCTGAGCTACATTGTGAGACCAAGTTGCTGTTAGAAGCTTCTAATCCAGGCAGGACATCTGCTGACCTAGAGAAAGGATGGCTGGCTAGATTGGCATCTCCCTCTTCTGTATTAGGTAAAAGAAATTTATAATAGTATGTGTGATCTGAGCAAAAATTAGCGTTTTGGGTGATGGAACCATCACTTTAATGCTTTGCTTGAAAAGACTGATCTGGAAACAATTTAGAGAGTTTGATTTACAACCAACTTTGAAAAGAATAACACATGTTCTCAAGACGTCTCAAGCATGCAGCGAATAGGGAGCTGTCCAACCACTTAAATTTTCTTTAATCTTACAGTTTAATCAACGATTCCCTCACAAAACTTTACCCTTGGGAGATTAGGGACACTCCTTGGAGAGCCTTAGGTCAGAAATCAATGTGTAGTTTTACTGGGATCACCACATGTGCTTCAAGTTTGCGAGACATGTTTCAGTTTATGTGCCAGGTTGAACTTAATTGTTTCAGAACTACAGACACCCCCGGAGAGTGAAAATCAGAAACTGTGCACAACATATTATCAGGGGACACAGCATGTCCTGGCATGTCTGTCAATGAAATGAAAAGCATTTTTCCATTGATCCTGGGATATCCAACAACCACAGAGATTCCGGCATGTTAGGTCCTGTGTTGAGGCTGAACTGGCAGAGCTAAGACTTCACAGACTGAGACCTGGAACAGGGAAGAAAAGCTCAGGTCACACTATATATCCACTGACACCCCACCTACACCCCTGTTATGTACAGGGAGAAGGAAGGACCTTCAAAGAGTCCAGTGGTTTTTAAATATATAACTTGAGTTATAGCTTCATAATTTTTGCTATAACCTCATACAGTACTTTTACATCTAATATTTTCCTAAAAATAATTTCCTCCTTTTTATTGTTTTTAAATTAATAATTCCCATTACAATACTCTCATTAATTAAAAACTTGTATTTTTGCTAGAAAGAAATGCTGACCATACAGAGAAGCACAAGGACATATAATGAAGACCAAATAATAGTATCAAACTATATTAATTCTATTAAACTGTATTATTAAATAATACTACTAAAGTACAAATGGAAATAAAGATGGATAAGGAATTTCAAATAGAAATAAGTTTAGCTATTTATAAAATGCCGTTGTAAAAAGAGAAAGAAATTCTGCCTCTGGAAAGACTGAGTAGGTGTACTTTTTCCTATTCTGCCTGTTAAGTACAACTAAAAACATTGGACATTATACATAAAACAAACATGAGAAGAGTCTGAAAAGTGGAAAAAAGAAGACAGATCCCCCCAATCTATGGACCCAGAGAATGACACATGGTGTTCCTGGGTTTTCTTTTTCCCTCCTGTGTCCCATGCTCAGAGCTGAAGGAGCCAGGGATGTGAAAAGAACTGATAAGTGCACGTTTAAAAAGCCCCAACAAAAAGCTTGTTCATTTTAGTGAAACGATCAGGAAAGGAGAAACCTAGCAAGATAAAAAAACATTTAGATAACTGCCCTACTGTAGCCAAACACCACAGAAAAACTGTGGTTCCACTCTGCCTATGTCAGCAAAGGCAAGGAGAAACCTAGACATCTACCCTCATGTGGTTGTTATAAGATGCTAATCAACTTTGCCAGATGTCGTCAGAGAAAACCAAACAGAGACACAGGCTTTCATCCCTGCTAGCCAGTAACAAGCCCCCTTTTCCCCACAGTGTTTGTGGAGTTCACATGGTGGATTTTAACCCCTACCTTGCAGTAATGAGGCATATCTTCTCCTCCCTGCTGGGGTGATGTCAGAGGAGGTCCAGTGGGGGTCAGAATTTTTAACATTGCCCAGAAATAATGAGGCCACCCCCAGTGCAAAGTTAGTGGAGATCACAAGGGGAATCAGAACTCCCCCCTCCCAGCCCAGAGGTAACAGGGGCCAGCCTCTGGCCTACCGCCCCCCCAAACCCCCATACATGCATGCACAAATACACATGCGCAAGTGTCAATGGAGGCTGGTTGGGAATCCTGCATTTCTGCTTCCTTCTGGCACTAACAAGACTGCACTCACCTTTCTCCTGGTTAGACAGTATCAGACAGCACCAGTTAAAGCAAAACATTTAAATAAGATGTAGACTTTCTTAACATGATATGAAAGTGCTCACATTTCAGTTAAAATTCACTTATATCAGGAACAGGAAGATCTCCAGCTGAATGAAAAAAGACAGTAGATGCCAATACAGAAATGACAGAAAAGTTAGAATTATCTGGCAAATAAGGCATTCATGACAAAAAAGCTTCAATGAGCAGTTATGAACACGGTGAAACAAAAGAAGGGCTGGAAAACCTTAGGAAAGAAATAGAAAAAATCTCAGAAAAAGAAAGAAAGAAAAAGAAAAAAAGAAAGCAAGCATATAAGAAGAACAAGTGGATATTTTGGAACTGGAATATACAGTAACCAAAATAAAAAGCTCAGCAATTGGGCTTACAGCATAATGGAGGAGGCAGGGGAAAGAATCAGTGAACTAGAAGGTAGTACAGTCTGAACAAAAGAGAAAATAGAAGAGGGAAACATGAACAAATCCTCAGGGACCTGTGGGACTATGACAAGAATTCAAATACCCATGTAATCTGAATCCCAGAAGGAAAAAAGAAAAAGGATAGGTTTGAAAAAGAAAGTGGCTGAAGACCACAAAACCATATTTGGGAAGACATACAAACCTACAGATTCAAGAAACTGAGTAAAATAAGTCAAACAGAGAAACATAACTACTGTATGTTCTTGCTTAAATGTTGAATCTAAAAATGTTGAACTCATAGAACCAGAGATTAGAGTGGTGCTTGCCAGAGACTAGGCTTGAGGCAGAAATGGAGAAATGTTGGTCAAAGGGTACAAACTGTCAGTTATAAGATGAATAAATTCTGGGAATCTAATGTACAACATGCTGATTCTAGTTAGTAATCCTAGATTGTATATTTGAATTTTGCTAAAAGAATAAATCTTAAATCGTCTCATCACACACACACATGCACACACAAAATGATAACTATGTGAGGTGAGGAATGTGTTAATTAACTTGATTTTGGTAGTAATTCCACAATGTATACAAATAATTAGATTATCACAAATATGAAAATGAGTGAGCCCCAAACAATATAAACCTAAAGGTATCCATGCCAAGACATATCGTAATTAAACTTGTAAAAACTGAAAACAGAAAAAAAAGTTGAGACCAACCAGAGAAAAATACATCTTATTTATAAGGGAGAGTATTCAAGTGACACTGGATTTCTCATCAGAAACTGGAGGCCAGAAAGAAGTGGCACAATATTTTTCAAGTGCTAAAAGAAAGAAACTGTCAACTCAATTTTTGTATACATTGAAAATATCTCTCAGGAGTGACAGGATATCAAGACATTTTCAGATGATGAATTTGCTGCTGGAAGTTCTACCAGAAAAGAATGGCTAAAGGAAGTTCTCTAAACAAAAAGGAAACAATGGAAGTATGAACTTTACGACGTCAGGAAAGAAGAAAGAACATGATACTAAGAAATATGGGTGAACAAAATAGGCTTTTCTTCTCCTCTTGAGTTTTCTAACTTTTGTTTGACATTTGAAGCAAAAATGGTTACACAGCCTGATTTGTGTCTATGTATGTAGAAGAAATATCTAACAAAATTGTGACAGAAATGAAAGAGACTAACAGAATATAAAGGGATATAAAGCTTCTATATTTCACTTGAACTGGAAAAATGATGACACCAGTAGACTGCTAATAATGATATATTACATGATATGATATGATATATGATGTGATGTGATATGACATGATATGCTATGATGTGATATGATATGATATGTGATGTGATATGATATGTGATATGATATGACATGATATGACATGACATGATATGATATATGATATGATTTGATATGATATATGACGTGATGTGATATGACATGACATGATATGATATGATGTTTAATGTATAAAGTAATACCTGGAGCAATTGATGAAGACATTATGCAATGTGTTACACTCAAAACACTATTGACAAATCAAAATCAAATTGTAAAATATATTCAGGTATCCCAAAGGAAGGAAAAAGAAAACAGAGAAACAAAAAAAACCCAAAAGAAACAAAAACCAAAAAACATAAAATGCCAGACTTAAACCCAAACACAGCAATGATTATGTTAAATGTAAGTGTTCTGAATAAACCACTCGTAAGACAAAGGATGGAAGAGCGAATTTTAAGAAATGATACAACTGAAAAAGAGAGAACATACACATTAATAATATCAGGAATAAAATATGTGATATCACTCTAGACACTGCAGACATCAAAAGGATAGTTAGGAAATACTATGGAAAACTAAATAAATAAATTTGCCAATTTAGAGAAAATGATCCAATTCTAAAAAAAAAAAAATCAGAAGCTACCAGACTCAACCAGTATGTCATTTAAATTGTCTTATATCTATTAAGGACATTGAATTCATATTTATAACACTCCCCCAAAAAGAAATCTTCACATGTAGATGGTTTCTATGGGGAAGTCTATCATGCATTTAAGAAAGAATAAATAGGAATTTTATACAGTTTCTTCCTGAAAATTGAAGAGATAGCACCCAAAGATTTTATGGAATTAGTATTATCATGACATAAAAATCAAAGACAATACAAAATAAGAAAACTAGTCTATAGACTATAGTAAACTATTACTCATGAAAATAGATGTAAAATTCTTATTTTTAATTAATGAATTAATTAATTTTTTTTGAGAGAGAGAGAGAGAGAGAGAGCGCATGAGCTGGGGAGGGGCAGAGTCTAGAGAGGGAGACGCAGAATCTGAAGCAGGCTCCAGGCCTCTGAATTATCAGCACAGAGCCCAACATGGGGTTCGAACTCATGAGCTGTGAGATCATGACCTGAGCCAAAGTCAGATGCTCAACTGACTGAGCCACCCAGGCACCCCTAGATACCAAATTCTTAACAAAATATTAGCAAATGGAAATTAGAAATACATAAAAAGGATTATACAAAATGTACAAGTGAAATTTATTCAATTGATGCAAATTTAGTTCAATATTCAAAGTCAATCAATGTTATTCACCATATTAACAGGATGAAGAAAAATAAATCATGTGATTATGTTGCTCAGTGCAGAGAAAGCATTTTATAAAATTTACCACCCGCTTCTAAGAACCTTTAGAAAAATAGGAATAGAGTGGTAACTTTTTCAACTTAATAAAGAATGTCTTTTTAAAAATCTAACATTATGCTTAGTGGTTAAAAACTGAATGAGCTTGCCTAAGATTGAAAGCAAGACAAGGATGTTTACTTTCATTATTCTTATTCAACATAGTGCTGGAAGTTCTAGGCAGTATAATAATAAAGACAGAAAATAAAAGGAATGTTGACAGAAAAGGAAGAAAGACAATTTTTCCCTACTTGTAGATGATGTAATGGTCTATGTGGGAAATCCCAGAGAAACTACAAAAAAAACCCCAAAACAAAAACGAAAAACACACACATAAAAACAGAAAACACTCCTAAAACTAAAACTAGTAAGTGTGTTTAGCAAGTTTGCAGGATAGAATATAAAAACACAAAAATCAATTGTATTTCTATATACTTCCAACAAACACATGAACACCAATTTTAAAAATACAATGTCATTTAAAGTTGCTAATAAATACTTAACTATAAATCTAAAAATGTATTTTTAGGACTTGTGTATACAGGATACAGTTCTGATGAAAGAAATAAAATAAGATGAATGACTTCACTCATATGTGGAATTTAAGATACAAAACAGATGAACATAAGGGAAGGGAAGCAAAAATAATATAACAACAGGGAGGGGGACAAAACATATGAGACTCTTAAATACAGAGGACAAACTGAGGGTTGCTGGAGGGGTTTTGGGTGGGGGTATGGGCTAAATGGACAAGGGGCTTTAAGGAGGGCACTGGTTGGGATGAGCCCTGGGTGTTATATGTAGGTGATGAATCACTGGATTCTACTCCTGAAATCATTATTGCACTATATGCTAGCTAACTTGGATGTAAATTAAAAGGAAAGGAAAGGGAAAGGAAAGGGAAAGGAAAGGGAAAGGAAAGGGAAAGGAAAGGAAAGGAAAGGAAAGGAAAGGAAAGGAAAGGAAAGGAAAGGAAAGGAAAGGAAAGGAAAGGAAAGGAGTCAAATAAAATGTAAATAGGTATTCTATTCTATGAGCATGGATTAGAAGACTAAGCAAGATCAAGATGTCAAGATGTGTATTCTCCCCAAGTTGATAGGAAAGTTTAACATAATTTGTATCTAAACTCTGAAAATTTTTATACATATACATAAAATTAATCTAAATTTATATAGAAAGGCAAAGGAACTAGAATTAAAACAAGTTTGAAAAAGAAGAAAAATGGAAAGAATCAGTCTACCTAATTTCAATATTTAGAGCTGCAATAATTAAGACTGTGGTCTCAGTGGGAGGATATGTGCATAGATCAATGGAACAGAATAGAGAAAGCACACAAATGTGCCCAATGGATTGTTGACAACGATGAAAAAGCAATTTAATAGAGGAAAGATAATCTATTCAACAAGTGATACTGGAGCAATTGGACATCCATAAAGGAGAAAATGAACTTCAAACTAATTTTCACACCTCGTACAGAAATTAATTCAAAATGGTTTATGGGCTTAAATGTAAAATATAAAAATAAAAGTCCTTAAAAAAAGAAGAAAATTTGAGGAATCTAGGGCTAGGCAAGCAGTGTTTAGACATACCAAAAGCACCATCCACAAAAGAAAAAATTGATAAAGTAGACAAGCTAAACAGTGGCAGAAAATATTTTCAAACTATATAGCCAACAAAGAATTCATATCTAGAACATATAAAGTATTTTCAAAACTCAACAATAAAAAAAACACAGCGTATCCCTTTAGAAAATGAGCAAGGCATGGAATGGCATTTTGTCAAAGAGGAAATACAGTGACAACTAAGCACACGAAAATGTGTTAGACATCATCAGCCATTAAGAAAATGCAAACTATAAGCACAATGAAGTATCACAATATTCCTGTCAGAATGGCTGAAATAATAGTGTTCTAACTCTAGACTGATAATTTTCTTTGCACCCAACTTCTGGTTTTACTCTCATCTGGGTTTCCTTTGGTGTTACATGGAGTTCTTTGATGTCCTGTCCTTGAATTTCTTTCTGTATTCCTCTAGATATTCTTACCCAGTGGGGAATACTCACAATCTTCTAGCTATATCTAGGGGTACAAAAGCAGTAGGTGCCACAATCTGACATTGAATGGGATGTGTTTAGTAGCACTGCTCCATTCTGCTGGGGTTGGACCATCTCAGCCTGCATGCACATGTGGTACCTAATGAGATGTTGTCTTACCAAATAATCAATACCTAGCCCTCTTTAAGGTTAGAAATGAAAGCAAGAAACAATGAGGAAGACACAAAGTGAACTAGTTTTACAAATTCAAGGGAAACGGCAATTGTTAAAAAAAAGATTTCTCCTTCATGAGGGGAATTAATCTCATGAAATGATATGTTTCCCTAGAGACCCACCAGTGTGGGTTCCAAAAAGAAGGTATGAATGATCTTGAATGAGCCTTGGAACTCTGGGAGATCCTGAAGATGGTATGAAAATATTTAGCAGCACTTGCATCCTTGGGATGGTGAAAATAATTTTAAGCTCTCATTTTAGCTAATGTTCCCTTAGGCAAGGAAATAAATCGGCAGCCAGAAAACACTGGGGAAATTAAAACATGGGCATGGTACTTCTCCTTTCTTCATCCAGAATGAGTGACGTTCTTTTGCTGCTGCTGCCATCACTACTGTCATCCCTGCCCCTCCTGGAGATCAGGAAGCTTAAACATTGCCATGGGTGCAGTTTGTTTTTCTAGAGAGACCTAAAACCAGGAGAACAGAGGAAAAATAGATATCAGAGAGCTAGACTCTGCATGAAAGGTGACACCTTACACACAGATGGATTCTGTAATGTAAGTGGAATTCATTTGGAATTAAATGTTCAGATTCTGGCATCTTATTTCTGTCCTCCACCACTCATTTAATTTTTACTTATGGAGTATTAATTTTTTTTTCAACGTTTTTTATTTATTTTTGGGACAGAGAGAGACAGAGCATGAACGGGGGAGGGGCAGAAAGAGAGGGAGACACAGAATCGGAAACAGGCTCCAGGCTCTGAGCCATCAGCCCAGAGCCCGACGCGGGGCTGGAACCCACGGATCGCGAGATCGTGACCTGGCTGAAGTCGGACGCTTAATCGACTGCGCCACCCAGGCGCCCCATTTATGGAGTATTAATGCCAGCCTTATGTTGGCAGCTATCCCCATTTCTGACCTTGTTCAGCCATGACTGCTGATGATGTATATTCAGGAGAAACAAGGAAATAAAGGGGGAATGGCAGGGATTTACTGAGTTGCAAGGGTGCATCTGGTCCTTCTACTCAGCATAGCTGTGTGAAACACTTATCTGTGATAGTGGAGAACAGTTGGCTTAATTTACATTAACAATCTGACTATATTGTTATCTTATTTTGGTCCATAATTGTTTCAGATGAGTCTGAGTCTCATTTTTCATTTGTCTATAGTTTTGACCTTTAAAATACTACTACTTTCAACTTTATGTTTATATAGTACTTTAATTAACTTGATCTTCATAACAACTGGGTAAGCATATAAGGTAGACCTCATCTCCATTTTTCATGATGGGGAATTGAGATGAATTTAACTAGTCCCATATACTCAACGCCCAATGCTTGTTCTATTCTTCTATGTTGTTGTCTGCCGCCTGTTGTCAACATGGCCATTGTTTACATGGCTTTATTTACTATGAGGGCTGAGCTTGAATACTTATAACCCTAGGACAGAGGCATTATTGGCCCTGATATACTTACTTTTGTAGAGGCTAAAGTGAACCAAAGTTACCTCTTTAAACTTACTTACTCCAAAACAAGTTTTATCTTAGTATGGAGTCCACAATTTGATTTTCTTGTCTATCTTTTCTCATTAGGAGAAATTGTGAGCCCAGAAGAGAAAAGAACCATGAATAATAAATCTGATAAAATTGAAGTGACAAAGGGCTGACCTTATGCTGCACCTCCGTGAGGCATAGTCTTGTAGGCGTTAGAAATGTTGCAACTCACTAAAGCTGTTGAAAAAGAACTCTTCACATGTCCACGAACTTAATGCTGGTTGTGTGTCTGCAACCAGATAAAAGTTCTATTTGGGTTGTGTGGAAGCTTACCAGTGGAAAGGGTAAATACTTTGTCATGGGTTTGTATTCTCATTCCATCACTTATTCCTTGTGACCTAGGTTAAAATGTTGAATCCTAATGCATGAATTTCCTCATCTGCAAAGTGAGGCTTGTAATAATACCTAACAGAGGGTTAAAAGGATTCAAGGAGATAATACATCTCAGTTATTTGCCACAGTAACCAGGCACTCAATAAGCATTAGCTATATATATTTTTTAAATGTCTTGTTTATTTATTTTGAGAGAGAGAGTGTGTGTGTGTGAGTGGGGCAGGATGGGGGTTATGGACAGAGAGAGAGGGAGAGAGAGAATCCCAAGCAGGCTCCACATTGTCAGTGCAGAGCCTGATGCAAACCTTAATCTCAGGAGCCATGAGAGCATGACCTGAGCCAAAATCAAGAGCTAGACACTCAACCAACTGAGCCATCCAGGTGTCCCAGCATTAGCTATATTATTATCAATCTTTGTTTCCTTCTGACTGTTTGAAAAATATTACTTTTGAACTTATTTTCTAAGCCTTTGGTAGTATCTATTGGATTTAGGAGGACTAATTTTCATACTTTTGTAGAGATAAATAGTATTAAGACAAATCAGTGTGTGGATAAAGCAGTAGAAGCCCAAAATTATCACGGAATGTATACATATATTAAATTATCACATGGACTTCTTGAGTGTTAATGGAGGCACAGGTATACTAATATTAGGTCATCTATTTTAATAAAGGTGAACTAGAAATTAGAGAGCATACTTATTCAGCAGGCTATTTTGTTTTTGTTTTTGCCTGGATCTTGTGAAATCTGCAGCAAGTGACTGAAAAAGCTAGCAGTCTGTGGTCTCAATGTTTCCACCTTACCTTTCCTTTCCTTTCCTTTCCTTTCCTTTCCTTTCCTTTCCTTTCCTTTCCTTTCCTTTCCTTTCCTTTCCTTCCCTTCCCTTCCCTTCCCTTCCCTTCCCTTCCCTTCCCTTCCCTTCCCTTCCCTCCCCTCCCCTCCCCTCCCCTCCCCTCCTCTCCCCTCCCCTCCCCTCCCCTCCCCTCTCCTCTCCTCTCCTTCCTTCTAATGGATAGTATGGAATAGAATGGAGGCTGTTTATTCCATTTTGAGATGTTTCATACAGTTAATTGTTTTAAAATTGCCAATTGAAAAATCAGCCAGTCCATTAATAATTCCTTACTGAGTATGTACTAGGTCAAGCACTGAGAGGTATAAAATGAAGACATAAGATATTCCTTTTCTGAAGAACTCGATGTAGCTAGCAAAAGAGAATGTGCTCATAACATTTATTTTATGATAATACAATATAATAATATTACTTTATTAATAATGATATTAATACCACAACTCAATAAGGTTCAGATAATCAGAGACCATGGATATTTAATAACTATCAACAAAAATAAGGAGTGTAATAAAAGTGAAAGTACAGGATATTGTGAGAAGCATCATTGGGGATTTATTGTAGGTAGTCTTTGAAAGATAACACTGGTGTGGTCATGGAAGATTCCAGAAGGAATTGACTTCGAGATGATTTATAATGAAGCAAATGGGGACAAGTTGGATTGAGGAAACATTCCAGACAGAAGAAAGTGCATGTTAAATAACCAGGATAGGAGAGTGCATTTGACATGTTTAGAGAATAGAAAAAAGCCAAGTATAGCTAGAGTAGATATAACAAAGGGGAGGATAAGAAAACTTTAAGCTGATGAAGTAGTCATGGATCAGATCACGAAGAGCACTGTAAATTATACCAGTGTTTTAGAGTTTTCCTTAATGATAACAAGAAATTATTGAGAGTTTTTGAACAGAGCAGTGACACAATTTTAAAATACCACCCTGGCTACAAAATATAGAATATGATATATAATATTTGAGGGCCAGCTGAGCAAAAATCGATATAAGTAGAATAGAATCTGACCATTGGATTAGTAGCATGGAGGGAGCTAACACTAAGAAGTATTAAATTTTTTGTTTTGTTTTTGTTTTTGTTTTTTAGAGACTGAGAGAGTATGAGCAGGGGAGAAGGGCTGAAGGAGAGAAAGAGAATCCTAAGCAGGCTCCAGACTCAGTGAGGAGCCTGACACGGGGCTTGATCCCTTGACTTTGGGATCATTACCTGAGATGAAAACAAGAGTTGGATGCTCAACCGACTGAGTCACCCAGGCTCAGAAATATTAAGATTTTTAATTGAATAACAGAGAACAAAAAATTGTAAGTAGAGGAAATAGTGGTTTAAGAAAAGTTTAAGAAAAAATGTTATTAGTCCAGTGCTGCTGCCAAGGAATAGGGTACAACGTAAGAGAAGGATTTATGATAGATTCATCTGTTTCTAGGTTTAGCAGGTGACAATTCTAAATCATCTGAAAGATAATGCAAAGGCTCTTAATGTATTTCTTGCATTTGTCAGCGTTACAGTAGCAGTATGGTAGCCTTGACTTTGAAGTTGGGAGCTGTGAGTAACTTTGCTATAGGAAGCTAAGGAAAGCAAGTTGGCAAAATGGGGCAAAACAATAAAACTCTGAGACAGTAGAGGAGATCTGAGGATAGGAAGAGTTCTAAAATTAGACCTAAGATGCCATAGCTACAAAGACTATATTAAGATTAGAGTTTATGTCCATCAAAAGATGTCATTAATAAGTGCAGAGGAAAGTCACACAATGGGGAAAAAAATTTACAACATGTGAATGTATTGAGAATACATAAAGAATACTCACAAATCAATAAGAGAGCTAACCCAACACAAAATGAGCAACCATCTTCTTTTGCTAAATTAAATGTATTCATCTCATTTCTCTATAATATTCTGTTGTATGAATTCTCCATAATTTATCCATTCTGATTTAGGTGATTATTTGAGTAATTTCCAGTATTGGGCTAATAACATCCCTATTAAAATTCATGAGGTCACCTGAGTGGCTCAGTCAGTTAAGCATCCAACTTCGGCTCAGGTCATGATCTCACAGTTCTTGAGTTTGAGCCCTGCATCGGGCTCTGTGCTGACAGCTCGGAGCCTGGAGCCTGCTTCAGATTCTGCCTCTTTCTTGCTCTCTCTCTCTCTGCCCCTCACCCACTTGCGCTCACTCGCTCTCTCGCTCTCTCCCTCTCAAAATTAAATAAACATTTTAAAAAATTAAAAAAATTCATGTAGATGATCTTTTTGCATAGTGAATGTATTTATATAGGGAGTATATCTAGTAGTAGAACTTCAAAAAATCCACTGTAAGTATGGAAAGTTAACAAATTTAATTTGTATTGAGAGAAATAAAAATTAAATCATAATGAACTCTCACTCAATACTGAAATTAAAAAGACCCAAATTACAATTCATGAGAGATTTGATGCAAAGATGATCGTTGTATTCTCTTCGTGAGAGTTTAATTGAGTGTAGTGCGTTTGGAAAAGAGTTTAGTGTTATCTACTGAAGTTGAGACTATACATGCCTTTTGCTCCTGACAAGGGCTGATTGGAATGGGCACAAATGGAATACTAGAAATGTTCTTTTTGATAATCGTTGGTGTTACAAAGAAGTTCGTTCTGTCTCAATTCACTGATATATCTTTCTGTTTTGTGTAATTTTCCGAATATGTGTTATACTTAAATAATTAAATTTTTTAAAATATTTTTTATTTTTTTTTTGAAAGAGAGAGAGAGAGGATATGAGCAGGGAAGGGGCAGAGAGAGAGGGAAACACAGAATCCAAGGCATGCTCCAGGCTCTGAGCTGGTAGCACAGAGCCCGATGCGGGGCTTGAACCCACGAGCTGTGAGATCATGACCCAATCCGAAGTCAGACGCTTAACCAATTGGGCCACCCAGGTGCCCCCTTAAATAATTTTAAATTATAACAATACTTTGTCTTGCAAGAGCATTCTCAAATATATGCCGTTTATTTGAGTTGCCAGTTTATATTTAACTTCTAATTTATAGATAGATAAACTGGCTAGCTGGATTGGGAGTTCTATAGTTGAGATTTTCATATACCAAGATTTCCTTTTAAAAGAATTAATGAAGGAATATAAAACACTAACAGTGTTTTGAAAAACCAAATAGAAATTGTGTATCAACCCTTTTGATGCTATGCAAACTAAACCTAAAGTATTTAATTTATTCCTGCATATATTATGCTTGTGATTTACATCAGATGTCTTTAATAAAAATCTGAAATTATTATTAATCCATTGCTTGGTGGGAAGAATTCTTTTAGAAATGACATTCATAGATGAAAATATTAAAAGGAGTTCTTGGGATACAAAAACTATAAATTTTGAGAATTGATGATATCCATAATTTCTCTAATGCTAAAACTTCCACAGTTACTTTTTATGGTAGAGATAGAGGGAAGTGAGGCAGAGAAATGTATAGTGAAATTATGGAGTAATAATAAAAAAGTCTTTGTTTTCAAGAGAGGAATCACAAAATGAAACCAAAGGAAAATCATCTAACATATAAGCAATTTTTCCATGGACATAATTGTTGTGAAACTGAATGCATGTTAATTCATTTACCTAATTCTTTCTTAAAACTGTAAAATTAGCTCATTTCCTGAAATTAGGAAGTATTCTAAAAGTTTTAATAAAAGTTGCACACATTTCAGTAAAGCCATTGCTTGACTTGCTCAGAAAATTCCTTCAAGTTAGCACAATGAGGAGAAAAAATTACTCTCAGTAAAAGAGTACTCAGAAACAAAGAAAGTAACAGAAAATGAAGAGTTAGACAAAATGCTTCCACATCGCATGCATCTCTGTTGTTTTATTCACCTTTTCACTCACTTTCCCTTGAGGCATCTTAACTGGTGACACTTTCTCTCTATATTAATATTCATACTCAGTGAGTGTCTTCTTAGTCTTGCCATTGTGTGAAAAGAGGAGAGAGAGTAACAATGAGACCAAGAACAAAAGAGGACAAATTTGGAAGAGGGTAATTGGGGATTTAATTTTATAGTAAATAGCACATTTTAAACAGTTTATCTATGAAACAACCAAAAATATCCCCAACTGGATGTCAGATAGAAACTGATGATCTCCTCCTCCTCACTTTTAGAATAAGGTCCAAACCTTAAAAGTTACCCCTGACTGAATAACATGCAATCATTCATCTGTGTAATTTATTAGATGGCCAAAGTCCCAAAAGTTGGGAACTGTCTCTCTCACTCAGTGTTTAATCTCCCACATCTCTGGCAACAGTGATTTGCCCCTTGTAGACTCTCAATAATTGTACATGTAAAAGAGTCTAGACAAATACTGAATTCCAGTTGTTTATTTCAAGAAAGGATGATTAATAGTTTAAACATGATTCTGATTATGCATTTATTATAAAGGGCCTTGTGCTTCAGTTATATGTTCCAGACCAAAAAAAAAAGAATAAAAGAAACACAAAAAACAAGCAAGCAAGCTACATTGTTGGGTTTGTGCCAAATGAAATACAAATAAACTTATAGAAATCCAAACATTTTAATTTGCTGTTAGCCACCAGCAGATTTAATCAATGCATGTACTCTAAATGAAAATGAGTACCTATGCAATTAATGGAAACGGAATTGTTAATCATTCTTATTTGCCTGAAATGTTAGACTTTAAAGTTGACTCAGAATTTAAATGCATACATAGATCTGTAGATCTACATGCAAAAGATTTCCTAGCCTGAAGAGCCTTACAAAGTAGTTTGGAATATGGACATAATAACAATGTGAAAATTACAGTGTAATCGTGACAAATATAATAAGTGAGAAATATCCATTGAGCCTCAGGCTTCTTTTGTATGTGTTTTTAATATTATTATGCAATTTTCAAAATGTTAAAGACTGAATATCTGAGACGCCTGGGTGGCGTAGTTGGTTACGTGTCCGACACTTGGGTTCAGCTCAGGTCATTATCTCAGCTCATGAGTTTAAGCCCCACATCGAACTCTGTGCTAACAGCATGGCGCTTGCTTCAGATTCTCTCATTCTCTCTCTCTCTCTTGCTCTCTCTCTCTTTTTCTCTCTCCCTCTGCCCCTCCCCACCACTCATATGTTCTGTCAAAGTAAATAAATAAAGTTTAAAAACAAGACTGAATATCTATATGTTGTTTTGAGCCCCCAAGCCTGCTGATGCTCAAAACATGGTGAATGATATTGAAACTCAATCTCCTATTGAGATGAATTTGCAATGTGAGAAAAGTTGGTTGGAAGTCAGAGATAAATAACGTTTTTGTAGGAATCCTCTAGTGAGCTATAAAGAGAAGAGGAATTAAAGCTTAGAGAAGGTGGCCAGTGAACAAATGGCTTGTTTTATTCCCAGATAAAAAATGCTGTAATTACCTAGTTATGCTTCATGTAGGGCCGCATATAGATGCATACATACATATCCTTGCCTCCAAATGGAACACTTCTAATCTAATCATAAAAATAATGTGCTCATTTCATTTCCTTGATCCACAAATACACTGCAGATGTTTCAGTGAGTTAGATAAGAAAGTCTCCCTCATTTACAAAAGGCACACTTAGCGTAGATTTTTTTTCCACACTTGATATTGAGTAGCCTCTCTCAGGAGAGTACCAAAAGACAATCTCCTTCCTCCAAAATAGCAGATACAATTAATGGGGCTACGAGATCTTGGAATATGGGAACTTGGTTCAGCAGCACAAATGAAATCATTTGGCCTACAGGCCTGTTTCCAGCAGACCTTACTTAGCAGGGTGCTTGGTAGTAAATTGAAAGGAGCTACAACTTCTTCACTTTCCAGATCCTCTTATGCTTTCTTACCCAACTATTTTGCTGCTAAGGAACTGTTTATAAGCATTGCTGCCTCATTTGTAAAAGCTGAGGGTAAAGGAGATCTTGGGTTATTGCTACCTGTGCCTCTTGCTCTCTGAAGCCAGCTGATGGGACACATCCCTTGGCTAGGAGTTTTACTTGTGCTGCATTCATTAACCAGCCACTTACCAGAATTCAAAGCCTCAGGTGTCGACCAGTCAAAATGCCCTGCTACATGCCACTTACTTTGGTAATGAACTGTTCACTTTATCTTATCATGGCACAAATTGCATTCACATATGTTTCCCTGCTAATATGTTATAAGCTATAGTCCAAAAGAATTGCTGATACAGTAGGTTTATGAAATGGATTGGAATGAGGGGCTCCACAACACCCCTAGAGGTGTGATAGCAACATCAATGATCTGAGGAGCAGTAGACAATGGTCTGTTCTCGAGTAAGCTTTTCAAGGAGAAGAAACATGGCTAATAAATGTAGCTAAGATTTGCAACATACTAGCCATTGTGCTCAGTACTTTTAGTATAATATTCCAATTGATCCTTACGAGAGACCAGTGAAGTATATGCTATCATTATCTTCCCTTTATAAATGAAAATTTTGAATATTGGTGAAATCAAATATTTTGCCCAAAGCCACATGCTTTGCAAGTAGCAAACCTTGTTAGGACTTTGGTGTTGGTCTCACACTGTAAAATCCCAGCCTGTAACTGCTAGACTTTGCTACTTCTATTTCTTTGGATTTTCTCACCGAACATGGACCAGAGCCAATTCAAAGCTGGCATTTGATTACAATCAATTGCATTACATATATTGAAGTCTGATTTCAAACAATTGCAACATAAAGCCTATGGAAAATGATAAACAATCTGGATTAATTTCCTTCACTGTAAAGAATGTGTGCTCTTAAAAATGTGTTCATATTTGTTTAGTTCTCCTTATATACTCACAATTTCTCATTTACTTAAAAAAATATGTCACATTAAGACTTTTGTAACTTCTTCTAAGATGGGTTTATCTTGTCTTCATATAAATATACATTTAGTGCCTAGCTATTCTGTTTCCTTTCATAAAATTGAGAAAATTGAAAGAAGTATATTATAAAAATATTAAATTTTGTAATAATTGATTAAGCTTTCATTATATTTTTCAGTTATTGCCTAAATTAAACTCTTCATGACCAGGCAATTATATGTATCTATTCCCATAAAGAGGCTTCTGTGTAGTTCAAAAGAAGCTCCAACTGCACATATTGTAGTATCAGAAGTCATAAAATTGGTGTTTGGATATCTCTCCAGTTTTGACTTTATAAATGTAAAATCCTATTATACTGACAAGAGTAAAAAGGGGATAGCCCATGTCAAAGTAAACTTGCCCCTGGACATATTCTGGCAAGGCAAAGACTTATTACGTAAGAGCATATTATTTCAAAAGGCTGCCCCCTGTATAATGCAATCAATATTGTTTAATTAAAGGATGATACCATTGATTCTCATTAACCAAAATTGCTTACCTCATTAGTTTGCAGTTCATATGTGTTCCCAGAGACAGGATGATTTAGGGATTGCAATCCTACCCTCAGTGTATAGGATAGAGATGCATGTTTTAAAAATGCTAAATCTGACGCTCTGGTTTTGAGTTGCTTTTGTGCTTGTGATGAATGAACAATTTTGTGTGTATATACATGATTTTAAAACAATGAATTATGTAAACATTCATGCTGAATGTGCAAACATGGGATTTTAGAAAACTGAATTATTAAATGCTAGAATCATTCGATTACTAAGAGATTGGTACTACCATCAATGGTAGATTCTAATATATTTTTGAATGGATATTTTTCATTCCAAATGATCTGTCAAAAGCCCTGTTTATATTTCTGTGGACTGCCATTTGTCAAGCACAAGATCTTATAAGAATATTTGATCTATTTTTATTGTGGGCCCATCTATTGGGATATATTTAGGTAATAAAACACAGGGGTCTTTTTGGTTTTAATCAGATAAAGACTGATGGTGATAGTTAAGGGCTGGTAAGAAAAGACAACATAATATTTCTCTTGATCATTTGAAGACCATGTATAGAAGGCCTTCCTGAGATGGTGGAAATGTGAAAATGAGGGAGAAAGGAAGAATTGGCATGCACTGAACATCTACTTTCTACCAGGAGTGATACTCAGCACTTTGTGATCATGATCTCCTTTAATCCTCACAAGATCCAGGATTAGGAGGTACAATTAGCCCCATTTTGTATATATGAAAGGAAGGTTTCAAGTTTAGAGCTTAAGTAACATGCCAAAAACTCTATAGATATTAAATTATGATTTGAAACTATATCTCATTGACTCTGGATGACGCTTTTCCTTTTTTTTAGGACATTGACGTTCAAAACAACCTAAAAAGCAAAGATGTAGGCTTTCTGTATCTAGCCAAGGAGAAAAGGAACTGGCATTAGAAATATCCTTGTAGGAGTGCCTGGGTGGCCCAGTTGTCTAAGTGTCCAACTTCAGCTCAGGTTATGATCTCATGGTTTGGGGGTTTGAGCCCTGCATCAGGCTCTGTGTTTACAATTCAGAGCCTGCTTCAGATTCTCTGTCTCCCTCTCTCTCTCTGCCCCTCCCCTGCACACTCTTCTTTCCCTATCAAAAATAAGTAAACATTAAAAAAAGAACTATCCTTGAATACAGAAATACATGTAAGCCATTTTAACTAAAATGAGGAACTCGACACAAATGCCTATTATTTTTTTATAACTTATTTATTTTTTAATTTACATCCAAGTTAGTGAGCATATAGTGCAACAATGATTTCAGGAGTACATTCCTTAATGCCCCTTAATCATTTAGCCCATACGCACTCCCACAACACCTCCAGCAACCTTCTGTTTGTTCTCCATATTTAAGACTTTCTTATGTTTTGTCTCCCTCCCTGTTTTGTATTATTTTTGCTTCCTTTCCTTTATGTTCATCTGTTTTGTATCTTAAAGTCCTCATATGAGTGAAGTCATAACATATTTGTTTTTCTCTGACTAATTTCGCTTAGCATAATACCCTCTAGTTCCATCCATGTAGTTGTGAATGGCAAGATTTCATTCTTTTTTATTGCCAAGTAATACTCCATTGTGTGTGTATGTATGTATTTATATATATATGTATATATGTGTGTGTGTGTGTATATATATATATATACATACATATCCATTCATTCTTATCCATTCATCCATCAGTGGACATTTGGGCTCTTTACATAATTTGGCTGTTGTTGACAGAGCTTCTATAAACACTGAGGTGCATGTGCCCATTCGAAACAGCACACCTGTATCCCTTAGATAAATACCTAGTAGTGCAATTGCTGGGTCATATGGTAGTTCTATTTTTAATTTTTTGAGGAACCTTCATACAGTTTTCCAGAGTGGCTGCACTAGCTTGCATTCCCACCAGAAGTGCAAAAGAGATCCTCTTTCTCCACATCCTCGCCAACATCTGTTGTTGTCTGAGTTGTTAATGTTAGCCATTCTGACAGGCTAATTTTTTTTTTTTTTTTGCTTTTGTTTCCCTTGCCTCTGGAGTTGTGTTGAGTAAGAAGTTGCTGCGGCTGAGGTCAAAGAGGTATTTGCCTGCTTTCTCCTCGAGGATTTTGATGGCTTTTCTTTGATGGTCTTACATTTAGGTCTTTCATCCATTTTTGAGTTTATTTTTGTGAATGGTGTAAGAAAGTGGCTCAGGTTCAGTCTTCTGCATGTCGCTGTCCACTTTTCCCAACACAACTTGCTGAAGAGACTCTCTTTATTCCATTGGATATTCTTTCCTGCTTTGTCAAAGATTAGTTGACCACATATATAGTTGTGGGTTCATTTCTGGGTCTTTTCTGGTTCCATACAAATTTTAGGATTGTTTGTCCTAGCCCTGTGAAGAATGCTGGTGTTATTTTGATAGGGATTGCATTGAATATGTAGATTGCTTTGGGTAGTATCGACATTTTAACAATATTTGTTCTTCCTGTCCAGGAGCATGGAATCTTTTTCCATTTTTTTGTGTCTTCTTCAATTTCCTTCATAAGCTTTCTATAGTTTCCAGTGTATAGATTTTTCACATCTTTGGTTAGATTTCTTCCTAGGTGTTTTATGGTTTTTGGTGCAATTGTAAATGGGGTTGATTCCTTGATTTCTCTTTCTGTTGCTTCATTATTGGTGTATAGGAATGCAACCAATTTCTGTGCATTGATTTTGTATCCTGCGACTTTGCTGAATTCATGGATCAGTTCTAGCAGTCTTTTGGTGGAATCTTTTGGGTTTTCCATATAGAGTGTCATGTCATCTGTGAAGAGTGAAAGTTTGACGTCCTTCTGGCCAATTTGGATGCCTTTTATTTCTTAGTGTTGTCTGATTGCTGAGGCTAAGACTTCTAATACTGTGTTGAATAACAGTGGCGAGAGTGGACATCCCTGTCTTGCTCCTGACCTTAGGGGGAAAGCTCTCAGTTCTTCCCCCTTAAGGATGACGTTAGCCTTGGGCCTTTCATTTATGGCTTTTATGATGTCAAGGCCTGATCCTTCTATCCCTAGTTTCTTGAGGGTTTTTATGAAGAAGAGATGTTGCATTTTGTCAAATGCTTTCTCTGCATCTTTTGAGAGGATTATGTGTTTCTTGTCCTTTCTTTTATTAATGTGATGTATCACATTGATTGTTTTGTGGATATTGAACCAGCCCTGCAACCCAGGTATAAATCCCACTTGGTTGTGGTGAAAAATTCTTTTAATGTATTGTTGGATCCGGTTGGCTAGTATCTTGTTGAGGATTTTTGCATCCATGTTCATCAGGGAAATTGGTCTATAGTTCTCCTTTTTAGTGGGGTCTTTGGTTTTGGAGTCAAGGTAATGCTGGCTTTATAGAAAGAGTTTGGAAGTTTTCCTTCCATTTCTATGTTTTGGAACAGCTTCAAGAGAATAGTTATTAACATTTCTTTAAATGTTTGTTAGAATTCCCCTGGAAAGCCATCTGGCCCTGGACTCTTGTGTTTTGTGAGATTTTTGATTACTAATTCGATTTCTCTACTTGTTATGGGTCTGTTCAAATTTTCTATTCTTCCTATTTCAGTTTTGGCAGTTTATATGTTTCTAGGAATTAGTCCATTTCTTCCAGATTGCCCAATTTATTGGCATATAATTGCTCATAATATTCTCTTATTATTGTTTTTATTTCTGTAGTATTGTTGTGATCTCTCCTCTTTCATTCTTGATTTTATGTATTTGGGTCCTTTCCTTTTTCTTTTTGATCCAACTGGCTAGTGGTTTATCAATTTTGTTAATTCTTTCAAAGAACCAGCTCCTGGTTTCATTGATCTGTTCTACTGGTTTTATGGTTCAATAGCATTGTTTTCTGCTTTAATCTTTATTATTGCCCATCTTCTGCCGGTTTTGGATTTATTTGCTCTTCTTTTTCCAGGTCTTCAAGATTTAAGTTTAGGTTATATATCTGAGATCTTTCTTCCTTCTTTAGGAAGGCCTGGATTGCTGTATACTTCCCTACTCCCGTCCCAGAGGTTTTGGGCTATGGTGTTATCATTTTCATTGGCTTCCATGTACTTTTTAATTTCCTCTTTAACTTCTTGGTTAGCCCATTCATTCTTTAGTAGGATGGTCTTTAGTCTCCAAGTATTTGTTCCCTTTCCACATTTTTTCTTGTGGTTGATTTCGAGTTTCATAGCGTTGTGTTCTGAAAATATGTACATTATGATCTCAATCTTTTTGTACTTGTTAAGGTCTGATTTGTGTCCCAGAGTGTGATCTATCTTGGAGAATGTTCCATGTGCACTGGAGAAGAATGTGCATTCCACTGCTTTAGGATGAAATATTCTGTATATATCTGTTGTCTGTCTGATCCATTGTGTCATTCAAAGCCATTGTTTCCTTGTTGATTTTCTGCTTAGATGACCTGTTCGTTGCTGTAAATGGGGTTTTGAAGTCCCCTACTATTATGGTATTATTATCAACGAGTTTCTGTATGTTTATGATTAGTTGATTTATATATTTGGTGTTACCACATTTGGAGCATAAATATTTATAATTGTTAGGTCTCTTTGTGGATAGACCCCTTAATTATGATATAATGCCCTTCTTCATCTCTTGTTACAGTGTTTATTTTATTTTATTTATTTTTTTAAAAAAATTTTTAATGTTTATTTTTGAGAGAGAGAGAGAGAATGAGTGGGGCAGGGCTAGAGAGAGAGGGAGACACAGAATCCAAAGCAGGTTCCAGGCTCTAGGCTGTCAGCCTAGAGCCCGATGTGGGGCTTGAACCCACAAACTGTGAGATCATGACCTGATCTGAAGTTGGGTGCTTAACCAACTGAAACACCTGGGTGCCCCTAAAGTCTTTATTTTAAAGACTAGATTGTCTGGTGTCTGTATGGCTACTCTGGCTTTCTTTTGGTAACCATTAGCATGATAGATGGTTCTCCATCCCCTTACTTTCAATCTGAAGGTATTTCTAGGTCTAAAGTGGGTCTCTTGTAAACAGTATATAGATGGATCTTGTTTCTTTATCCATTCTGTTACCCTATGTCTTTTGATTGGAGGATTTAATCCACTGGCATTTAGAGTGAGTACTGAAAGGTGTGTCTTGCCATTATGTTTCTTGTAGAATTGGAGTTTCTGGTGGTGTTCTCTGGTCCTTTCTAGTCTTTGTTGCTTTTTGTTTGTTTGTTTCTGTTTTTTCTCTTTTCCTCCTGCAGAGAGTCCCCCTTAAAATATCTTGCAGGGCTGGTTTAGTAGTCATGAACTTTAATTTTTGTTTGTCTTGGAAAATTTTAATCTCTCATTCTATTTTGAATGATAGTCTCACTGGAGAAAGAATTCTTGGTTGCATATTTTTCCAATTCAGAACACTGAATATATCTTGCCACTCCTTTCTGACCTGCTAAGTTTCTATGGATAGGTCTGCTGCAAACTTGATATGCCTTCCCTTGTAGGTTAACAACTTTTTTTGCCCCTGTTGCTTTCATGATTCTTTCCTTTACTGAGTATTTTGTGAATTTGACTATGATATGCCTTGTTGATGGTTGGTTTTTGTTGAGTCTATGGGAGTCCTCTGTCCTTCCTGGAGTTTGATGTCTGTGTGTTTCCACAGATTAGGAAAGTTTTCTGCTATGATATGCTTACATAACCATTCTACACCTTTTTCTCTCTCTTCATCTTCTGGGACCCCTATGACTTTGATGTTGTTCCTTTTTAATGAGTTGCTGATTTCTTTAATTCTTAAATCGTGCTCTTTTGCCTTAATCTCCCTCTTTTTTTCTGCTTCCTTATTTTCCATAGGTTTGTTCTCTATATCACTGCTTTGCTGCTCTGCTTTATCCATCCTTGCCACCTTGGCAGCCATTTGAGATTACAGCTCAGTTATACTATTTTTCATTTCATTCTGAGTAGCTTTTACTTTTTATCACCAGAGAAGGGGATTCTAATCTATTTTCTACCTGAGCTAGTGTTCTTAGTATCATGATTCTAAATTCTGGTTCAGACATCTTGCTGGTATCTGTGTTGATTAAGTCTCTGGCTGTCATTTCTTCCTGTTCTTTCTTTTGGGGTAAATTGCTTTGTTTCATCATTTTGAAGGAAGAAAAGGAATTAATATAAAAAAATTAAAATTAAAAAATTTAAAAAACAACATACACACACACACACAAAATCAAATAAATGATGCTAGATCCCAGGTGTGTTTTGGTCTGGTTGTTGAAAGGAGCTTGATAGATTAGAAAAAAAGGGAAAGATGCAGAAAGAAAAAAAGTAAACAACAACAACAAAAAGGAAGACGTTTGAAAAGTTGAAAAAATGAATACAATGAAGTAGAATAAAATGAAGTGTTGGAAGTAAAATAGAATTTGATAAGTTCACAAAAAGTATAGTAGAAAAAATTAAGGAAAAATATTTTTAATAAAAATGGAAAATAAAAATATTTTTTTTCTCTTTCTGTGTTCAAGAATAAGAAAAGAAAACGAAAAAGAAATTGAATAGATGGACCATCATACAGGCTGAAATATGACTGAAATTACATCAGTTTCGCCTAGAAGTCAAACTATGAAGTGCTTTATAGTCTGTAAACTAAGCAGACAGAGTGACTTGTGGTGTCCCTACAGAGTGAGGTTGGCCCAGTTGGGTGGGGCTTAGAGTAAAGGCTCCATTCTCCACTAAATGGTGCTGCTTAGCTTACTGGGGTGAACTGTTGTGGCACATATAGGTGTGTATGCACATGCGCGGGAGTGGTGAAAATGGTGTCCCCCAAATACCCAGTCTCTAGTATCAGAACTCTGTTCTCCCTGATCAGCAATTGCATCCATCCTTTGTTTCCAGCTTCTGTCCACTACCCGCTTTTACACTGTCCGTGACCAAGCCGTCAGGTTGCGAGGTGGCACCTTCCTCCTGAGTTTTATCTCAGATGGGGTTGTTTTTCCTTACCCCTTGCTTCTGAGGGACTGCTGCTTTGACCCATTCTGACCCTCTGGGGGAGGCTCTCCCCAAGCAATGACCAGGTGCTGGCCACACCCAGGAATGTTTCCGGCACTGTGCTGTTGCCAATGCCTAGAGACTGTGGCTGGGTGTCAGACCGCCCCAGCAAAAGTTTGCGTGATCATGTAGCAGCAGCGTTTCAAGGATTATGATAAATCATAACATATATTCTGACACCAGGCTTCCCACTTCATGCCCTTGTGCCAGCACCAGTGAATGTGGTTTTCTCCAGAGTCCACTGGGACATTTGCCTGTTGGGTGGCTGCACAACCTCTACCAAATGTCCTCCATGCGGGGGAACCACCTCTTCCTGTGTGGCTCATGGACCGTTTGGACCTCACTCTCTGCTCCTGGGGATTCACCCTTCCCACCAGAGCACTGCCAGGTATCGAGCTGTGTAGTTTCAGACTCTGCACTCCCCCTGTTTATAGAGTCTTAATGGAATTTAAGCCCTTTTCTTTCTCCTTTCTCCCTTTTTTTGTTCAGTCCTTTGCATACTCTTTCTTTCCTCTCCACCTGCTTTCAGGTGAGGGATGCTTTCCCGTACTCTCCCCCTGTCTCCGTCCTCTCTGTGCAAGCAAAAATAGGTCCCTGCCCTCCTTGGCTTTTCTCTCCCCCAGTTCACCTGACCATACTGCATACCTGCTAAGTTCTGTGGTTCAGGTTGTGCATATTGTTGTGTTAATCCTCAAATTGGTTTTTTAGATATGCAGGATGGTTTAGTGTTGATCTGGCTGTATTTCCCGGATGATAGATGGGAAAAAAAAAAAAAAAAAACTTCCATGCTGTTCCTCCATCTTGGCCCCTTCCCACAAATGCCTGTTATTATCATTAATGGTTAACATCTTTTAGGGACTAGTATGTTAGACACCTTTTAAAATGCTTTATGTATTTTAATTCATTTATTCCTCATAGATACTTATAAAGTAGATACTATCATTATCACCATTTTAAGGAAGAAAAAACTGAAAAAAGTAGAGTGATATATTTTTACTGATATATTTTCTACCTGAAAAAGTCCAAGAGATTCTAGTATAAAGTTATTTGAATTATTAAGGGATTTCCACTGTGACTGGGCACATGAGGTATATATAAAAATGAAAGCTGTTTTTCAGTTAAGTAAAACCAAGAAAAAAAAGTAGACATAGAAAAAATCTTTTCACAATAGTAGCAAACACTATACAAATTTAAGAATAAATTAAATAAGAAAGATACACGGAGGAAGTTAAGTAATTTTATTGAAAAATAATAAAACGATGTCTCGTACTTTTTAATGAGAATATTTAAAAGCCAAATATCTCAAAAATTAATATATGAATTTAGTTATCTACCAATTAGTAAACAGCAGATTTTCTGGAGAACATGAATTTTCTTTGAAATGGATAAAATGATTTACAATTTATGTGGAAAAATAAATCCTGCAGAAAAACAAAGAAAATTGAAAAAAGCAGGAAGAAGAAATGGGAGGAGATCTGCTTTGCCTAGTATAGGAAAATTCTATAAATTTACCATAGTCAAATTAATAATATATTGTTTTGAGAATCAGCAAAACAATAATGGCAACAATACAAAAATATAGAAAGTAATGCAACATAATAGACTCCAGAAATATATCTGATATATTTGAGTATTTAGTAGCTGATTGAGATAATATTTTAACTCAATAGGAAAATTATGGATCATTTAAGAAATGATTATCAATTGTAAAAATAATATTACATCCCTGTTTCACTCCAAGCACAGACCTAAATTATAGATAGATTATATATTTTCTTCTAACATAGTCATTCTATACAAGTAGAAAACATACTTGTAATATACACAATTGATAGACAATTGAAAGGGTTTAGAAAACATACTTGTAATATAGATGGCACATAAAGCTCTAACAAATTAGTAAGATGAGCAGTAACAAGAAAATGGACTAATGTTTATTTCGTTTTGTTTTAATTCTAATGTAGTTAAAATATAGTGTGTAAAATATAGGGATTCAACAATTCCACGTATTCCCCAGTGCTCAAGATACATATACTCTTAATCCTGTTCACCTATTTCACCCATCCCCTCACCTACCTTCCCTCTGGAAACTTCCAGTTTGTTCTTTATAGTTAGGAGTCTGTTTTTTGGTTTCTCTCTCTCTTTCCTTTGTTCATTTGTTTTGTTTCTCATATTCCACATAAGAGGGAAATCATATGGTATTTGTGTTTCTCTCACTTATTTTGCTTAGCATTGTACTCTGTAGATATATCCATGTTGTTGCAAATGTCAAGATTTTATTGTTTTTATGGCTAAATAATATTCAATTGTGTGTGTGTATACTATATATATATATATATATATATATATATATATATACACATATACACACCACATATTCTTTACCATTCATCAATTAATGGACACTTAGGTTGACTCTGTAATTTGGCTATTGCAAATAATGCTGCAATAGACATAGGGGTGCATGTATCCCTTCAAATTAGTGATTTTGTATTTGGTTAAATACCCAGAATTGGGACTACTGGATCGTAGGGGTAGTTCTATTTTTAAGATTTTGAGGCACCTCCATGCTGTCTTCCAGAGTGACTGCACCTGTTTCCATTCCTGCCAGTAGTGCATGAGGTTCCTTTTTCTCCATAACCTCACCAACACTTGTTTTCTGTGTTTTTGATTTTGGCCATTCTAACAGGTGTGAAGTGATATCTCATTGTAGTTTTGATTTGTATTTCCCTGATGATGAGGGATGTTGAGCATCTTTTCAAGTGTCTGCTGGCCAACTGTATATCTTCTTTGGAAAATGTCTGTACATGTCTTCTGCCCATTTTTAAATTGGATTTTTTGTGGGTTTTTTGGTGTTGAGTTGCATAAGTTCTTTATATTTTGGATAAAAATGCTTTATAGGATATGGCATTTACAAATATCTTATCCCATTCTGTAGGTTGCTTTTTAGTTTTGTTGATTGTTTCTTTCACTTTTCAGAAGCTTTCTATTTTGACATAGTCCCAATAGTTTATTTTTGCTTTAGTTTCCCTTGCCTCAGGGTCATATTTAGAACAGTGTTATAGATAATGTCAGCAAAATCACTGCCTCTGGTCTGTAGGATTTTTATAGTTTCAGGTCTCACATTTAGGTCTTTAATCCATTCTAAGTTTATTTTTGTGTATGGTGTAAGAAAGTGGTCCAGTTTCATTCTTTTGGATGTAGCTGTTCAGATTTCTCAACACTATTTGTTGAAGAGAATGTCTTTTCCCCATTGCAGATTCGTGACTCCTTTGTCAAAGATTGGTGATATAATTATGAGCTTATTTCTGAGTTTTCTATTCTGTTCCATTGATATTCTGTCTATGTTTGTGCCAATACCATAGTGTTTTGATTACTAGAGCTTTGTGATATAACTTGAAATCGGGAATTGTGATACTTCCAGTTTTGTTTTTCTTTCTTTCTTTTTTAAATATATATATTTATTTTTAAGAGAGAGAGAAGAAGATAGAGCATGAGCAGAGGAGGGGAAGATTGAGAAGGAGACACAGAATCAGAAGCGGGCTCCAGGCACTGAGCTGTCAGCACAGAGGCCAATGCGGGGCTTGAACTCACTAGCTGTGAGATCATGACCTGAGCCAAAGTCGGACACTTAACTGACTGAGCCACCCAGGTGCTCCTGTTTTTCTTTTTTAAGATTGCGTTGGCTATTCCATGTCTTTTTTAGTTCTGTATAAGTTTTATAACTGTTTGCTCTAGTTCTGTGAAAGATGCTGTTGGTATTTAGATAGGGATTGCAATAAATGTGTAGACTGCTTTGGGTAGTGCTGACATTGTTAATAGTATTTGTTCTTCCAACCCATGAGCATGGAATGTCTTTCCATTTCTTTCAGTTTTTTAAAAAAAATTTTTAATATTTATTTTTAAGAGTGAGAGAGACAGTGTTAGTGGGGGAGGGGCAGAGAGAGAGGGAGATACTGAATCTGAAGCAGGGTCCAGGTTATGAGCTGTCAGCACAGAGCCCGACATGGGACTTGAACTCACAAACCACGAGATCATGTCCTGAGCCAATGTTGGATGCTTAACTGACTGATACCCAGGCATCCTGCCTTTCCATTTCTTTGTGTTATCTTCAGTCTCTTTCATCAGTGTTTTATAGCTTTCAGAGTACAGGTCTTTCACCTCATTGGTTAGGTATATTCTTACGTATCTTATTTTTGGTGCAATTGTAAATGAATTGTTTTCTTAATTTCTCTTTCTGCTGCTTTATTTTTTGTGCATACAAGTATAACAGATATTTGTACATTGATTTTCTCTTCTGTGACTTTAGTGAATTCATTTATCAGTTTTAGTAGTTTTTTTGGTGGCGTCTTTCGGGTTTCTTATATATTGTATCATGTCTTCTGCAAATAGTGAAGATTTTGCGTCTTCCTTACTAATTTGGTTGCCTTTTATTTCTTTTTGTTGTCTGATTGCTATAGCTAGGACTTAGTATTATGTTGAGTAAAAGTGTTGAGAGTGGACATTCTTGTCTTTTCCTTACCTTGGGGGAAAATCTGTTTTTTTTTTTTTTTTCACCATTGGGTATGATAATGTTAGCTGTGGTTTTTTTATAGATGGCCTTTATTATTTTGAGGAATGTTCCTCTAAACCTATTTTGTGAGGGTTTTTATCATGAATGTATGTTATACTTTTTCAAATGCTTTTTTTTTTTTTGCCCTCTCTTGAAATAATCCTATGGTTCTTATCCTTTGTCTTATTGATATTTTGTATCAGAGTGATTGATTGGTGAGTATTGAATCACTTTCATAACTCAATAATAAATCCCATTTGATTGTGGTGAATGATTTGTTTTAATGTATTGTTGAATTCAGTTTGCTAGTTTTTATTGAGAATTGTTGCATCCACGTTCATCGGGGATATTGATATGTACTTTTTTTTAGTAGTGCCTTTATCTGGATGGCACTGGTATCAGGATGATGCTGGCTTCATAGAATGAATCTGGAATTGGCTAAGTTTTTAATAGACAATTCAAAGTAGAGTAAAATTAAATGGAGAGTAAAACTAGATGAATATGTATAATACAATCACTACCCACACACACCACTATTCAGGAACATGCAAATTAATGTAAACAAAAGAAAAGGACAAATAAAAATAATGTTCCTCTAATATTTATGTATTTCTTCAAAATATGCAACTTTATATTTTCTTTTTAATTAATTAATTAATTAATTAATTATTTTAAATATATGAAATTTATTGTGAAATTGGTTTCCATACAACACCCAGTGCTCATCCCAAAAGATGCCCTTTTCAATACCCATCACCTACCCTCCCCTCCTTCCCATCCCCCATCAGCCCTCAGTTTGTTCTCATTTTTTAAGAGTCTCTTATGCTTTGGGTCTCTCCCACTCTAACCTCTCTCTTTTTTTTTTTCCTTCCCCTCCCCCATGGGTTCCTGTTAAGTTTCTCAGGATCCACATAAGAGTGAAAACATATGGTGTCTGTCTTTCTCTGTATGGCTTATTTCACTTAGCATAACATATCTCCAGTTCCATCCACGTTGCTACAAAGGGCCATATTTCATTCTTTCTCATTGCCACGTAGTACTCCATTGTGTATATAAACCACAATTTCTTTATCCATTCATCAATTGATGGACATTTAGGCTCTTTCCATAATTTGGCTATTGTTGAGATAGGGGCACTTGTACCCCAATGTTTATAGCAGCACTCTCAACAATAGCAACTTTATATTTTCAAAGGAGGATTTGAAACACAGTGCCTGTACCAAAATACAATATTATTTTCAGTAAATTTTTGTTCTTTTTCTCAATATTGATGAGAATAGTCACTGTATGATTACATAAATAAAAAGACTGAATTTCAGTAGTTCATTGTCTTGTTCAGAAGTAGTATAAAGAAAAAAAAATTAATTGGACCTTGTTGATACCCAGCCAAAAAATAGTATTTAAGAAGTCAGACTCAGATGTGGCTCTTTAATAGCATCTATGGAGAGCAGATATAATAGGCTATAATGGATACTGTGTGGAAAAAAAAGTTACAATATTGACAAAATAAAGAGTATAAAAAATGATGGAAATTGATGTCGTACAGAGAAGTGATATGAAAGTACAGGGATTCTTAAATATATTTTCAAGACCAGTTCGAGATTATTGGAATGAAGGCATTTCAATGTATTGATTACTTGTTCAGAGGACTAAAAGGAGCACAGGAAGATTACCAAGTCCCACTGTCACAGTGACTATATTCGCCTATGACCCACATCAATTGCAGAAGGAAAGGATGACTCTTAAAAAGAAGGAATAGAGTTATCAGATAGGATGAGGAGATCACGAGAACAGTAAAGTAACATAGTTATTGCTTTCTTCCCGTTTGTGAATATGACCTTTTCTAATAGAGCTACTAGAAAGACAGATGAGTAGCCAAACAACTGGTTTGCATGGTATTAGTACCATCTTGGTTTTAAGTTTGCATTATTTTCAGATGTACAAGACATTAGGAAATTTGACATCACTTAAGAATTTGCTAAAATCCTGTTCATTGAATGCTGAAGATACGTGAAATTGACTAAGCATAGACTGCTGTTGGTCTGGAGGAGAGATAATCAAAATGACTTTGGAAAAGTTTGCAGATTTATAAACAGCCACTATAAGGAGTGTGGTTACCAGCAGTTCTACATATCCAGAGAGACTAGAACAAGAAGTTCCAAACTCTGAGAGTAATTAGACGCAGAATAAGTTGATGAAGGAATGACAGTGGAATTTCCTTTTGGGGGGATGTTTCTGGAGTAGAAAGCTTCTTTTTTTGGAACTGGTCTGAAATAAGAGGATGATCTATATGACCTCTTGGTGATCTATTTCAGTCTGATGATCCCATACTGAATTGATCTCTATGAAGTATAACTTCAGAGACCCACTGCTTCAGTAAATGTTTTCAGTGATTGAAATGCTGATTGAATTAAAGACATTATTATAAAAATAATGATGAGGAAATGTTTAGAAAAGCAGTTGGCGCAGGTTTAAAAATGCAATTTGATACTGTTTAAAATTAGGTTGAGATTCCAGGCTGTATAAATAGGAGCACTGTCTGTAAAAACTGTGAGACAATTCTCTACACTTAGCAGCCATCAGGCTTTTATTGTACTGTTATGACAGTTGAGGGTCTCACAACTTCAGCTAAATGTGGGAAGTTTGGAGCAGCTCCAGCAGAATGTAGAAACAATGATAAGAGTGTTAGCAAAGAGCTTCTTATAAAAGAGAAGACAACACAGGGCAGTGCAATTTGAAATGGAAAAATCACTTTATTTTCTTTATATTGTCTTTGTTAGACATCTTCCTTGCTACTTGCATGTTTTTATACAGTTGCATGGAATTAAAAATTTAGGAGTTATCTATGGATGTAAATTTTAGACAATGAAAACTCAACATTGTGAGTGCCTCAGGGCTGATTACATTAGGTCTCTGACTAATCAATTTTTCTATCCCTGTGTTCAAGCCTGTCTATATATCTTATTTCCTATTTTCCTGGGCAATTTAATCTGATGAGGCTTTGATTCCCATTCACAATCTTCCTTCACAGTGTGATGGACTGAACTCTAAGATACTCTCCAAGATCTCCTCCTTCTGCTGTACATAACCTACATGATCTTCTTTTCTTCAAGGTGAGAACATGTGACTATTATGAAATATCAATCCTGTAATCATGCTACTTTGTGTGGTAGAAGGGATCTTGCTGGTATAATTAAGTTCCCTAATCAGCTGAGTTTATCACAAAGAAACTATTCCAGATGAGCCTGATGTAATCGTGTGTTAAAAGAAGTGAGAAATTCAAAGCCAGCAGCAGACACCCTGCTGCTGGCTTTGAAGGAATAAACTGTCCTAGAAGCTGAGAGCATCCTCTAACTAACTTATAGCTACCAAGAATACAAAGACCTCAATCATATGTCTACAAGAAAATGAATTGTGCCAACCACCTGGCACCTGAGGGAGCTTGCAGGTGGATGTTTTCCTAGACAAGTTTCAAGACGAGGATATAGCTAGCAAGCACTTTAATTTCAGCCTTGTGAGATCCTGTGCAGGGGAGCCAGCTAAAGCAGGTGACTCCTGCTCCAGGGAAACCATCAGAGAATACATTTGTGTTGTGTGGGGTGTTAAATTGTGCTAAATTGTTACACAGTATTAGAAAATTAATATGCCAGGCATTCTCTTCCTTCTGCTCTTTCCAACTTGATAACGTGCCTCTATCCACAGAAGTCTAGGGGTCAGCGGCTAGTTCCTTTCATTTCTCTAAAATTGTTGTTTTCAAAGCAACTGTCCACAGTCTTCCAGGTCAGTCTGGTTTACTTTTCTATGGTCATCTCTTGCATGGTCTCTTGCCTTGCTTCCCTCTCATACTTTATCCCCATGTCTGGGCTGTCAGAGTGAACATTCTCAAATAAAGACCTATTCACAGCATGTTGGTGTATAATAGCCTTTATGCACTTCATCATTCAAATCCTTTGCCATAACCTACAAAGCCTTTTAGAACTTGGTCCTGGATTGTCTTTCTGACCAAAACTACTCCAAACATTTTCATGACAACCTGATCTGCCTTCATTTCTTTGAACAAGCAAGTAGTTCTGGTACTAAATCTCCACACTCTTTGCAAAGCCCTGGAATTCTCATTGCTTGGCTAATTCCTACTCATTCAATAGACAAGTCAAATATTACTGCTTTGGGAAATGCTTCCTCAATTTCTCGCTTGTATGCTCTTCTCTGTTCTCGCCACACAATCCTTCTCATCCTCTGGTTGTGCATTGCTGTGTCTCTCTTCTTCATTTGATTGAGAAATTCTTGAAGCCTAGAAGTTTAGCACATCTTCATAACCCTGTCATCTTGCTAAAGGCCAACATCTGATAAGTTGTAGATTGTATTTAAGAATGAAAAAATTCAAAACACGCTAAAATAAGATAGCGTTTTGATTTTTTCTTTTCGCATGAGTGTCCAGAAGAAGGCAATACTTGAAGAAAATTGAAGACGTTTCCAATATGAGAACCTTAAATCTAAGACTTGTCAATATCCCTCAGAACAACAAATTAAAATTTCTAAAATATCTTTATATTAGATAAAAATAATTTATATCTGTGTTAATAAAAATATCTATAATTTATCAATCTTTTAAAAGTTATCCTCTTATTCTGTAGAATGGGGGCCTTAATAAATAGTAAATAGTAAATCAAGTAATCTTTTCTGTAGTGTGCTATGATCCTTAGATAGATGTTTTAGACAGTGCTCCAGTATGATATCAAAAAGGCACAGTTGTAATATTTTGCTTTGTTTCTACATTTTAGATAATTTTTAAGTGGCTAGCCATCATCTCCTCTCACTGTTTTCATTGCTGCTTTGAGAAAGGAAAGAACGTTCATGTCTAAATGATGGAAGAAAAAAAAGAAAAGTATCAAGTTTATTTTCTATTTCTGGGTGGCAGCTTTCCTCTCCCTCCTTTGATTTGTATTTTATCTTTGTAAACTTCAGGCACATTTAACAGTGTAGAATTTAACTTCCGGACACTTGTTTTTCTCTTACCTACATTACAGTATTCATAGTATTCATATCCTCTATGATAGCATAATTTTGATCTTCTTCCCAATTTGAGCTGACACCATAAAGTGTACTTTCTTAATTCAACATTGGAACATATCAGGCACCATTTTCCCATTCCCATTCATGATTTCATCTGACATAGAAAGAGGGATACATTTAAAGGACGGGACTTATGGGATGATAACAGGGTAGTTGAGTCACATAAATGGAAGGAGGATGTGGATACATTCTATAAGGTAAAAAAAAAAAAAAAAAGGACTAAGGTACATTGATGAATTAGATTTATCTTACCCTTTATTCCCTGGAACCTGGAGTCAATATTCATTAAACATCTCAGTTATCCTTCCCACCCCCCCTTTCCCTACATATACATTTATTCCATTATTTAATTTTTTCTCCTGGTTTTGAGCATATTTTATTTGATTCTAGTGAATTATACCTACAAGTTAGGTCAATAATAGAGGTTCCAATTTATAATCTTTTGCCACCAAAAAATTACATATATTTCCTCTCTAGATGAAATCTTTCAAATAAGTTTAGATTTCAAATAAGTAGATTTCACATAAGTCCTTCCTAAGGGATGAAACTGTTCAGAGTTCTAATATGAAACAAGCAAAATAATAAATTATTCTAATGTTTATATATTAAGTTACAGATAGGAGTTTTGAGTCTTTGTAAAAATTCCTTTTTTCGAATGGTCTTTAATTTAACTGCAGTCTGGTCTTTATGCTATAGTTTTCCTGCCTCACACCTCAGGCTTATTATATGTGACAATGATAGTAACAACTGGCCTTTACTGAGTGCTCACATCATGCCAGCCACTTTGCCAAGTGCTTTCCATGAATTAATTCATTTAATCCTCACTTCTGTCTTATGGATCTCCAATTAACAGATGAGAAAACTGTTGCTCATGACTAATAACGTAGTATATTAATGGCATTTAATTTCTAACCAAGATATAATATATGCTCATGATTCTGAAGATAACAGTTTAATGGAAAGTACTTTTCGAAGCAAATCTGAGAACTTAAATTCCCATTTCTTTACTACTTTTCATGCTGTACTGGTCTTTTCTGAATGTCTGGTAAACATTGACCTCATCTGTAAACTGAGGAGTATTAGAGTATATAAGCATTTTCTGAGTTTATTCAGTGTATTTGCAAAACCAAAAATAATGTCCATTGTCACATAAATAAGAGAAAAATTGGGCAAAAGAGTCATTCACCTAAAGCAATTCCTAAGGTCACTCATTTCATAGAAAATCCCTCTCTTGGTAATGCTGCTTAATTACTCCATCATAGTATAATGGGAAAAGAATACAGTCAAGAGTCAAATAGTCATGTTTACATTCTGTTTTCAGTCTGCATGACCATGGTTCAATCACTTCATCTTCCTGTGCATCTTTATAATGGTGGCCCTACTCTCCTCTTAGATGTGGTATTGTGATTGAGATGTCCCATGTAAAGTGTCTAGCACATAATATGTTAACTCTTTTCCCTTTTGAAATTATTTTTTTCATATCACTCTCTCCAAATGTCTGTCCTAGGAATTTCTTACTCTTCCTTTTTTTGTTTTAGTACAAATTTTGGTTTCTTTTTTATTGTCTCAGATTAAAATACTGTTTTATTCTACTCAGCACTATGGTATTTGCATACCAATTTACTATTCTCTTCAGAAAGGTTGGCAGAACAAGGTCTCTTCTTCAAGGTCTATTCTCAACTATAGAGATTCATAATTTTGGCGAAGTGGAAACTAATAATAAACAATTCTTAATTATTACCATAGGTCACACATATAATTATTACAGGCACATATCTGTGTAAATTGGTAGACTGAAAATTGCATTGGAGGAATGCAGTTTGGCTTGGACATAGATTTTGAATCTTGTTCTGACCTCCCACATATATCATCCTGGAAGAGATCTACATATATGGAGATCAAGGCCAGAAAAAGCATATTCCTTATAACTTGAAGACTATAACTTCCCAAAACCTAGTATGAGTTACATTGAACCAATTTGGAGGCCCCTTGTGCCTAAACTTCTTTTTCCCTAAGTCTATACCTATTCTTGATTTCAATGGCAACTAAAGGCAAATCTTATGAAATGCATGGTGTGATGTTCCGGTGTGTGTGTGTGTGTGTGTGTGTGTGTGTGTGAGAGAGAGAGAGACAGAGAGAGACAGAGAGAGACAGAGAGAGCAGAGAAACTATAGCCGTAGGAACTATTAAGAAGTTGTTCCTAATCTGCCTATGCCAATTCTTTCTAAAGGCAGGCAGGATTTTCCCAAAGGCACATCACTGCCAACCTGGAGAGAGAAAGGAAAGCAGTGTGTATCCCTGTGTGGACTAAAAGTCTTATTACAGGGTTATATGTGAATGCCTGTGGTGACAAGTCAAGTAAGTGAATGTATCAGGTATGTGGCAGGGCAAGTTCTGGATAGCATTTGACCTTACTAAAGGGAACAGGTGCCCCTAAAAGCCTGTAATTATTGGCCCATAGGAATGCAGAACCAATGTAGTTACATTTTCTGATTGTCAAGATATTTAAAATCCTGATTTTTATGCAAAGTCTCTTGATAGAGAATTATTTGTAACTTATTCAAACAAAACACTAAGCTGATTTAACAAAATATATCTCTAGATCATGTACACCCAGAAAACAGAGAGAAAGTATGAAGTTCATTAAACCAGGAGTCAGTGTTAGGATTTTACAAATATGTTGGCTTTGGTAACAGCTGACTTGCAGTTCAGGTTCACCCTAGTATATTCTGTACATACACTTCTATGTTCTATCTAAAAAATATCCAGCATAACTCCAAAATAAATTGAATTAACTTACTAAGATTTTAGTAATCTCTATAAAGAAATGGTAAACTCTTTTAAAAACATATATGTGTACTAATTCCCAAAGAATTTTACAATCTTTTGAAATTTTGTCATTGCTGTTGATTTTTAAATCCAGGAGCATTTCTTTTATAGACCATCAAAGTTCCTCTGTGTTAGAAGCTCCGAGGGTAGGAGTAGAGAAGGTTTATTATGTTTCATTTCTGTTGTTCCAATTTATTTTTATTATGAATTTTAACAGCTGAAATCTAAAACAAGGATTTAAAACAATGGCACCTGAATAAAAATGGGAACAGGTAGTTTAAACATATGACCAATGAAAATATATGCCTGTTGGAGGAACCATACACTAAAACGTCAGCTAGAACATCAAATAGTTCAAGAAGTGTATATCCTACAAGAAAGTAGAAACTAAGACACAGATTAGGGGAAGAGATTTCTGAAATAAAGGTGAGAGCTAGTAAAAATGTTTCACTGACAGAGACATTGGCAAGTGGTAGCCATTATGTATCTTAAAGAAGAAAACGCAAAATATGTCATGACTTAATCAGGAAGATGAACAGCTTGTAGTTTACTGTTTTGTCTTTACCAAAAGGTTTTTTGTGGAAGGACTGAGTTGGCTTCTTTTTCTGGTGAGTGATGTTTAAGTAATTACTGAAGGAGTTATAGTGTTTCTTGAGTAGCACTAGCAGAACATATTTAAAATATAATTGATTTGTGAGTCAGTTTCTGGTTTATAGATTCCAAACTCTATAGCGGCCGAGCTATTCATAGCTCTTCAAATTAGGTTTTCATACTTCTACATTAGCTTTGGTGATTCACAGAGACCTCAATGACTGAGTATAATAAACAATTAAATGTTGTTAAATTTTTAGCTGAAATTAAAACCAGAGGGGGGAAAACCCTAATTAAACAGAACTTTGATTTTGCCAGTTTATCATTTGATCTAAAAAGAACTAAACAGCACTGAAGGTGAATGGTAGTTAAGGAATTTACAATAACAATTCGTGTAACTCTTCAACTCATTCCTTTCTTATTTTTATTTTCTTGATTCTCTTTTATGTAAATAATGACACTTTAAGAGATTGTGTCAAGCAGACATTTTGTTGTTTAACAGGATGCATGCAGTGTGTGATTGGCAAGTATTTTAATTGCTCTCCTGTTATTCAATAAAGTTGAAGATTACTTACAAAAATAATCAGTTAATTCTAACATCTATTTCATGGGATCAGAAGGATCTTTGTGATTTAATGCTAAACTCTCAATAGAACCAGAGAATGTGGATTTCTACATCAAGGAATTGATGGTCACATATCACTGTATTGATAATTTCTTCAATGTGCCATAGACTCCATGCTTCTGTGTATTTTCCTATTTCTTTCCTTAAATTTAAATTCTTCTTTCCTTATGCCTATTCCCTTCTTCACCATTTTTGGGTCTGGTAAAATTTGTTCAACTTGTCAATTTTGTAAATTATTTGATAAAAGGAAAAAGAGGGAAAATGTCTAAGAGATTCAAGAATATCTAGTTTTGAAAAAAAAATATTATTAGAACTTCAAAAAAGAAATCAAAATTAACTATTCAAGCTAACCAGGAATTATCAGCAAGGCTCAGATAGGGATGCACATGATCAGTTCATGTACAATGGCTATAGTGACAACATTAATGTGTAAGTCCCAGATTCTACACTCCTTCTCTTAGTCTAGGATTTCTGATCTAATATTCTTTCTCTTTTATTTCTTATAATTACTTACTTTTTATTTTAATTTCATTTTAATTATTTGATTTGTTATAAATTATATTTAATGTAAAACCCTGATACATTTTTGCGAGTGGGCAAAAGATACAGAAATAGTCACCAATAAATGAACAAACATATTGAACTGACAAATAATCATTTATAGACTGAACTAAAGTTTTCACAAAGCACAGTGATAATAATGATTGTTGGATTTTGGTGGTAGGATTTCTGAGTTAACAAGATCTTGATTATCAGAGTCCTGTGAAAAATCAGTGACAGACTGGAAATTTACCCCACTGCAATGTTTTATGCCAATTAACCATATTTTACTTGCTTTCTCTTTGTCCTTAGGCAATATTTTCAAGATGCCATCCTCAGAAAAGTCACTGAAACCACATTTATACTTCACTCGAGTCCCCACCAGAATTCTCAAAATGACAGATTTATATTGCCTACTAACACTGTTCCCAGCTCCCTTATATTTTGTTCTATCTGCCTTTATGTTCTATGTATTTATTTTCCCTGTCTTCTAGAGTTATCTTCCCCAGGTTCAGGGCATCCAACCTTGTCTTCTGTCTAGACTTTACTGTTTGACTTACTCCTTTATCTAATTTTAATGGCCGAGCCTCTGCTTTAAAGCCAGGTGGTTTTCCTAACCTCTTTACACTTTGCACTTTACCTTTGCTCGGGACTCTGAAAGGATCACATTCTATTATACATTTTGGCTAAGGTTTTTATTTATCTTCTATTTTATCCTTAGTTCTTAGAAAATCTCCCTCCTGGTCCTTGGCTATCTCACCTTCCTTTGTCTTTAACTGGTCAGCTGAAGGCCACTGTAAATATTGGACCAAGATTCATTAAATATCCTCCATTGCTTCCATCAGTTACTCATTTTCCCACTTTTTTAGGGTTTAAGCATTTGACGAACTTGTATTCAATTCTCTCTAAGTGACATGGATGAGATAAGACACATATCCTTATTGTAGCTTTTATAACTTCCTGCTTATTTGTCTGCCTTCTCCAGTTGGAAAATGGGATTATCTTTAGGCCTCTTCACTTTCACGTCCTTTCACCATGAAAAGTGTCTGGTACATAATAAGTGATCAGGAAATATTTATTAAATAAAAGAATAAATGAATAGGTGCTATGGTGTTAAGGATGACTAATACTTGACACTTTGACCAATACATTTACAACCTAGTGAACAATTTATTTACAACAGATACTATCAATAGAATTAGCAAATGTGATATGAGATAATTAAGTAGAAACTGTGCCAAGAGGGCAGATGTAGTCTAAATGTGTTATCTGAGAAGACTTTCAAGGGATGGTTGAATCATTCATTCATTCATTCATTCATTTTTTTCAACAAATATGATTAAGCTCTTCCTGTATTTCAAGTACTTTGGGTGTTAAAGGTAGGACAGTGAAAAGCACATCAAGGAGCTTGTTCTTGAAAGTTTTCATTCTTCTAAAAAAAGTAGATAAATAACTAAATAGTAAATGAACTAATAAATAAATATGAAAACATCAGACAAATCAATGTTTCCTAGAAGAAAAATATAGTCATTCATGATTGTTCCTTTTCTCTTTTTCCTCAGTTTAGATCCAGCAGTAGGCCATGTTGGTGCTATTTTCCAAATATGTCCTAAATCTACACTTTTCTACAATTTCATAATGACCACCCTGATTAAAGAAACCCTTGGACTTTTTCTGCTCCAGGTTATTTGCATTCAGTATTCCCTCTTCTTGGAATTTGCTTTCTCCAGATCACTGTAAGTCATATCTTCTCAGCAATGAGGTCTCAGCTTAAATGTCACTTCTTCAGAAGTGCCATCCTTGCCATCCTATTGAAAAGCACTCTAGCCTAGTATTCACGAACACATTACAGTGGTTTGGTTTAGTGTCCTAACCTTTACCGATTTAATAAAATAACTTCCAAAATGCGTCACATCCACTTCTCTTTGCTCCACTGCTATTATCCTGGCCCCAGTTACTATCTTCTCTCAGCCCCCAGGCCACAATAAATTCTCCCCAGGGTGAGCATTTAAAATATCAAGTCAGATCACCTGATTCCAATTAAAATCAAGATGCTGAATCCACATTAAATCTAGATAACTAGAGACAAAAAATAGAAAAACAGTGAGTTTTTTGTTTTGTTTTGTTTTTTAAAACAAGACTTGTGAGGAGAGATGTGTGAGGAACTGGTGTGTGTCCGTGGTAGGGTGCTGGTTGAGGGAAAGCAATGCCTTCATCCTGGAACAGAGAGCAGTCCAGCTAAGCTAGGGCAGGGGAGATGCTGGAATTCTGCGTGTGCTCCTGTCTCCAACCTTCCCCACCCCCCTCACCAATTTCTCTTGTAATAAGCGATCCTGTCTCCACACCTGCTGACTCAGGCCTCTTGTCCAAGTGTCCCCAAGAGTAAAATCAGGGTAACTTAGAGTGCTGTGCTTGTGAGGAGCTGAGAAAAACGGCTGGCAAATAATTGATCTGGGCAATTTCTTCTCTAACTCATTCTTTCCAAATTCTTATACCTGGAGAATTACAATTCAAATAGCACCTTGTTCTAATGATATTTCTTACTAGAGGACAGAGAGGGAAAGTTTGACCTAAGGAAATGTTTTATGAAGTGTGGAGTGATTGATTGATTGTGGTTTTCTGGTCTTTGGATCTCTATACTCCAAAGCTCATTGATGGCCCTCCAGTCCTATCCCCTGAGCTCATTATAATTAACATAGATATTGATTTAGGTTTTTTTAAGGCAACAATTTATATGAGAATAGAAAAGAATAGTCTCCCTAACCTTACAAATTACTGAATGTAAGGAAATTAGAATTTAGAATATGAAGGCATAATAAAATATATTAGGCATACAGGTCTCAGGTGTTTTGCTGGAAAACATTTTGGAATGAAGTTTTTACAAGGAAGAAAAGAATCCAGAATATATGAAAAGGCATATGGAGTAAAAATGATCAAATGCCTGAGTAAAATTTATCATTGTCTTAAAAGATATATAAAACAAAAGGAAAAGAAAAAGTGTTAAAATTACTACAGAATTAAATATGTATATATAATATAAACTGGTATCAACATATTCTTTGAATGTCAAATATATAAGAATAAATTTAACAAAAGATGTTCACGATTTCTACAGAAAAATATACAAACGTTTATTAAGAGATATTAAAAGATACCTAAATAGATGAAGAAATATACCATGTTCATTGAATGGAAGACTTAATAGCATAAATATGTCAACTTTTCCCAAATTGATTTATAGCTTGAGTCTAATAAAAGTCTCAACTGGATTTTTCATGGAACTTGACAAAATGATACTCAAATTTATATGGTGAATAAAGATCAAGACTACCTAGGACATTTCTGAATATAGGCAGAGGGATGGAAAAAATGCCCAAAGGAACACAGAGTCCACAGTCAAATTGCATTTCATGCAATTTTGTGTAAGAGAAAGGTGGCATGGAAAATCAATATAGAAAGGAAGTACTGTTCAATAAATTAAATAAAAAAATGATTATCAATATAAACAAAAAGGTAAAATTATATCTCAGCAATTTAGTTATTGTTTAATAAACTGCTTACTTGTAAAGACAAACTCCAGATGTACAAAGGACTTAAATATCACATACAAAATTTTTATAAATTTAGAAATTGTAGGTATATATATTTCAGAACTTTGGATAAGAACAGTTTTGGAATAAGATTTAAAAATCATTGATGAAGGATTTTTGGTTTTAAATTTGTTTTTTACTTATCTCATCTAGAGATAACAGGAGTTAGAGAAGATATGGATTTATAGAATTTCTTAAATGTTCCTGTTAGAAGTATAAGTTGGCACAACTACCTTGGAAAACTATCTTTCAAAAATAAGCAATTACATTGGTTGTGACTCAGCCGTTTTAAGCATATTCCGAAGAGGAACTCTTGTGCATATGTAATAGGAAATATGAATACAAGGATGTTTGTTGCAGAACCACCTACAACAGCAAAACTCTACACAACCAAATAACCCTCAGCAGAAGAATGAATATCACAGCCACACAACAGAATATTTTATAGCTGTCATGAGGCACCTGGCTGGCTCAGTTGGTTAAGCATCAGACTTTGATTTTGACTTAGGCCATGATCTTACTGTTGTGAGATCGAGCCCAGTGTCAGGCTCTAAGCTCGGTGTGGAGCCTGCTTAAGATTCTCTCTCTCCTAACCTGGATGTAAATTAAAAAATAAACTTGAAAAATTATTTAAAAAAAAGATTCTCTTTCTCCCTCTTCCTCTGCCCCTCTCCCACTTGTGTGCAAACTTTCTCTCTCTCAAATGAAAAAAAAAAAAAAAAGAATATTATATGGCTATCAGAACAAATGGTTTATAGTTACATAGATGACTTTTAATAATCTAATATTAACTTAAGATGCAGGTTTCTAAATATTTCATACATCATGAAGTAATTTCTATAAAGGTAAAAACAAATATAAAGTATATACCTACTTTTTAACTTTTATTAAAAAAATTTTTTTACGTTTATTTATTATTGAGAGACAGAGTGAGACAGAGCATGAGCATGGGAGGGGCAGAGAGAGGAGGAGACACAGAATCCGAAGCAGGCTCCAGGCTCTGAGCTGTCAGCACAGAGCCCGACACTGGGCTCGAACCCACCAACTGCTAGATCATGACCTGAGCCGAAGTCAGACACCCAACCGACTGAGCCAGGCACTCGTATACCTACTTTTTAGACACACATAGATATGAAAAATAAAAATTAAAAAACAGGAAAGTGATGAGTGGAAAACATTCAATTCATGGGGTGGGTGCCTCAGTGGTTGGGCTGACAGCATGGAAGATAAAGTGATGATTGTATGGTTATTATGAAGGTCTAACTCTTCTTTTTAGATAATGGTTTTATGGTTCTTTATAATATTAATATAAATAAGTAATATATAACTAAATGAAAGGGCACCCTGGAAGAAACTGAAACCATAAGATTATGTTATAAATGAAAAATGTGGTTAATCTAAATCAATGTCCTTGAGGTCTAGTTGTTTTTAAAAAATCAGATGTCGCCCATCTCCTTTACATTTTCTGGACTCCTTTTGGATGTAAAAAAAAAAAAAAGTAGTTTGTGACAGTGTGGCCAATACTTTTGGTCCTTTGCATCATATTCCCTCTGTTTACCTCTGAATTTGACTTCAGGTTTTGATGGAACATTTCTCATATAGGATGATACTATCCTCTTAATGTACCTTCTTTGCCTGTCTGCTTTTCTTTCTCAAGGTTTTGTCTAAAACCTGGGAAATCTCTTAACAGGTGCCAGGAAAAGAAAAAAAAAAGGGAATTAACACCCTTTTTAGGACAACCCCCAACCATCGGTGAATGGAAGTGTGTGATATGTGTCCGAACCTCCTTTCCTTTGAGGGAACATTCTAAGGCTCATTTTATATTTTTTCTCAAGGGGGTCTCTAGAGGAATTGAGTTCCATGCACCACAGATGCTATCAGCTCAGTAAAACACCTTGTACTGGCTTTTTCCTCTTTTCTACATCTCTCTTGGATTCCCTTATTCCATTTTTAAGGAATATATAACTTCAAAATAAACTGCCTGATTACAAATAATTGTCTTGGACTCTCCCTATGGAGCACTCAAATGATAAAGGGATCGAGCACAGTGGTGATGGAATGATGGTATATGCCACTTCTTTATCCATTCATCAATCCATTGATGGACACTTGAGCTATTTCCATAATTTGGCTATTGTGGATAATGCTGCTATGAATGTTGGGATACATGTATCCTTTCAAATTAGTATTTTTGTATTCTTCAGGTAAATAGCGAGGAGTGCAATTGCCGGATCATAGGGTAGTAGTATTTTTAACTTTTTGAGGAAACTCCATACTGTTTTCTAGAGTGGCTCCACCAGTTTGCATTCCCACCAACAGTGCAAGAGGGTTCCCCCGTTTTTCTCTCAATCTGAGTATGGCCTCACCATAGCTTACCTAAAAGGCAATTTGGTTATAACACATTTAAACATGATTTGAGTTATATCTGAATTCTCCAATGCCCTTCTTACATAGCTCTTTCTTTACTGAATAAGGATAGGGATATGGAGCATATCATTTAATAAACTCTTAATAAGTGACATTACATGTTAGCAAATATAGTAGTGTTTAAAAGACAAAAGGATGAACAATGCAAGGTTTATGCCCTGGAAGAGCCTATGCATTATTTTTTTGTTGTTTTGTTTGTTTGTTTTTGTTTTCATTTTTGTTTCAAGTTTATTTATTTATTTTGAGGGAGAGAGAGAGAAGGAGAAAGAGAGATTGAGGCAGAGAGAGAGGGAGAGAGAGAGGATTCCAAGCAGATTCCACTCTGTCAGTGCAGAGCCTTATGTGAGGCTCAGTGCAGTGAACCATGAGATCATCACCTGAGCTGAAATCAAGACTCGGATGTTCAACCAACTCAGCCACCCTGGAAGAGCCATGCATTGTTTACTGACAGGCTTCATCCAGCTTTCTAGAAAGAATTGCAATTACATAGGTCTTCGTGTCAAAAATTTAGATATCATGTGAAGCAGACATGCCCTTTGCATCACGTTGGAACTTCATAGTTTTTGCAGACCTCTTCTTTCTCTTCACCAGCTTGGCCCATTTTATGGGCTTAAGTTTTGGTTTCTCTGACTTACCTTAACTTTTCCACTAGGGTGGCTAAGTTAATCCTAGAACTTTAATTTGATTAACTGGGACCATAATCTTCACTTACCCTTTTGTAGGCTCCTGTACTTAGGAACTGATAACTTCTTCTTTCAATAACCATCTACTTGTGGCCAGTTATCAATTTCTATTGAGTCTATCCACTTCTGTCCAACTCCATTGCCACTACCCTGGTGCAAGCTATAATCCTTTCTTATCCAGACCAATGTAATAGCCTCTTTGTTGGACTTCCCACTTCAAATCTTTAATCAGTTTCTACAATGTACAGTAATGAGCACAGGTCTATCAATACATCTGTCATTCCCTCATAGCCTTTCAGTGACTTGCCACTGAAGTTAAAATAATGGACAAAATCTTTATCATGGCCTATGAGGCTAAAAGTTTTGCCACCAATTCCAAAGTGTGGAGAGGTTCCTACACCACAAACACGCAATTCTCTGGATACCAACTGGGTATCCTACAATTCAACTCAGTTCTGACACTATCTACTCAGATATAGCATCAGATGCCTCAGGTTAAGGGTTCAGTCCTGTAAGACTGCCCCCCAACCCCCTTGGATGCCAACCGCATGTTCAGGTTGTTATCTGTTCCTCTGAGCAACCTTCTACAGACTGAAAGTTCTCATGACCTCCCCCTTGGGTTTTATTAATTTGCTAGAATGGCTTACAGAACTCAGGGAACTTGCTTACTCACTAGCTTTCCAGTTTACTACAGAGAGGTATAACTTAGGAACAGCTAGACAGAAGACACCATAAGGCAAGGTATGGGGAAAGTGTGTGGAGCTACCTTGCCCTCTCCAGGTATACCACTCTCCCTGAATCTCTACATGTTCACCATCCTGGAAGTTCTCTGAACTCATCCTTTTAGGTTTTTATGGAAGCTTCATTACAAAAACATGACTAATTATATCATTGGCCATTGGCAATCGCCCCTCTCCCCTTTGGGAGATCAGAGTGTGGGACTGAAAATTTCAATCCTCTAATCAAATGGTGGGCTCCTTGGACAAGCAGCCCCCATCCTTAGGGGGGATCCAAATGTCACCTTGTTAATGTAACAACACTTTTAGAGCTCTCATCACTTAGGAAATTCCTAGGGTTTTAGGAGCTTTGTGCCAGCAGCAATGGGGGACAAGACCAAACATATATTTCTTATTATAAATCACAATAGCACAGAGGTCTTGAATAATCTGAACTCTACCTCCTTGTCCAGCCTTAACTCAAGTCTCATCAGTGGTGCCCTTTGTGTTTTAGTTGCAATAATCTTTCTTTTACCTAAACATTGTGTATTTCTGTCTGCCATAGAATCTTCACATATGCTGTAACCGGTATTCAGAATGCTTTTCTCTGCCTTCCCTCTCCCAAACAACCAATAGTGAATTAACTCCCTCCCATCCTTCAGATGTGTGGTACAGAATTGGAAAGGTGCCCATGAAATCAGTTTCTTCCTCTTGGGCACAAAGCTAAAATTTATTTCCCTATCTTTCTGCATTTAGGGTGAAACCATCTAATTAGCTGTCTCCAATAGAAAGTGAGTAGAAGTTAGTGTGTCACTTGGCTGAAGCAAGTTAGAATGTATGTGCCATTTGCACGCTCTCTTTCTTTCCTTCTCGTGGGTGACACATATTGAAGGTAGCTGAAGTCTTAGATACCAGAAGCCTGGGTGCCTGAGCTGTTGTTTGGAGGACCTATGCTCAGGAGTAAAGGTTCCTGATTGGGCATATCCATACTGACTTCATGTAAGTTTAGCCAGTGATACATGAGGTTGCAATGGCAGTCCTGTTTTCTCTTTCATTAATTGAGGACTTTAGCTTAGCAATCTCTTCATTAGGGAAGTCTTTCCTGACTGCCACCTCTCCCTCCCACATCCACCACACACACACATAAATCGTCATGGAATTGCTTAACTTCCTTTCATAAGAGTTTCCCTGTTTATGAGTGCGATTATGTGATTAATGTTCATTTCTCCTACACTGGACTGTACCTCCTTGTCTTTTTTTTTACCTCACTATTTTATCCATTATAGGCACATAATAAATATTTTTGAATGAAATAAATGTAAATCGACTGACCACCTGGAAATATCATGCTGCCTAAATTTGAGCCTAGAAGATTCTGATATTTCTCTGCTGCCTGGACTACACTTCTTCTCCATAAAGAATGACAAAAACGTGCAATCCAGCTGGACATCTCACCCTGTGAGTGATGCCCAACTATTCTTTTGCAACCTGGTTAACTTCCAGGTGCTAAATTTCATTCAAATTTCTACTGAAAACTGGCCCACACCCCTCCCATCAGCAGGCAGTTTTGCTCGAGGTGGTGCTTTCAGAACTTCAATTACATTCTTATCTGCAAAGTTAGAGTCTATAATTCCTGAAGTTATCTGCTTTCAGTCCTTCACTCTGTGTGTTTATGTGTGTGTGTTTGTGTGTATGTGTACTTGCTCATGTGCATATGAATGTGTTCATTTAGGTCCCAAGAAACCTTGACTTTGAAGAGAAATAAATAATGTCCTTGTGACTTTCTCTCAAGCATGGAAATGTATAACACAGTTAATTTGGTTATTTTTCCCATAATTACCATTAGCTAACCCTGAATTCCAATTTCACAATGTCAGCTGCAAACTATTAAGCATGTTACAGTGTTTCTCCCTTTAAAAGAGTATGGTAAGTTATTTTCACCCTAAGATATTTATGATATAATATACATGTTTTATTAAGTGCTTTGGCAAAGTTAATTTTTTATCTTGGAACATTAACATTTATATCATTACTAAAGTTACAATATTTTAGCCTAGTGGTATTTCAGTACCTACATTCTACATAAATATTAAACTTTGGCTGAGAAATCATATAATACCTTAAGTTTATATTGTGATTTACAGTTTTAGTATATGTTTCCGGCACATTTTCTTATTTATTCATTGCCAAACAAAAACAAATACAATTATGCCATTTTGTGTGTGTGGAACCTGGGTTTCAGGGACGTGATCTGTTTTGATCAAAGTCATGAAGCCAGTGAAAAGCAGAGACAAAGCTTTCTTTGGATTCCAGTTACCAGAGGTTTCAGAAGACACCTTACATTTCTTATTTTCCCTAGAAGCCCCAGAATGAGAATACTTCACTATCCATACCTGAGTTTCTCTAGGCTTCACAACCCCCATCCTCATGTTTTTCATGATGTTGGGACTGACTCCTCTAATGCCAAGGCCATCAGCAAAGGTATTGCATTCCCCAGAAAGCCAAACTTGGTTAAAGCTGCTCCTTTTTTCTTTCTTTTTTTTCCTTGCTTCCTCGAGTCAATAAGCAAGTACTTTCTAAGTATCAGTCAGCTTGGTATTATGAAGGACACATTTAAGTGAACATGACCGAGCGACTGACATTTAAGAAGCAGATAATCAAGAAACATGTTTGCATGCGTGAAACAATAACACCAATACCATGAGACTTTACAATTTTAGACCATATTAAAAGGAAGAAGGAGACTAATTGAGACACAGGGAGACAGAAGCACTTATCCAAAGTTTCACAGCAAACTGGCTGGACAGAGATTCGGGCATCAACCTTTTGTCACAGATATGACTCAGCCCATTCACTGGAGGTAAATGATGTGGGATTTCAGAAAAAAAAGCTTACCACCAAGCCTCTTCAAGACAAGGGCTACTTTGGGAAGGGGGAATGGTGTTTAGTTCACATGGAAATATATAAGTACAGGGAGCAATGTGGAGGTGGGCATGGGGACTTCTTAAAAGAGGAACAAAAATTTACCTGCTTATTAAGGGCCTGTGATGTGCCAAACACTGAGATAAATGTTTTGTAAACACCATTTCCTGTTATCTTAACCACATATGTGAAAACAGTGTATTTATGAAGTCTACTTCATATCCATGCTTTATAGTGTACTTGGTGGAACTTTAAATTTGATACAATAAGGGAAATTCCTTAGTATTAAGAGCCCATTTTCAGCTTATGAATGTTCTTTAGTAGTGAATATGAAATTGGAGAACTTGGCCCCTTTCATATACTTTCTTTTTTAAAAAATGGTTGCTTATTTTTGAGAAAGAGAGAGAGTGAGTGGGCAGAGGTGCAGAGAGAGAGGGAGAGAGAGAATCCCAAGCAGGCTGTATGCTTTCAAGGCAGAGCCTGATGTTGGGCTCAATCCCATGAACCACAAGATCATGACCCGAGCTGAAATCCAGAGTTGGATGCTTAACCCATTGAGCCACCCAGGTGCCCCCATTTTCTTTCAATAAATATATACTGGGCTCTTCAAGAAACATTTAAAAGATATAATCTTTGCCTATGGAAACTTAGAGCCTAGTAGGAAGCAAAAAAGAATACAAATAACCATTATAGAATAACAAGGGACCAGAGAAGTGTCAATAATTAGCACAAAGTGAGCATCTTCTATGTACTGTATACTATTATACATTATCTGTATGCATTATCTCACTTATTTTCCAAGAACCACCCAAAAGGGCATAACTGTGCCTGTGTTAAGAAAGAGCAATTAAATCTCAGAGTGATTCAGAAAATTGTTCTCAGTCACACAGCTGTACAATTAATTTTCAAGCCAGATTTGACTGACCCAGAGTACATATTCTTCATAGAGTAGGTGATCAATAAAAGGCAGCAGTAACTGTCATGTTATCATTATTTGGAATCTTTGTTTGACAATTACACTCCATACACACATACACACTTCTTTGATAGCAAATTAGAGAGTACCGTTCAACCACACTAATTTAATTAATCTCTGTGATTTTCTTAAAATGATTTTGCATTACCTCTCAGATTCTGATTTCTTACCACATACTTAGTCTTTTTAAATCTAAGTAAAAAGACAGACTGGCTGGCTTAGTTGGTAGAGCATTCAACTCTTCATTTTGGGGTCATGAGTATGAACCCCATGTTGGGTGTAGAGATTACTTAAAAAAAAGACAGACCTGTTTTAAGTACTATCTATATCTAGCTGTAAGAGAAAGCCAGAGAATAGCCGCACTGACCTAATTCTGCAGGCTGAATAATACAAATCTTTAAGTGGCAGGTTTGTTGGCAGTGGAAACTCCGTCTTCCCTTGGGTACGTAGTGCTTTTTTGCACCTTTTCTGTGACTTGAGAGTGACTTCCTAGAGTTAAGGTAATAATAGAGCACTGTTCATTCTGGTTTGCCAAAGATAACCCATTTATGTTCCCAAAATACATAGGAGTGAAGCTCATGAATGTGCCCTTGAAATCGAATCACTATAAAAATCAAAGAATGTGATCTCACGTAAGATATATTTAATTAATCAGAAGAATGCTATTGCCTGCACATCAACACAGTGGCTCACGTTCAAAATGAATTTCTGAATCAGACAATGACAGGTACCTATTTTGTGAATAGTGATATTCTGTCATAAACAGGTCTTTCTTTTTGATGAAAAGATTCATGTGCTTTTGTAACTAAGTGGTGATTTGTTGCACTCCTTTTAGCAGGTTTGAATGGGTTCTAATTTTGTTTTTAAATTTTTTAAGTTTATTTATTTATTGTGAGAGAGACACAGACAGCATGAGTGGGGAAGGGCAGAGAGAGAGGGAGAGAGAGAGAATTCCAAGCATGCTCCACACTGTGCAGAGCTCGACACGGGGCTTGAACTCCTGAAACCATGAGATCATGACCTAAGTCGAAACCAAGAGTTGGATGCTTAACTGACTGAGCCACCCAGGCCCCCTTAGATAGGTTCTAATTTAATCTTCTTTTCTTGGGAATGTGAGTCAGTACCACTCAGTGATGGCACTTCGGGTAGGTGGCAGTGTGGTGAGATAGAAGGGGCTTTGTGTTTTAACGAATCTGGGAACAGATGTCTTAGCATTGTTCCTCATTTTGTGTGACTTTGGTGGAGTCATGAAACCTCTCTGATTCTCACTCCACACACAGGTTATTTAGTGGGAGGATTAAATGATGTGCTTCTGAGTATAGCACAGGTACACAGCAAAATTTCGATGTGTTAATCTTTGAGAAATAAACCTCATTAATACTTCTTTTCTCTTCTTGTACTGATTCCTGAACTGCTGGAGGATTGGAGGGCATAAGAGACAGAGGCATCCTCAAAGAGGAAATTGAAATGAACTGTGAGTTGTAGCCCCTTAGTTACAAAGCTGGATTTTCAGGGATCGCCTATTACTCTTATCAAAGACCTGGAAAGTTCTACAATAAGTGCAAGTATGTAGAAGTCAGAGAGGCTTTACGTCTTCGGTGAGGCAGCAAATTCACATTCTGTGAGACACAGGGCATTTCACTGAGTCTTGTGCAACTTCCTAATTCATTTTGCTGCCTTAATAGCCTAATCTGTGTATTTTGCAAAGTCTTATCAGTCACCCCTTTTTGCCTTAACTCCAGGATTTAGGACTCAATTTAAAAGGCAGTTACCTTCGTCTCTCTTCTGAGCATGCAGGAAATGCCCCTGTCACGTAAGTGGACATCTCAGGGTTCAAGGGATCTTGTAAAGTCAGCTGCTTCATTCCTGTCATTTAAGCATCTCATCCATTAAGTACCCAGACCCAGCTCTGTTTAGTGTTAAAGGCCAGAAGGGACTAAGCATGCTGGAGGTCGACTCGGTATAGTATTCTGTCAATCAGTGCAGGTTTAAGCCTTCTCTGAGTGCTGATAATGTGTCAATTTGGTTTTTTAAAAGTTCTTAGGAAGATGCTGCAGTATCCTGCAGAAATCGATAGCTGTAGCTCACAAGCATTGTTCCATTTTGCCTGACCATCCTACTTGCTTCTACTACAGTGGATGCCTTTCACAGTTTTTTATACATTATAAACTCTAATTGAAATATAATTTTTGCCTTTTCTTCCATGGTCTTATTTTATTAGACTTTTCTCTGGTTTCTTTGCAACAAGTAAAAATTCTTCTTTACTTATAAACATTTTTCTAAACAAAAACTGCATCTTAAGATCTACATGTACTAGGTGAAATGTAATCTTAGTTTATCTATTTTTATTACCATTAGCCTCTCAAGACCCATGATATGCTTTAATATATACCAGTTTTACCACAGTGACTTTATATACTCAAATTCTCAATGTAGATTGATACAATTTGGGGAGGGAAGTTAATTGGACAGCATACATCAACTTTGTCAAGGTGCATTTCATTACTTAGAAATGCTGATATGAAGAATTTAGCATAGAGACACCTATAAGCATAAGCTGTATACTTAAGATTGAAGAATTATTTAAAATAGAAAGTATAAAGGGACAAATTTAAACAGGATTTATTGGGTGATGGACTTGGCAATTTAGGTTCAGCTACTAATTGAATACTGTTAATTGAATACTTGCTAATCTTTAGAAAGAATCAAGTAAAACTATGTAAACTGACTTGGAGACAAACTTATGGCCTGTTGGTAAGTGAAAACACAAAAAGCAAGTTACAGAACAATATGTTATGATGATCCTGACTTACATGAAAATAAAAAGTTGGTAACAACAGTTCCATCATAGGCATTATGGGCACTGGTTTGCAGATTTCTACCTCTTACTTTCTACAATATTCTATTATTACAATTATGACAACAATCCTTACTTTTATAATAAGTATTAAAAATTAAAGGTAAAAAGCTGTATGCTCTAGGAATCACATTTCAAGTATTTACTGATTTGAAAACTTAAACCTGCCTGCAAGTGCTTATAGCAGTTTTATTCATAATTACCCAAACCTGGAAGCAATCAAGATGTCCTTCAGTAAAAGAATGAATAAACGGGCTATGGTATATCCATACAATTGAATATTATTCAGTAATAAAACTAAATGAGCTATCAAGCCATGAAAATACATGTGTGAAAGTAAGAAAGTACTAGGGGTAAAAATAAATAAATAAAACCAATAATGATGAAGGTATGTGAAAGGAACACAAGAGCCAACTGAAAGAGCTCTGAACAATTTGAGCAACAAAATAAAATATGTTACAACTCAAAGGATAAAGTATATATCAAAGAATCCATACTTACATAAATAAAATATTGAATAAATAAATAAAAGAAGGAGAGGAGACAAATCTCCCATGCTAAAAATTCCAAATAATTTATTTTGATATTCCTACCTCAGGGAGGTGGGGCATAATTTCTCACACCAAAAGTGCCCATCATGAGTTTCTTCCACAGAGTATAATATGGAAAGTGATTTTTTAAAATAAGAGTAACTTTTTGAGTTGTGACAAACACTACCTCCACCAAAAGATCAAGGTCAATATGAAGAATGATAAGTCATGCTGATATTATGTACACTTGATATAATGTGATGAAATGACACTTTACCTCTGTGATCTTCCATCTAAAACCCCATCTAATCATGAGGAAAAAAACCGACAAATTCTTACTGATGCATTTACAAAATACCTGACTGGTACTGTTGGAAGCTATGAAGGTCATCAAAAACAAGGGAAGGCTGAGGAACTTTATGGTTAAAGGAGCCCAAAGAGACAAGGGAATGAAGTATAATATGGAATCCTGGATGGGATCCAAAAAGAGAAAGAGAATATTAGGTTAGAATAAGAAAATATGAATAAAGTATGGACTTAATAATAATCTTTTAATATGGGTTCATCAAGTATAGCATATGTAAAAAAGTGTACATGTGCTTTGATATTTTCTTGGTATAAGAACCATTTTTTAAAAATTTTTAAAATTTAAATCCAGGCTAATTAGCATACAGTGCAATAACAATTTCAGGAGTAGAATCCAGTGATGCATCACTTACATATAACACCCACTGTTTATGGGTGTTATCATCCCATGGGTGTTTAGGGGTGTTAACATCCCAACAAGTGTTTTCCTTAATGCCCTTGCCCATTTAGCCCATTCCTCACCTACAACCCCTCCAGCAACCCTCAGTTTGTTCTTTATAATCAAGAGCTCTTATGTTTTGTCCCCCTCCTTGTGTTTATATTACTTTTGCTTCCCTTCTGTTATGTTTATCTGTTTTGTATCTTAAAGTCCTCATGTGAGTGAAGTCATATGATATTTGTATTTCTCTGACCAATTTTGCTTAGCATAATACACTCCAGTTCATTCCATGTTGTTGCAAATGGCAAGATTTCATTCTTTTTTATTGCCAAGTAATACTCCATTGTATGTATATTACCAGATTTTCTTTATCCATTCATCTGTCAATGGATATTTGGGCTCTTTCCTTACTTTGGCTATTGTCAATGGGGCTGCTCTAAACGTTAGGGTGCATGTGTCCCTTCAAAACACACTTGTATCCTTTGGATAAATACCTAGTAGTGCAATTTCTGGGTCATACGGTAGTTCTATTTTTAATTTTTTGAGGAAACTCCATACTGTTTTTCAGAGTAACTGTACCAGTTTGCATTCCCAACAGGAGTGCAAAAGAGATCCTCTTTTTCCACAACTTTGCCAACGTCTGTTGTTGTCTGAGTTGTTAATTTTAGCCATTCTTACAGGTGTAAGGTGGTATCTCATTGTAGTTTTGATTTGTATTTCCCTGATGATGAGTGATGTTGAGCATTTTTTCCTGTGTCAGATGGCCATCTGCATTTCTTCTTTGGAAAATTGTCTATTCATGTCTTCTGCCCATTTCTTCACTGGATTATTTGTTTTTGTGTGTTGAGCTTGATAAATCTTTATAGATTTTGGATACTAACCTGTAATCTGATATGCCATTTGCAAATATCTTCTCTCATTTTGTGGGATGTCTTTTAGTTTTGCTGATCGTTTGCTTTGCTGTGCAGAAGCTTTTTATCTTGATGCGGTCACAATAGGACATTTTTGCTTTTGTTTCCCTTGCCTCTGGAGTTGTGTTGAGTAAGAAGTTGCTGCGGCTGAGGTCAAAGAGGTATTTGCCTGCTTTCTCCTCGAGGATTTTGATGGCTTTTCTTTGATGGTCTTACATTTAGGTCTTTCATCCATTTTTGAGTTTATTTTTGTGAATGGTGTAAGAAAGTGGCTCAGGTTCAGTCTTCTGCATGTCGCTGTCCACTTTTCCCAACACAACTTGCTGAAGAGACTCTCTTTATTCCATTGGATATTCTTTCCTGCTTTGTCAAAGATTAGTTGACCACATATATAGTTGTGGGTTCATTTCTGGGTCTTTTCTGGTTCCATACAAATTTTAGGATTGTTTGTCCTAGCCCTGTGAAGAATGCTGGTGTTATTTTGATAGGGATTGCATTGAATATGTAGATTGCTTTGGGTAGTATCGACATTTTAACAATATTTGTTCTTCCTGTCCAGGAGCATGGAATCTTTTTCCATTTTTTTGTGTCTTCTTCAATTTCCTTCATAAGCTTTCTATAGTTTCCAGTGTATAGATTTTTCACATCTTTGGTTAGATTTCTTCCTAGGTGTTTTATGGTTTTTGGTGCAATTGTAAATGGGGTTGATTCCTTGATTTCTCTTTCTGTTGCTTCATTATTGGTGTATAGGAATGCAACCAATTTCTGTGCATTGATTTTGTATCCTGCGACTTTGCTGAATTCATGGATCAGTTCTAGCAGTCTTTTGGTGGAATCTTTTGGGTTTTCCATATAGAGTGTCATGTCATCTGTGAAGAGTGAAAGTTTGACGTCCTTCTGGCCAATTTGGATGCCTTTTATTTCTTAGTGTTGTCTGATTGCTGAGGCTAAGACTTCTAATACTGTGTTGAATAACAGTGGCGAGAGTGGACATCCCTGTCTTGCTCCTGACCTTAGGGGGAAAGCTCTCAGTTTTTCCCCCTTAAGGATGACGTTAGCCTTGGGCCTTTCATTTATGGCTTTTATGATGTCAAGGCCTGATCCTTCTATCCCTAGTTTCTTGAGGGTTTTTATGAAGAAGAGATGTTGCATTTTGTCAAATGCTTTCTCTGCATCTTTTGAGAGGATCATGTGCTTCTCATACTTTCTTTTATTAATGTGATGTATCACATTGATTGTTTTGTGGATATTGAACCAGCCCTGCAACCCAGGTATAAATCCCACTTGGTTGTGGTGAAAAATTCTTTTAATGTATTGTTGGATCCAGTTGGCTAGTATCTTGTTGAGAATTTTTGTACCCATGTTTATTAAGGAAATTGGTCTATAGTTCTCCTTTTTAGCGGGGTCTTTGTCTGTTTTTGGAATCAAGGTAATAATGGTCTCATAGAATGAGTTTGGAAGTTTTCCTTCCACTTCCTATTTTTTTTGAACAGCTTCAAAAGAATAGGTATTAACTGCTTTTTGGTAGAATTCCCCTGGAAAGCCAACTGGCCCTGGACTCTTGTTTTTTGGGAGGTTTTTGATTACTAATTCAATTTATTTACAGGTTATGGGTCTGTTCAAATTTTCTATTCTTCCTGTTTCAGTTTTGGTAGTTTATATGTTTCTAGGAATTAGTTCATTTCTTCCAGATTGCCCAATTTATTAGCATATAATTGCTTGTAATATTCTCTTATTGTTTGTATTTCTGTAGTGTTGGTTACGATCTCTCCTCTTTCATTCTTGATTTTATTTATTTAGGTCCTTTCCTTTTTCTTTTTGATCAAACTAGCTAGGGGTTTACCATTTTTGTTCTTTCAAAGAATCAGCTCCTGGTTTCATTGATCTGTTCTGTTTTTTCAGTTTCGACAGCATTCATTTCTGCTCTAATCTTTATTATATCCTGTATTCTGCTGGTTTTGGGTTTTATTTGCTGTTTTTTTTTTTTTTTTCCAGCGCTTTGAGGTGTAAGGTTGGGTTGTATATTTGAGACCTTTCTTCCTTTTTTAGGAAGGCCTGGTTTACTATATACTTTCCTCTTATGATCACCTTTGCTGTGTCCCACAGGTTTTGGGTTGTGGTGTTAATCATTTTCATTGCCCCCATGTACTTTTATATTTCCTCTTCAATTTCTTGATTAATCCATTCATTCTTTAGTAGAATGCTCTTTAATATCCGAGTATTCATGTTCTTTCCAAATGTTTTCTTGTGGTTGATTTTCAGTTTCATAGTGTTGTGGTCTGAGAATATGCAAGATATCATCTCAATCTTTTTGTACTTGTTGAGGGCTGATTTGTGTCCCAGTTTGTGATCTAATCTGCTGAATGTTCCATGTGTACTTGAGAAGAATGTGTATTCCACTGCTTTAGGATGAAATATTCTGAATATATCTGTTAAGTCCATCTGGTCAAGTGTGTCATTCAAAGCCATTGTTTCCTTGTTGATTTTCTGCTTATATGACCTGTCCATTGCTGTAAGTGGGGTTTTGAAGTACCCTATTATTATGGTATTATCGTCAATGAGTTTCTTTATGTTTGTGATTAATTAATTTATTTATTTGGGCATTTAACGTTGGGGGCATAAATGTTTACAATTGTTAGATCTTCGTGGTGGATAGACCCCTTATTTATGATATAATGCCCTTCTTCATCCTTGTTACAATCTTTATTTTAAAATCTAGATTTTATGATATAAGTATAGCTACTCCAGCTTTCTTTTGGCAACCATTAGAATGATAGATAGTTCTCCATTCCCTTACTTTCAATCCTAAGGCGTCTTCAGATCTAAAATGGGTCTTTTATAAACAACATAAAGATGGATCTTGTTTTCTTATCCATTCTGTTACCCTATGTCTTTTGATTGAATCATTTAGCCCATTGATATTTAGAGTGACTACCGAAAGATGATTTTATTTTCATTGTGTTGTCTGTAGAATTGGAGTTCCTGGTGATATTCTGTGATACTTCCTAGTCTTTGTTGCTTTTGGTCTTTTTTGTTTTGTTTCATCTTTTCTTCCCTCAGAAAGTCCCCCTTAAAATTTCTTGCCAGGCTGGTAGTAGTAGTCATGAACGCCTTTAGTTTTACTTGTCTGGGAAACTCCTTATCTGTTCTTCTATTTTGAATGACAGCCTCTCTGGATAAAGAATTCTTGGCTGCATATTTTTCTGATTCAGCATGTTAAATAAATACTGCCACTCCTTTCTGGCCTGCCAAGTTTCTGTAGATAGGTCTGCTGTGAACCTGATCTGTCTTCCCTTCTAGTTTAAGGACTTTTTTCCCCTTGCTGCTTTCATGATTCTTTTCTTGCCTGAGTAGTTTGTGAATTTAACTACGATATGTCTTGTTGATGGTCGGTATTTTTTTTTAATCAAATGGGAGTTCTCTGTGCTTCCTTGATTTTGATGTCTGTGTCTTTCCTCAGGTTAGGAAAGTTTTCCACTATGATTTGCTCACATGAGCCTTCTCCTCCTTTTTCTCTCTATTCATCTTCTGGGACTCCTATGATTCAAATGTTATTCCTTTATAATGAGTCACTGAGTTCTTTAATTCTTATATAGTGCTCTTTTGACTTAGTTTACTCTTTTTTTTTTGCTTTTTTATTATCTATAATTTTGTCATCTATATCTCTGACTCACTGTTCTGCTTTATCCCTCCTTGCTGCTATGGCATTCATTCGAGAATGCATCTTAGTTATAGCATTTTTTATTTTATCCTGACTAGATTTTACTTCTTTATATCTGCAGAAAGAGATTCTTGTTTTTTTTTAACCCCAGCTAGTATCTTATTATTGTGATTCTAAATTCCAGTGCAGACATCTTCCTTATATCTGTATTATTAAGTCCCTGTCTGTCATTTCTTCCTGTTATTTCTTTTGGGGTGAATTTCTTCTTTTTATCATTTTGGAGAAGAACAAGAATTAATAAAATATAAAATTAAAATTAAACAATTAAGAACAACACAAAAAATCAGATAAAGGAAGCTAGATCCTAGGTGTGTTTTGGTCTGGTTGCTGAAAGAAGCTTGATAGAATAGAGAAAAAAGGGAAAGAAAAAAATAAGAAAATGTTTAAAAATTTTAAAAATATATACAATAAAATAGGACAAAATGAAATGAAGAAAGTAAAATAGAGTAAAAACTTTACAAAAAATTTAAAATGTAGTAAAAAATTTAAAAAATATATAAGAACAAAATACAAATATCTTTTTCTCTTTCTGTATCCAAGAATAAGAAAAGATAAAGAGAAAAAAAAAGAATAGATGGACCAGCAAACAGAATGAATTCTGAATGAAATTACATCCAGTTTCCTCTAGAAGTCAAACTATGAAACACTTTTTAACCTCTACACTAAGCAGGGGGAGAGACTTGTGGTCGTCTTCTAGGGCTTGGTTGGTGCCATTGGATGAGACTTAGTGTAATGGCTCCATTTTCCACTAGATGATACTGCTGAGCTTTTTGGGGTGGATAGGTGGTATAGGTGTGGCACGTGTGCACGGGTATGCTAAGGCATGGGAGAGGTGAAAATGGTATCACCTAGCTTCCAAGTCTCTAGCATCAGAAGTCTGTGCTCTCACCAACTGGCCATCAAACACCCCCCCCCCAACCCCCCCCCCCCCGCTTTGTCTCCAGCTTCCATCTACTCGCCACTTCTACACTGTCTTTGACCAAGCTGTCAGCATGCCAGACGGCACCCCTCTCCCAAATTTTATCTCAGATGGGCCTTGTTTCCAAACCCCTCACTTCTGAGGGCCCTGTGGTTTGGGCCTGCTCTGATCCTCTGTGGGTCTTGTTGAGCAATGGCTGGGTGCTGACTTGCCCCTGGGAATGCTCATGTGACTGCGCTGCTGCAGAGCCCCTGAGACTGTGTCTGGGGGCCAGCCTGCCAAGAAAAAGTTTGTGTGATTGTGTAGCAGCAGTGGTTCAGAGGACTATGGCAAATCACAACACACAAATGGCATCAGGCCTCACTGCACCCTAGTGTCCTTGTTCCAACACCAACAAATATTACTGTTCTCTGGGGTCTGCTGCCTTTTCTTGTGGGTCTGCACTGCCTCTACCAAATGTCCTTCCAGCAGGACAACCACCTTTCCCCATGTCGCACAAGGGTCCCTTGGACCTCGCTGTCTTCTCCTGGGGATTATTCCTTCCCACCAGAGCACCACCAGGTATCGAGCTATGGAACTTCCAACTCTGCACTCCCCTACTTATAGAGTCGTAATGGTATTGAAACCTCCTCATTTCTCTTTGCTCCCTTTCTTATTCAAACCCTTGTGGTTTCTTTCACTCTTTCTTTTCTCTCCAGCTGCTTTTGGGGAGAGTGCTTTTCCTGTACTCTCCCCTCTGTCTCTGTCTTCTCTCCACAAACAAAAACACCCCCCAACCTCCACAGCTTGTCTCTCTCCCAGTTCACCTCTCCATGCTGCATACCTGCCGAGTTCTGAAGCTCATGTTATGCAGATCATTGTGTTGATCTTCAGATCAATTTTCTAGGTGTTCAAAATGGTTTTTACTGATCTAGTTGCATTTCATAGAGAAGAGAATCAGACAACTTCCATGCTACTCCACCATCATGGTCCCCCCACCCACAACCATTTTTTCCCAAAAATTTTTTTTCAAAAAGAAATGTAGTGTGCAACATGTGTACAACTGGATTCTACTGAGTAAATTTATGGAAGACTCAAACAAATGGAGAGTCTTACATAAATAACATGAGTATATAAAAAAAATAAAGTTGAGAAACATTGACCTTTCCAGAAATTTAACCAGATTATAAAAACAGATGAAAATAATATGATATTGGCACATTGACTAACAGATAAAGAAAACAGTATAAGGGCGCCTGGGTGGCTCAGTTGGTTAAGTGTTTGTCTTTGGCTCAGGTCATGATCGCATGGTTTGTGAGTTCAAGCCCTGCGTTTGGCCCTGTTCAGATAGCTCAGAGCCTGGAGCCTGTTTTGGATTCTGTGTCTTCCTCTCTCTCTCTGCCCTCCCTTGCTTTTGCTTTCTCTCTCTCTCTAAAAAATAAATAAATATTAAAGAATTTATAAAAGAAAGAAAATGGTATAGACAATGTAGCAGTGCATTTTTATCATATTAATTTTCTTTAAATTTATAAAGAGCTTTTTAATATCAGTATAAAAATTATTTGTCCAATTAAAAAAGAACAAATGATTCATATAAATAATTCACAAAACTGGAAATACAAATGGATCTCTTGAATATGTAAAAAATGTTAAACTTTACTAATAATAAGATATTTACAAATTAAATAATATCTAGTAAGAAGTTGCTATGGCCAAGGTGAGAAAGGTTACTCCCTGTGTTCTTCTCTAGGATTTTGATGGTTTCCTGTCTCCTATTTAGGTCTTTCATCCATTTTGAATTTATTTTTGTGTATAGTGTAAGAAAGTGATCCAGTTTCATTCTTTTGCACGTTGCTGTCCAGTTTTCCCAACACCATTTGTTGTAGAGACTGTCTTTTTTCCATTGGATATTTTTTCCTGCTTTGTCAAAGATTAGTTGACCATATAGTTGTGGGTTTATTTCTGAATTTTCTAACCTGTTCCATTGATGTATGTGTCTGTTTTTGTGCCAGTACCATACTGTCTTGATGACTACAGCTCTATAATATAACTTGAAGTCCAGAATTACAATGCCTCCAGGTTTTCTTTTATCTTTTTTCTTCTTTTAAAGATTTCTTTGGCTATTTAGGGTCTTTTGTGGCTCCAAACAAATTTTCAGATTGTTTGTTCTAGCTCTGTGAAAAAGGCTAGTGGGATACTGATAGGGATTGCATTAAATGTGTAGATTGCTTTGGGTAGTATAGATATTTCAACAATAATTTTTTCCAATCCATGAGCATGGAATGATTTTCCATTTCTTTCTGTCATTTTCAATTTCTCTCATAAGTGTTTTATAGTTTTCAAAGTACAGATATTTTATTTCTTTGGTTAAGTTTATCCTAGGTATCTTATGGTTTTTGGTGCAGTTGTAATTGGAATCAATTCCTTGATTTCTTTTTCTGCTGATTTATTATTAGTATATAGAAATGAAACAACATTCTGTATGTTAATTTTGTATACTGAAAGTTTACTGAATTCATGTATTGGTTCTAGGAATTTTTTGGTGGAGTCTTTTGGGTTTTCTATATAGAGTATCATGTCATCTACAAATAGTGAAAGTTTGACTTCTTCCTTGCCAGTTTGGTTGTATTTTATTTATTTTTGTTGTCTGATTGCTGAGGCTAGGACTTCCAGTTCAGTGTTAAATAACAGCAATGAGAATGGATATTACTGACTGTAGAGGAAAATATCTCAGGTTTTTCCCATCAAGGATGATGTCAGCTGTGGGTTTTTCATGTATGGCCTTTATGACGTTGAGGTATGTTCCCTTTATTCCTACTATTTTGAGAATTTTTTTCAGGAATGGACATTGTACTTTGTCAAATTCTTATTTTGGCATCTGTTGAAAGGATCATAAGGTTCTTATCTTTTCTTTTATTAATGTGGTGTATTACATTGATTGATTTGCAAATATTGAACCACACTTTCAGCCCTGGACTAAATCCCACTTGATTGTGGTGAATGATACTTTTATGTACTTTTGGATTCAATTAGCTAATAAGTTGTGAAAAATTTTTGCATCTAGTTTCATCAGGGATATTGACCTGTAATTCTTTATGTTAGTGGAGTCTTTGTCTGGTTTTGAATCAGGGTAATGCTGGCCTCATAGAATAAGTTTGGAAGTTTTCCTTCCCTTTCTATTTGGACTAGTTTGAGAAAAATAGGTATTAACTCTTCTTTAAATGTTTAGGAGAATTCCCCTGTGAAACATCTGGCCTTAGACTTTTGTTTGTTGGGAGATTTTTGATTACTGATTCAATTTCTTTACTGGGTATTGGTCTGTTCAAGTTTTCTATTTCTTCCTGTTTCAGTTTGATAGTTTACATGTTTCTAGGAATTTATTTATTTCTTCGGGAATGTCCAATTTGTTGGCATGTAATTTTTCATAATAATCTCTTATAATTGTAAGAATTACAAAGTAAATCACGTAGATTGAAAAGTTTGCTAGGGGTAATGGATGGGGATGGGGAAACAGCTTCATTTTCATGTTGAATTATAGATTAATATGACTTTTATGGGGACCACTTTACTAACTCTATCAAAATTTGCACTAAACACATATTTTCATCTAGAAAATTTTATTTTAATAGCATTTAACAGATACCATGAAATATAATGAAGAACAATCATCATTGCATGCTTTTAATGATAAATATTAGAAACAAACTTATTTTATATCTAGTAATGCTTAGTGCAATACTATGCAGCTGTTACAAAGGTATATCTGTATATACTGGTCTCCATAAATATATTATTCAGTAAAACAATGCAAGATACACAACAATGTATACAGTATGTTATAATTTGGGATAAACAAAAACCACTGTATGTATAGATCTGTGGAATGAAATATAAAAACAGACAATAACAATGCTATTTTGAGGAAGATATAATAGAGCATTTAAAAGATATTTTAGGCAGTAGACATTTTTAAATTTTGTACCATGTGCATATATTATTTATACATAAATAGATAATGAAGAAAAATTGAGATTAAATATTTTCCTAGTCTTTATTTGCATAATAATGAGAGCAGATACAAGCAGGAAATAAATGGTGTATTTCATATTATGCGTTTGTACCTTATGTGACAATCTTAACCTTAAAGGTTTGAGTGAAGAAGAGTTAACATCTAAAAGCAAGAGGCAAAATCTTGGTCAGTAAGACTGGGCTTATCATTGTGAAAACAAATATTAAGAGTAGGGTAATGATGACTTCAACCACAAAGACAAAGTAATTTCTGTGAAGTCTTCTAATACTAGCAATGGGATATTAACTCTGCAGAGGTTTGCAAAGCTTGCAGTTGTAGAAGTTGAGTTAAATCCAAAACAGTATCTGTAGTTCATCTACATTGTGCTGTTGCTTCTGTATCATCTATACCAGTATGAGCTACCTCCTCAAACCTTTTTTGTTCTGACCAGCCTCACTGGCTTTATAGACCCTTGCAGAATGTTAGAGCTGGAAGGATCTTCAGAGATGATGTATATGGTCAAAATTTTTGTAATTCTGACAGGGAAATTGATGCTGCAAAAATGTTAAGTGAGTTTCCTTGGGTCATGAAGGTAGTTAATAGTGGAACCAGGACTGGTTACCAAGTTTACTGATTCCCAGGTCAGTGCTACATTTGCCTTATAAATATTCATTTTATGGATTGTCCTTGTGTTCCATAAGAGACAAGAATACTTTAACAGAAAGGTGAAGAAGTTAACATTCAGGTTCAAAAGCCCTGAAGACTCAGGACATAGATGTGGATCCATAGGCTTTACTTTACCACTGTTTCTGTCCTGTGAACTTTACCTGGTTAGAATGTTTGATCACAAGCATTTTGAGGAGCACTGCTGAGGTATCCATAATGCCACATATAAGCTGAGAACAGTGTTATATCACAATTCTTGCTGCTATATCCATGTGACATTTCCCCTTGGTTGAGCTTTCCTGGATGCTTCCAGGAAGTGGAATGGCTTTTCAGATCATTGGATGTCCTTTACGAATTCAATTGAAAAATTAAAGAGGAAAGACAATTAACATTAATAGTTACTTACCATGTGCCATGTTCTATGTTTTATGCCTGAAGATTCAGAGATTAAAAAGATATGGTTTCTTCCCTCAAGAATCCTGGTGACTAACAAAAGAGACAGTTAAATACATGAATTGATAGAAAACAATGTCATATGTACTATAGAAAGTGCATTTTCACCATGTATTGTAAGCATTGAATGGAGGCTCTAATTGCCTGGGGACAGGCAAAGGTGAGTCTAGAAATAGACTCCATGAATGTTTTGTAGAGTAAATGATGAGTGACTAAACAAATGTTCCAGCCAGACAAGGGGCAATGAATAGCATACTCAATGGCAAGGGCATTGAACAAGAAAGATCTGTTTTAAACTCCCTTTTTATGAGGCTTAAGTTGTCCACTATCAATATTTATTTTGTTCTTACTTTGTGTGTAATCTGTTTCCTAGACATATGACACATCTCAAAGTCCCAGAATAATTCAAAGTACAGTTGCAAGTCTGTTCATCATCAAAATTTGAGTTGTGATTTGAGGCTATTGTGGAAAAATGCATTTGCCCTTTTTGCTTCATGTAACTCCATTGCTATATTGCTCTTCCAAGAAAAAAAATGTAAAACACTTTATACCTTCACACTTCCAAAAAAGGTTGAAAAAACTAGGTGAAACACTTTTCAAAGAATAAAGACCTATATTGGGGTGCCTACCTGGCTCATTGGTAAAGAATGTGACTCTTGATCTTAGGGTTGTGAGTTCCAGACTCACATTGGGTGTAGAGATTACTTAAAAATAAAAATCTTTAAAAAAAAGAAAAGAGAAAATAATAAAGGCTATACCCATACATGTGATTAAAATGATAAGGGTGATGATGGCGATAATAGTGATGATGATGATGATGATGATGATGATGATGATGATGATGATGAAGAAAACAAAGGATATCTGCTTTGGTTTATGGCAGAGAGAATGCTATTACATATGATCAATTTATTGGTATGAAAGAGAGCTTCTCTGTGAGCAAAAATCCTGAGCACAGCTGCTGTCAAGAGAAAATGACTTGATACTACCTTGACATATCAGGATGAACTGAAAAGTAGATAGATGGCTTCTGCTGGTATCTGAGAGCTGGAAGAAGAGGGACTGACTGTCTCACTAATAACTCTATTTCTTCCAGCAAAACTTCAATCCAAGAGTATACTTTGAGGTTCTGCATGTGTCCTCAGTTGCGAATGGAGTCTGGCCTTTTTGAAATAATAGGAATAAGGGGTCATAAAGGCCAATGAGGTTCTGTGTATGTTTGTGTCTGAGTATGTGTACAAGTGTAATCTCCCACATTATACATGTATACACACACATGTAGATGTATGCAAATATGTCTACATCTATGAGTATGACTTGCTCACAGACTAATGTCTTATCTGCAAGATAGTCTCTCATACACTCTTCATTCTGTGAACTTTCTTTTCCTTTCCAAATGACACAGGCAAATTAATTTGGGCCATGGTGTGTTAACATCACTCTGGAAACTGATGTCATTTTATTACTGACACTGTTCATAAAGAAACATCAGGAATGACTAGCGTGCAGTGTCGTGGATGCTGCTTCTAAATGCATGAGTTCATCGCAATTAAATCTGCTGTTTTTGAATACTTTGACAAAGGACCTGAATTGGAAATAGGTCTTCTCAATTATTTTAATAAAATTATTTCAGTGAGTGAAATTTAAATAATTTGGCTAATATAAAATCTTTTCATCAGAAATTTAAATTGATACCAAGGTGCATAACTGAATTTTTCTTTGCTTACTATTTTCTCATTTATTAACTATTCAGAAATACGGTATAATAGAGGATAGATGGAGTAATGGACTAGCTATAAAGAAATATACATCCAAGAAAGACATCCACCTAAATATCAGAATTAGCTGGGAAAATAAGACAGATAATCTTAAGCCTTAGATTTACTTTTGTACAGAGAGGCACATAGATGAGGGAATTTGAGTTGCAAGAAAAAAATAAACCCAATAAAATTTATTCAGCTATGGATGAGGGGAGATTTGGGTTATTAGACAAACATGAGAAACAATTTCATTGATGTTAATAACAAGGAGCAGAGTATAGCTGAGCCTCATGGGACTGGAACTAGATTGTCAGGAACTAATCTCTCTGTCACTTTCCACACACACACACACACACACGTGTATGCACACACACACACACCATGGTCTCCCTCCCTTCCTTTTATGATATAATAGGAAACCCCTTTCCTCCCTTCCTTCCTTCCATTTTTCCTTCCTTCCTTCCTTCCTTCCTTCCTTCCTTCCTTCCTTCCTTCCTTCCTTCCTTCCTTCTCTACCAGTTTGTCTGTTACATTCTCCTTTCTGGAAAGCAGGCTTTCTGTTTAATCTTTGTGCCATTTCCCCCATAATTATAGCTGGACTGTGGCTATGATTTGTCTTGGCATAAATTTTGTTCTCAACACTACATGGAATTTTATCTATAGAATGACATACTACCATGTAGATAATCTCTCTGTCTTTTAGTTCAGTTTCTCAAGAAGAATCCACTGTGCCAATAGATTGTCTAGCCTTGGTTAAATTCTGATCTTACCAATTGTGTTTAGTGATGTGGGCTCACTCATGCTGCATCTTTCTGGAGCTATGTGGGGCAAGCAAATTGGCACTCGTGCTCTGGTATGTTACAGAGAGTTAATCCAAATAATTTAGGCATCTACTGTCCACTTCATTTGCTAGTAATCCTCTGTAATTTGATTTTCTAAATTAAGTTTAACCAATTAATTTGCAAGTAGTTTTTGAGCACTTATATAGATCATCACTGTCTTAGACTCAGGAAAGATTACAACACAATTATAAGACATATTAACAGGTTTAAGGGAGTTTAGGAAAGAGTTGAGGAGGGAATCAATAATGCATTTGAGATAATCAGGAAATAGACTAGCCATTTCTGCAGCATAGATGTAAGTATGATAGTTAAATGATAGTAGAATTTTGAGTGAGTATAATCTGAGGAGGTTTCATGGAGTGGATAGGAATTAATGTGCCTACAAGGATGGTAGGACTTTCATAATTTAGGAGAAAGGATATTCAATATAGTGTAAAATCACTCATGATATTATCCTTTCTAAAGAGAACTTGTAGCACACGATGGAGGAAACTAGGGGATAAAGGGAAATAAATGTGGGGCAAGATTATAGAGGACCTTGAGAGTTTAACAGAGGAGCCTATTCTATAGTAAGAAAGAGATAAAATAAAAAGGAAAAAAAATAAGCAGAGCGAAGGATTACCTACCATTGGGCAGCCTTCTAGAAGTTTAAAAGTGAGGTTAAAGGATTCACTATGCTTTAAGGTGATGGCTGTATGAAAAAACAAACAAACAAACATGAGTGTATGAAATGTTATGGAATGAGCAATTATTGGGAGCAGACAATTTATTTGTGTTCTAGCTCTGGGTCTGCTCTGCTCTGATAGTGTGTCCTAAAGTAAGCCATTTGTTTTCTCTAAGACGTAGTTCATTTTCAAAATAATGTCTTGTTGGAAGAGGTCATCACATTGCTGCTGATTGGCCCATTAACTGAATCTGGGTAATCAGAGGCCCCTCACTCCCTTCCCTGTCCGTAGAATGTACATTCTGCCCACCATTCCCACAGCTGGGACTGTTTAAGGATGCAATGTTTAGAGAGTAATGTTTTGTTGAGAATGGATGGTACATGTGACTGAGCCCAGTTAGGGCCTCTATATACACTTGATCTTAGCCAAAAGGCTGAGAAGTGATTAAGGCCTCTATATAAACTTTTAAGATTCTCATTGGCTGGGGCAGAGATCTACTCATCTTGCAGCCTGCTCAAGACAAGCCTCATACATTTGCCTGCTTACTATACCTGCCACCTCCCATTCTGGAGTGGCCTCTTTCTTCCATCTCTCACTGGGGGCTGGTTTCACCTGGGAAGCTCCTGAGGTTTCGAACCAGCATGTCTATATTATAATATTTTCTAAGTTTCCTTCTGGCCTGAGCCTGGTCAGGTCTGTGATTACCTGTTGAAGAAAGTCCTCCCTGTTGGGCTTTGTGACAGAAAGCAGAGGGATAAAGGAGGGAGAAAAATCAGAAACCACACCGATGTTTCTCCAGCTTAATGTTATAAATTTACAAATGCAATATTTTGTATTAAAACATGGTGAGTGTTGGGATCAGTGCAATGTGCAATGCTAAAAATTGTAAGCCTAGAGCTGAGATACATGTTTATCTTGTTCAATAAAAGTATCTGCTGATCACAATTTGTAGAAGTACCTGATTCATATGTATCTTTGCAGTAATGCTGGAGTGAAAAGTATTTTGTTCTTCTTTTGTCATGGGTTAGAAAAAGTTGTTATGTGTGACTTTTTCATCAAGTAGTTCTGTTATGTTCTGGAAACCAGTTGTGGATTTCAGCAAACCTGATTCCCTGCTGTGTGAAATGGGAAACCAGGAGAAGAAGAAAGATCTGTGAGGGGAATAAGTGAGCTCCATGCTTTGATTAACAGGAGGCCAGGTGTTAAATTTAATTGCCTCCAGAAAAAAAAAAATTGCTTTTCAGCATTAGTCTCAAACTTCCTAATCATAGCGGACTTTTATAGGAGGAAGAAAGAGGATGGTGCATGCGGCAAAACATTTTAAAGAAATGTGTTGGAGATTGCAATTATTATTTCCTCTTTATTAATAGATTTTCTTTACATAAAACATACAGAATTGAGTATGATATGTCAAAAACTCACATTTCTGTCATTCAGTTCTCTCGGATATTAACATTCACCATATTTACTTCAGATTAATTTAAAAAACCAAAATAGCTACAGATCAAAGTGAAACTCCCAAGACACCTTCCTTGATCCTGTTTCCTGTTTTTCTCACAGAAATTTAATATCTTAAAATCATTTTGTGGTTCATCATGGAAAGGAAGAGATGATGTTTATGACCACATATAATTTCTACGTACTTATACATCCATAAAAATATACAATATGATATTCCATGTTGCATATTCATAGCTGTTTTTGAATGAATGTTTGCAAAATTTATAGAACTGATACCAGTTTTTCATTTTAAATAATGCTTATGGGGAATTATCTGTACAGATAAATATTATCTATGTATTCATTCTCTTTTTAATGAGGGTTTAAATTATTTCCATTTTTTACGTTATTTTACAGAGAGAGAGAGCATGAGTGGGGGTGAGTGGCAGAGAGGAAGAGAGAGAGAAACTTAAGCAGGCTCCATGCTCAGCATGGAGCTGGCCCACAGGGCTTGATCCTATAACCCTGGGATCATGATCTGAGCCGAAATCAGTCGGTCGCTCAACCACTGTGCCACCCAGGTGCCCCTAAGTTGTTTCCATATTTAAGTTATTAACCACATGAATATTCTTGTTTATATCTCCATGGAGAAGTATGCTAGGGTTTCTCTATACATCCAGAGGTGCAGAGTCTGGTCATACACACTCTCCATTTTCCCTTTTACTGGACCACTGCTCTCTAAAGAAATTATATTAATTTACAATCCCACCAGTAATGTGTATGATATCCTATTCTCCATATCTTCACCCTTAATTGAAAAGTTCAGAGTTTTACATTTTGTCAGCATGCTGGATATTTAAAAAATACTTCACCTTGTTTAACCCGCTTTTCCTGAGTATCAGTGGAATTAAAATATTTTTATGGACTTATTGGCTATTCTTATTTCCTTTTAATTGCCTTTTCATAGTACTTGCTAATTTTCCACTGAATTGTCTAACCTTTTAATTAAAATTTGTAAAGTAGTTAAAAAGTTGTTGATGCTTGCTCTTTATAATAGTTTTCTTTTTATCACTTGATTTCTAAACTTTATAGTATTTTCTCTTATTCACAGAAATTTTAATGTACTCACATTTATTATTTCCCTTTATAGGGCCTGCCATTCATGAATTCTTTAAAAAATACTTACCCTTCTTAGGGTCATAAAAATATTGTCTTACCCTTACTTAGTAAAATTTTAAATATAAACATTTAAATATTAAAGTAAATATTTAAACCCATCTGAAATACTTTATGTTAAATGTATGGCTTTTTTCCCCCCAACAATGACAACAAATAGAACGGAGTAATCTATAATTTCCTATTGACTTTTATTTTATTATTATTTAAAAGTTTATGTACTTTGAGAGAGAAGGAGAGAGTGGAGAGGGGCAGAGAGGGAGAGAAAGAGAGAATCCCAAGGAAGCTTCACACTGCCAGTGTGAAATCTGATGTGGGGCTCGAACTCACAAAAATGTGAGATCATGACCTGAGCCGAGATCTAGATATCTAGAGATGGATGCTTAAACAACTGAGACACCCAGGCACCCCGCTATTGATGTGTTTTTTAATGTTTATTTTTGAGACAGAGAGAGAGAGAGAGAGAGAGAGAGAGAGAGAGAGAGAGAGAGAGAGAGCAAGTGCCAGAGGGGCAGAGATAAGGGGAGACACAAAATCTGAAACTGGCTCCAGGCTCTGAGCTGTCAGCACAGAGTCCAAGGTGGGGCTGGAACTCACAAACTGAGAGATCATGACCTGAGCTGAAGCCTGATGCTTAACCAACTGATCCACCCAGGTGCCCCGGCCCACTATTGACTTGTCATGCTACTACTGTCCTAAAGTAAACTGATATACAGATGTTGCTTTCTTTCAGGGTTCATTATTATAAAATGCTATTTAGTAGGGTTAATCCTACCGCCTGGTTGTTCTTCTAATTTATACTTTATTTTTCTTTTCACTTTCTATATAAATTTGAGATTGGGGCTATACAAAAAAGTAGAAAAACCTATGAAAACATTAATTATAATTATGTTCACTTTATATGTTAACTCAGAGACATTTCCATCTTTGTGACAGTAAATCCTCTCTTCAATGACCATGGTATATATCTCCATTTGTTCATGCCTTGAATAAAATCTTCACATCTTTCAATAGATTTTTTTCATAGGCATCTCATAGTAATGTTATTTGGTAAACAGGAATTATTATTATTGCATTGGCTATTATGAACTAATAAGAATGCCATCATTATTTGAAGAGTGAACTTTTACCAGAAATACTGGTGAATGTTCTAAATTTTACTAAGTATTTCCTCGATATTTTTTTTGTAGAAATTATATTTTATGCAAATAGAGATCATTTTGTTTCTTTATTTCTGAGTAATATACATTTCATTTCGTTTTATTTGTCTTACGATTCTGGCTTGGATTTATAGTAACATTTTGTAAGTTTATTGTACATTACTTGTGGTTTTCCATATAGATATTTATATCATCTGCAGATAGGGGCTGTTTTATTTATTTCTTTCTGCTCTGTATGTCTTTTATTTCCTTCTCTTGACTTATTATGCTGGCTAGTACTTTTATTACTATGTTTAATAGCTGTGGTGAAAGGGGACATCTTTGCTTTGTTCTTGATTGAAGAGGTAAGCATTCAGGCTTTTATAAATGGGTAAGATGCTAGCTTAAGTATTTTTTTTTTTTTTTACATTTTATTTATTTTTGAGACAGGGAGAGACAGAGCATGAACGGGGGAGGGTCAGAGAGAGAGGGAGACACAGACTGAAACAGGCTCCAGGCTCTGAGCTGTCAGCACAGAGCCCGACGCGGGGCTCAAACCCACGGACCGCGAGATCATGACCTGAGCCGAAGTGGGACGCTTAACCGACTGAGCCACTCAGACGCCCTGCTAGCTTAAGTATTTTTGAGGATGCTTTCTGTTTGAGGAATCTCCCCTATATAGAGCTATCCCTCCCTACTTAAAGGGTTTGTCTTTCCTTGTAGGTCATGTTGAATCTCAGCTTCTCTGAAGAACTTTTTTTTGTTGTTCCCATAATCTCTGCACCCTTGATATGTTTATCATTATGCAATCTGGCAAATATTGAAGTCTAATGCTGTGTTGTTTTATTGTTTTCTGTGTTTCCATTTAGTCTGCACCTGACAATTTAAATTAAAATCTGAGAGTGTAACTGAAGTATCAATATTGTTGAAAGCCCTCTAGCTGATACCAGTGTGCAGCCAATTCTTAGAACAGCAGTTGTCCTAAAGCAGTGGTTCTCATGCTTTTACCATGTGTAAGAATCATTGAGAGGGCTTGATAAAACACAGATTTCTGGGTTCAACCTCCAGAGTTTCAGACTTGGTAGAAATCTAGATAGGCAAAACCCAACTATTTTCATTTCTAAATAGTTCCCAGGTGTCTCTGATGCCATTGGTCTGGGGATCATACTTTAAAATAGTGGTCCCAAAGAATTCTGATCTGGCACTCATGTTCCAGTAGAAAGCATTGGACAGAAAGTACTAGCACAGTAAATGTTCACGAAGGAGAGCCCATCATGATAATTTACACTATGAAAGAAATTAACTTTGCTTAGTGCTTTTCTTTTTTACAAAATGCTTTCACATCAGATATATATTTCGGCACACAATCATGTGATTTTGATAGTTATAATAGATCTATTCTTTCACAACAATAAGTTGGAACTCATAAAAGTTGAGAGGATTCCCCAAAGTTGCACAGTAAATAAACCATGGATGAGTCTTGAATCTAGATTATGTTTTTTTTTTTTGTTTTGTTTTCCACTAAGGAAGCTCAAATAAATGCTTTCATAAACATCATTGTATTTAGTCCCTCCTGGAATCTCATGAGATAAGATGAACAGGTATTAATTTCTCCATTTTACAGATGAAGAAGTTGATGTATGGAAAGATAACAATCTTGACCAGGTGCAAACAGCCCCAAGTTTTGGCTTCAACCGTTGTGACATTTTGAGTTACTGTATCTTAGTGGCATACTATGGTAGACAGAGTGGGAGTGACTCACAAGTGGTACAAGAAATAAGATGATGTAATTGTCTTTATTTAAAAAAAATTTTTTTAAGAGAGAGAGAGAGAGTGAGTTAACAGGAAGAGAGAGGGGCAGAGGGAAGACAGAGATACTTAAGCAGGCTCCATGCTCAGCACAGAGCTCAGTGCGGGACTTGATCTCATGACCCTGGGATCATTAACTGAGCCAAAACCAAGAGTCTGGCGCTTAACCAACTGAACCACCCAGACTCCCACAAGGATGTATTGTCTTTAAATAGTTTACAAGCAACTTTTGATTAATCCATTTTTTAAATTATTATTATGACTACCTGTTGGAAATTCTGTGCAATGGCAGTAATAAAATACTCGTCTGCTACCCGGCAATGTTCTTACTGCTCCCATGTTACATATACCATTACCATTTCATAAGGAGTACTTTCTTCAGGAGGAGCCAATACAAAGATAAGTAGACCTCACACTGCACAGTTTTGAAAGGTACACATGTCAGCTACTACAATGTAGTAAAATAACACCAGCCCCAGAACAACAGGGTTCAAATTTCAATTGCCACAGTTTATTAACTCTGAATAATTGCATAACTGCTACCTTCCCAGTCCACAAACCACTATGTAAATAGCAGATGCACAGATTTTCAGTGACCAATAACATCACTCCTTTCAAGGTCTATCAGTGATTGGTCATAACACATCTGTTACTCAGTTCTCAGACAGCAGCACATGTAGTTGTACTGCTTCCTCTTCTTGCAATGATAAACCCATTGTGGAATTAAAAAAAAAAAAAAGCAGGGGCACCTGTGTGGTTCAGTGGGTCAAGCATCTGACTTCAGTTCAGGTCATAATCTCAGGGTCCAGCTCTGTGCCTAGCACTCAGATCCTGGAGCCTGCTTCAGGTTCTGGTCTCCCTCCCTCTCTCTGTCCTTTCCCTGCTTGCACTCTGTCTCTCTCTCCCAAAAATAAAAATTAAAAAAAATTTTTTAATGCATGATTAAAAGAGGAAACTGACCAACAAAGATGAAAGTGCATCAAAAAAATAAATAAAGGTGGTAAATCTGGAAATGAATTTCAAATCTAATATCAACAGAGGTATAGAAGAAATGACTGACAGTAGGAATGTTCACATAACTACTATTGTCTAAATAGGCAGCATGAAGAACTGAGTCAATGTGAATTTATCCACTGAAATGAAAAATTATAATAGTAACACAAAGGATGGAGATATTTCAGAGAAGATAGCCTGGCAAAAAAGTTCATTTTAAAGGCACTCTAGAAGATATTTCATGACATTAAAAATACAAAAGATTGAGAGGCCTGGGTGGTACTGAGTCTGTTAAACCTGAGTCTGTTAAACTTCTGACTCTTGATCTCAGCTTAAGTCATGATCTTACAGTTCATGAGTTTGAGCCACAAATCGGGCTCTGCACTGATGGCATGGAGCCTGCTTGGGATTCTGTCTCTCCTTTCTGCCCCTCCCCGACTTGTGTGTGCACTCTCTTTCTCTCTCTCTCTCTCTTTTTGTAAAAATAAATAAATAAACAAAATTTTTTTCTAAAAAAAAAAAGAGAAAAGAAAATACAAAAGATCAAATTTTGGAAGCTTATTCAAACTTAGAGTGGATGATGACAATTCACCAAGGCACAGAAAAGATGCTTACCCCAAATCATAATTTATATAATGAGAAGGCAGGCACTATTCAAATTACCTTTGATAAGTTTTTATACAGAAATAAAACACTAATTCCCAATGTTTTTAATATTTCAAAATGTAATGTACTAAATAACTATAACTTTATTTAAAAATTTTCTATATATTTATAATCCACACTAGGAGAGTTTTAGGTGTTTTGACAAAACTTTTAAGTGTCAGAGAGCAATTATAATTTTTCTCATTGATTATTAAGACTGTTTTACATGGGGGAGGTGAGGGAGGATGGGCTAAATGTGTGATGGGCATTAATGAGGGCAGTTGTTGGGATGAGCACTGGGTGTTGTATGTAGGTGATGAATCAGTGAGTTTTACTCCTGAAGCCAGTACTACACTGTATGTTAACTAACTGAATTTAAATAAATAAATTACACACACATACACACACACACAAGACTTTTACATGGTTTCAGCTTGCATGGTTACTTTTATGATCCCTTATTATTCTACAAAGTGAGAATTGCCTAAGATTAAATAATTATCGTCAGAGAAGATATTTATCCTTTGTGAAGGACTGACTGTGTTCATGACAGTCATTAATGTCTATTGTAGGGAGTGGACAGAAAGTGTTTCATATCTTATCAGAGCCATCCTATCTTCATTTTATGAATAATGTTTTGGATTCCTGACATAATTCCATTAGCAAAGAAGGAAGCATAGATTTGCCATTTATTAATAGAAACATTTTTAAAAAATTTTATGTTTATTTATTTTTGAGAGAGAGACAGAGTGGGAGTAGGGGCGGGGCAGAGAGAGAGGGAGACACAGAAATTAAAGCAGGCTTCAGGCTCCAAGCGGTCAGCAAAGAGCCCAACGTGGGGTCAAACTCATGAACTGTGAGGTCATGACCTGAACCGAAGCCAGACACTTAACCAACTGAGCCACCCAGGCACCCATGTAGAAATATTTTTTAAATACTTCAAGACCACAGAAAACTATAGAAAACAGTACAACAAATAGCCATTTTAAATACTAACACTGTGCTGTATTTTGTCTAATATATTACACTTTAAGAAATAAAACATGATGGGGTACTTGGGTGGCACAGTCAGTTAAGTGTCTGACTCTTGATCTTGACTCAGTTCATGATTTCACGGGTTCATGAGTGTGAGCCCCACACAGAGCCTGCTTGGAATCTGTCTCTCCTGCCTCTCTACCCCTCCCCTGCTTGTGCACACTCTCAATCTCTTTCTCTCTGACTCGCTCTGTCTCATAAAATAAATAAATAAACTTAAAAAAAGAAGTAAAACACAATGGATAAATTGTAGTTGAAGGTTCCTCTCTCCTTCTGTCCTCCTACCCAGAGATAGTTACTACACTGAATTTGATGTGTTTTGAGATAGGAAAAATGTTTATAATAATATGATGTTTTGAAAGAAGCATTAGCTTTGGAACAAGACATGTATTTATTTCTAGGATCAACCACTTATTAGCTGGGTACCAACCACTCTGCTGAGCCTCAATTTTCTCTTGTTTGAAGTGGAAATAACCCTATCTATGTGACTAAGTCGAATAACAATGAGAGATCATTGATATAAAGATTTCATGTTTAGAAAACTTTCCGTTGTGTTAGAGATCAGCATTACTATTGTTATTGTTTTGTCTGCTGTCCACTCAGGAGAGTTCAACATGGAGAGACACCTGTAATGCTTCGTGGCACTGGGTTGTTCTTTCTCTTGAGCTCACCCACAGCTTTTGCCTGAACAAGTGAAGGTTATTCCTCACTTTTATCTTATCTTCTGTTTTGAAAACCTCTCTGGCTAAATGGCTCACTGCAGTCTCATAAACAGTCCTGCCCTGAAGCTGACAGTCGCCCTACAGCAAAGAATAATCTAAAGTGAAGTTCTGAGGTGGGAATCCTGCATTAAAGAGAAAATGATTCTGTATAGTCACTGGAGGTTGGAACCCTTGTCAGCTTGTATACATGTCAGGCAATTTACCATCTGCGGCAACATCCCCCCTGCCTCCGAAGTTGTGGGAGAGTTTGCTGAACGCATTTGTGTGGCATCAAGTACTATTTGCTCTCTGCTTGTCACAACCCTGTAGTCTGGTTTAAACAAAAATGAAAGGGGCATCCCAAGGCATTCCTGGCATTGAAAAATTTGTTTCAGCATCAACAGCAGGCCTCCTTGGTTTCCTCCTGCGGACTTTATTGGCAGTCTGGGCCCATTCCAACTAATCAATAAATAAAGCCCAGTTAAGCCACATTTATTTCTAAAGCAAATAATAATCAGTGTATTACTGTGGAAGCTCAGACCCTGTCCATCAGCTGAATCAGTAAACAATGAATGTTGGGGTGTTGAGACTCCATTCTATAGGGGAACAGCTGCCTCAAAGGCAGCGAAATGGACCAGGTCACTTAGATTTATATGTTGCCCTGCTTAATTATCTGGAGAACAAGCTCGACTCTGCATTTCATTTAAAATGTAAAGGTACCTACTTCTTTGATGTACTATTTTCCCCAAGACTTTGTTGTTGTTGTTTTTTATCTTTTAATGATTTTATAGCAATTAATAACTGTAAAGAAAGACATTTGATAATTACCTACTATCTCAAGCACTTTTGAATATTTTATCTCATTTAATTCTCATACCTCCACTGAATAGAAAAGAACCCAAGTGCACACTTGTAATAAAATGTGTGTTTATTACTCAATCCTCAGTTTGATAAAATGGTTTGCTTACTTGATTTATCCTTTCCACTACATTGCAATCTCCTTAAGAGCACAGAGCAGTTCTTGATCAACTTTCAGCCTTCACGGAACCTTGCCTGGCAGGTGCTCATTAAATACGAATTGCTTAAATGGACTGAAGAATTAAGATTAGTTTACAGATTCATTTTAGAAGTAGTTATTTTATTTCCATACATGTACCCCCTGAGAGTAACATCACGTGATTTTTATTTTGATGTCATGGACTCGAGAGACACTGTTACAGAACAGCTGAGTGATCCTGGGCAAACTGTTTCACTTCTTTGGGCTTCATTTCCTTCATGAGAGGAAAAAAAAGATAGTTCGTTCATGTCCCTTCTAGTTGTAAACTTCTCTGTAATTTTCCTTGGAAAGAATTGAAATGAGGCTTTTTTGGGGGAGGGTAATTGTACTCTTAAGTATCCTTTTTATTATAATTATACCATGATATACATTACTACAGGATCAAATGTAGAGATAAAACAGTTATAATAGCTCTTGGGAAGGGATAATGATATCTTCTTTTTACATAAGTCCAGAATCCTTTGACCCCACCTAGCCATTACCAACAAAAACAATAATAGTCATGTAAAAGTTTCTCGTGCAGTGATTTCATTAGAAGAAAATATAACTGAAAATCAGGATTTAAATATAGATCTTCCTGGCAGTTGTAATTTAATAAAACATATGTATAATTATTTGTATATAATTAGCCTCCAACCCTAGATTTTACATCCCATGAAGGCAAGACTTAATCTGTCTTGTTAACCATAGCATGGCTTTTGGAATATTTGATGAATTTATTGTGTATGTATGTTAATGCATGTATGTATATGCACATATATATGTATGTGTGTATATATGTATATGTAATATGAATAAATGCTAGAGCTCAAACATCAATATTTATTCACTTGTTTTCGTTGAAGATATTTTCACCCATTCAAATCGTATCATTTGTATTTTACAGACATGCAATGCTGCTGGGTGGAATCATGAACATGTTGCTTCAGACACTAGACATGTGTATTCACAAGACAGTGTTCAGCATGAGCTCAACAGCAGATCAGTGCTCCAAGCTGCTGGGGAGCATGACTGCTTATTTCTTTGAGTTACCCTCAGGGGCATCCCAACAGTGACTTTTGTATCTATCCTGGGGCCTAGTTTTCAAGTTAGAGATCAAAAAAAAATTTTTTTTAAATCGGGGAAAATCCATCTAGCCATTTTTTTTCACTTGCAGAAAAAATAGACAAACATCTCATATGTAAGCATGTTTCTTCCTTTTGCAACATCACAGGAAAATGGCAGTGAAGTGACAGCATATTTTAAAATGCTTTTGCTTCAGTGCAGAGAATATTTTGGCCAAGAACAAGTCAGAGAATGTGGAGGGCCCAGGGAGGAGAGACAAAGGAAGTAAGTGGTAAACTCGAGAGCTGATGGTGGTGTGGACAACAGTGGCTCATAACTGGGAAGTGGAGAGAAGTGGGTACGTTCGAGAGGTGCTGCAGTTGTAGATTCATTATACCTAGTGGTTGATGGGATGTGGAGAAGGCTTCAAGGATGACTCCAACATATCTGGCTTGAGGTTTATAGGGACAAATTGAATTCATTTGGATATAAAGTTTAATGTATTACCTACACATTTAAATTTATTAGCCCTAATATTTCAATTCTTCATTCTTATTTAATTTTTGTCTACTTCTTAGGGCAAAATCAAAGAGATGTATTCCAATCTCTTGCTTTTTACTTTTTGTTCATTCAGGGGGGCAGTATTTCATTGTGTGTGTGCTTTTTTTTAACTTTTATTTATTATAAATCCTCTTCTTGCTAGTTAGTGAATTTTTTAATATTGTTAAAAATTAATGTTGGCTTTTTGTTTATCTCCATTTGCCTGAGAAAAACACATGCTGGGTATTTCTTTGATGTATTTTGCTCTTCATCATTTATTTTGAGAACACTTGTGGTTTAACAGAAACATTTTATGAGAATATTTTGTTTTAATGGATATATTTAATTTTAGTTTAGTTACATATTTATGAGTTTTCCGCATATTTTCTACTGTAAGAAGTATGCTTTCTTTGTATATTTTGTGATATTTAAATATATTGAGTTAGTTTTAAATTTCTAAGGTATCGTATAATCTGTATTCTCCGATTATCAAAATAAAGCAGTAATATGTACATTTTCATTCCTCTTCAAAAATGAGGAATTAATACTCCATACTAGTGGTTGTAAACCTAGACTGATTAGTAGAATCACCTCAGATGCTTTTAAAAATCCCAATACTCAAGCTACACTCTATACCAATTCAATCAGAATTTGAAAGTGGAAGCTTGGCATCCACGTTAAAAAAAAACAAAGAACACAACGAAAAAACGTCCTCAAGTGATTCCGGTGTTCTGCCAAGGTTAACGCAGTGCTGTACTCCTTCTTTCTACTCTCCTCTCTTCATGTCCTCCTCTTATTTATCATGCAAATTCAATCCAATTGTTTTGTTTCAGTTCCTGACTGGAATAAGCTATATCAAAGTATACCATCTTGAAGCAGTCATCATCTTATTCTATTGTAGGATGCTGTGGATTAGGAATTTGGGCAGAATTCAGGGAGAGCCTTTATTACACATAGCATTGCAGACATGACTTGGTGTTATTCTACTGGCAGATGGGCCTGTCTGAAGAATTCAGGACGGCTTCCCTCACGTGTCAGGCATCATGGTAGTGATGACTGGAAGGTAGATTCAACTGGGATTGTCTAACGAAGCACTAACTGTGGCTTCCCCAGCATGTTTTGTGCATATGTGTGTGTGTGTGCGCGCGTGTGTGTATTTTGATCGACAACTATAGAATATTCTTTCTATTCTATAGCAATTCAAATATTTGCTACCCTTTAAAAAAACAAGAGCATAATTTTTGTTTTGCATAGAATGCTTCTATTGAAATATAATCGCTTCAGTTTTTATTCTCAGATATTTTTGTTTTTTCTTTCTAATTCTGGAAATGTTTGTAAAGTGTGTCCTTATTATTGCCTCTGTGCTAAATATGCTGATTTCTTTCTCATGAAATATTTTTTAAATGTAAACCTTTAACTAAAATATAATATACACAGAATGGAACAAATTTTAAGTGCATTAGCCAGTTGAGTTTTCAAAATGTGAATTACCCAAGAGCAAAGGAAATATACATCCGTAAAAAGATGTGTATGCAAATGTTCATAGCGGCTTTATTTGTGATAGCTACAAAGTGGGAACTACTCTGAGGTCCATTGACACTATTTGTGATGTATTCATACAAGAGAATACTATTCATAAATAAAAACAGTAAACTATTTATCGATACATGCAACAAAATGAATGAATCTGAGAATAATTACACTGAGTAGAAAAAGACAAAAAAGAGGGGTGCCTAGGTGGCTCAGTCAGCTAAGCGTCCAACTCTTGGTTTCAGCTCAGGTCCTGAGCTCACTGTTTGTGGGTTTGAGCCCCAGAAGGGGCTTAGCACTACTGGTACAGAGCCTGCTTGGGATTTTCTCTTTCGCCCACTCTCTCTGCCCCTCACCTGCTCTGTCTGTGTGTCTCAAAAATAAATAAATAAACTTTTTTAAAAAAGACAAAAAAGAGCATAATGAGTGATTATGTTTATATAAGACTCTAGAAAATGTGAATTAATTTTTATAGTGACAGAAAGCAGATCAGTAGATGCTGATTTGGCATGTGGAAGGGAAAAACATGAAGAAGGAATATGTTCTGTAACTTGATTGTGATGGTTTCATTGGTCATTCATACATCAGAACTTATATAATTGTACAGTTTAAATATTTGCATTTATCTACCATATGCTAATTACACTTCAGTAAAGTTATTTTGTCTTAAAACAAACAGGATCTGCATAATGCATAACTAGATGAAACACAAATTATTTCTTCTGCCAAAGAATCTCCCGTCATGCCTTTTTCTAGCTACTGTCTTTCCCCATGTCATCAAGGGTAGCTATATCTTGATTTTTAACCCCATGTATTAGGTATGTCTATATTTGAAATTTGTGTTAATGGAATTATACAACATATGCATTTTTTTCTGCTTCATTTTGCTCAACATTATGGTTGTGAGAATCACCTATGTGTTGCATTTGTTATTTGTCACTTTATTTTATTACTAAATAATCAACATGTCAATCATCCTGTTTGGCATTTGAATTGGTTCAATTTCTTGTCTCTTATGCCTCATGCTGCTATGAGCGTTATATATTCCTTTTGTATGCTTTTCTACTGTACACATAACTAGACGTGGCATTGGTAAGTGATTGTCTATCACATAGTAGGTGTTGTTTCAATAGTTAAGAAACTGATAAACTGTTTCCCCAAGTGTTTGTGCCATATCTATTCCAGTCAACAGTGTCTGAGATTTTGAAGTTCCCTATATTTCTACCAACACTTGGTCTTGTCAATCTTATTAATTTTAGATATTCTGATAGGTTTGTAGAATTCTCTCATTAAGGTGTTAATTTTAATTCCCCTAATAATTAAATATATTGAGAATATATTTTGTGTACATATTGCCCATTTGTATATTTTCTTAAGCAAAGTGTGGAAAACTATAGGCTATCTTTTATAGGTTGTTTATCTCCTTATTAATAAGTTTTAATAGCTCTGTAAATATTCACGATATAAGAATTTTATCATATATGAGGTTTGCAATTTTTGTTTCCCTGTTTGTAGCTTGTCTTTTCATTCTCTTAACATTATCTGATAAGAGCAGAAGTTTCTGATTTTGATGAAATTCAATATATATATATATATATATATGTGTGTATACACACACACACGCACACACACACACATATATATATATGTATATATATAGTTTATTTATTTTTGAAAGAGAGAGACAGTGTGTGTGCATGGGGGAGAGGCAGAGAGAGAGGGAGACGCAGAATCTGAAGCAGGCTCTGGGGATCAAACCCATGAACTGTGAGATCATGACCTTAGCCAAAGTTGGATGCTTAACCAACTGAGCCGTGCAGGTGCTCTGTTGAAATTTAACTTATAATTTATTTTTTATGTGGATCATGTTTATGGTGTCTTATCTAAGAAGTCATTGCCTAATCCATGGTCACAAAGTTTTTCTCTTATGTTTTACTTAAGAAGTTTTTTTTTTTTCCTTAAGCTTATTTTTGAGAGAGATAAAGTGTGAGTGAGGTAGGGTTAGAGACAGAGGGAAAGATAAAGAATCCCAAGCACTGACAGTGTGGGGTCAGATGCAGGGCTCAAACCCATGAACCGGAAGATAATGACCTAAGTCAAAGGTAGATGTTTAACCAACTGAGCCACCCAAGTGCCCATAAAATTTTTTTAGCTTTAGAATTTACATTTTGGTATTTAATCCATTTTGAGTTAATTTTGTGTATGCTGTGAGGTATGAATGTAGGTTCCTGTTTTGCATGCGGATATACAATAATTATGACACTACTTGTTTGAAAGAGTATTTTCTGCAGAATTCATTTTGCATCTTTACCAACATCCATTGAGTGTGTATATGTGTGGTTTTAGATTCTTTATTCTGTCCCATTAATATACTTTTCTATCTTCATGACAATGCCACATTGTTTGGACTTTTGTAGTTCTTGATAAGTCTTGTAATTGGATAGTGCAGTCTTCCATCATTGTTCCTCTTTTACAAAGTTGTTTTGGATGTTCTAGGTCCTTTACATTTCCATATGAATTTTAGAATCAGCCTTTCAATTTGTATAAAAAATGATCTGCTGGGATTTTGACTGGGAAACCATTGCATTTATAGATCAATTTGGGTAGAATTGATATCTTCACAATATTAGGTCTTTCAGTCCATGAACACTATATATCCTTCCAGTTATTTAGGTATTATTTAATTGCAGTAATATTTTGTAGTTTCCAGGATACTAGTACGCATATTTTGTGTTCCATTTAACCCTAAATATTTTAGATTGTTGATGATCTTGTAAATGGTACTTTTAAAATACCAACTTTTGATTGTTTATTTCTAGTAAGAGAGCTATAGTTTACTTTTTTTTAAGTTTATTTATTCTTGAGAGATAGAGAGAGACAGAGCATGAGCAGGGGAGGGGCAGAGAGAGAGGAGGAGACACAGAATCTGAAGCAGGCTCCAGGCTCTGAGCTGTGGGCTCAGAGCCTGACGAGGGGCTCGAACTCACAAACCGCAAGATCATGACCTGAGCCGAAGCCGGACGCTTAACCGACTGGGCCACCCATGCGCCCCTATAGTTTACTTTTATGGATTGATCTTGTATATTGCAGCCTTGTTAAACTCACTTCTTAAGTTTACTGACTTATTGATAGATTCCATAGCATTTCTATATAGAAAATAAAAACTGCAGGTAGAGTTTGACTTTTTCCTTTATGATCTGGATGTTTTTATTTCTTTTTTTGTACCTTGTTGCACAGACTGTAAGCTCTAGTTGAATAGAAATGGTGAGAGCAGTCATACTTTCTTTATTCTTCATATGGGGGGAGGGACGGGGAGGAAGCATTCAATATTTTACCATTAAGTATGCTATTACCTGTGTGCTTTTCATAGATGCCCTTATGAAGTAGAGTAAATCTAGTTATCTAGTCCTGGGTAACAAATTTCAGCAGACTTCTTGGCATAAAACAATAAGCATCTGAAATCTCACAGTTATTGTGGGTTAGGAATCTGAAAGTAGCTTAACTAGGGAGTTCTTGGTCAAGGACTTGAATGAGGCTACAGTTAAGCTGTTTTCTAGGGCTGCACTGATCTTTTATTTCATATTCTTTTTATATAATATAACTTATACTGTTTATTTTATCTATATAGTTATTATTTATACATCATTAACATATATATTTAGATATACATTGTTAAATTCATATATATATACATATACACATCATAAATATGTATTTAGATATACATTCCTAGAAATTTGCAAAGTGTTTATTCTGATTTATACATTCATGATCAAATTAAAAATATCCATGTTACCTCATTCAAATAGCAATTTTAATTAAAATGTTTAATAATGAAAGGGATTCCTAAGACAGTTTTATCTAACACATTTATACTTTTTTGTTAATGAAATTAAAACTTATTGAGAATTACTGGGAAAATGTTCCACATGTTTACTAGCCTCAGGATGAATTGTACCTCAAGGTTCACCCATACCCGATTTAGGTGGCATTTTAATGAGATTTTGGACCTTAGACTTTAGAGTTCATGTTTAAATTAATTACAGATTTGGGGATGGTTAGGGTGGAATGAACGTATTTTACATGTAAAAAGGATATAAATTTGGGGGAACCAGGAGTGGAATATTGTGGACTGAATATTTGAATAACCTCCAAATTCATGTGTTAAAGACTAAACCTCCAATAAGATTTGGAGATGGGAGTTTTGGAAAATAATTAGGGTCAAATAAGGTCATGGAAAAGGGACCCTCAAGATGGAATTCATGCTCTTATAATAACAGACATCAGAGAGCTTGCTCTCACTCTCACTCCTTATGCCTGCACTAAGGAAAGGCCATATGAAGATATAGCAAGAAGGCAGCTCTCTGCCATCCGGGCAGATAGATGACAACAGAGACCAAATTGGCCTGCACCTTGACCTTAGACTTCCCAGCTTACTGAGAAATAAGTTTCTGTTGTTTAGCCAGGCTGTGGTATTTTGTGTGGCAGCCTGAACAGATTAATTTATGAACTGAGACACAGCTTATGGTCTGAATTGAACTGAGTTGTTTTCCTGTGAAAACAGCAACATTAACATTCTTCACAGAATCATGACAGTACTCAACACCTGTTGTGCATATCATTTACATAAAGAATCAAATAAAAGTTTGAGAGCCGAAAAATAATACATATGAGATTAAAAGCTCTATGAATGGAGTCAATAGGAAGGTAGAGATGACGGAAGAAAAAAATCAGTGATCTTTAAGATAGAAAAATAGAAATTATTTTTTCTGAAGAACAGAGAGAAAGGAAGATTGTTAAAAATTAAGGAATAATCAACAAATCTATGGTATAATATAAAAAGTTTTAAATATGAACAATGGGGGTAACCAATGAAAAAGTGTGATTGGGGCAAAATGGTATTTAAAGGAAAATGGACAAAAAATCCTAAATTTAGTGGAAAACATAAATTTATAACTCAAGAATCTCAGAAAACACCACACAGGATAAATTCAAAGAAAACTATGTCTATATATATTATAATCAAAGTGCTGAATATCAAAAGAAAAAATATTCAAAAGGCCTACAGAAAAACAGCCTATACACAAGGTAGAAATTATAGAGAATATCTTTAAAACACTGAAAGAAAATAACTCGATCTGAAAGTCTATACAAGAGAAGATAATATTCATTTTTAATACTCCATTTTAACTTTGGCTTAAGTTAGATCTATTTGTATTATTTAATTAGTATTGTTCTGTGGATTTCAATATGGATTTGTAATCACCCACAATCTACTTAAAGTTAATGGTGCACTGCCCCATATTCTCTAAAATGAAGATATCTTGCAAACATTGTAGGTGCCTTTACACTGCATGCTGATCTTCCCGTATCTTCATTCTGTCTTATCACATCTACATTCACGGACACCCCACCAGAAAAATGTCTTCATTTTTGTTTAAATAATCATGCATATTTTTTTCATTTTTTTTCAGTATGGTAAGTGTACTCCTTAATCCCCAACCCTTATTTCCCTCATTCCCCCAACCCATATATCCTTTGGTAACCAGAGGGGATATAATTCTCTACAATTAAAGTCTTTTTCCTGGTTTGTCTCAATTTTTTTTCCTTTGCTCAGGTTTTGTTTCCTAAATTCCACATATGAGTGAGATCATATGGTATTTGTCTTTCTCTGTCTGACTTATTTTGCTTAGCATTATACTCTCTAGCTCCATGCATGTTGTTGCAAATGGCAAGATTTCATTCTTTTATATGTCGTAATAATATTCATATATATATATGAATATATATCATATAATATATATGATATATATATGTATATATATCACATCTTCTTTATCCATTCATATTTATTCATCCATATGTATATATATATGAAAATAATTAAAATCATCTAAATAAAGAAGTGATATGTTACATTTATGAATTGGAAGAGTCATATTTATCATTAAGATGACAACTATCCCAAATGAATCTATAGAATCAAAAAGATTCAAAGCAATTCCAAATAATATTTTATCAGGCTTTTTGTATAAATTTATTCTAAAATTTATATGAAAAAAGTACTATAGAATAATCTAAACTATTTTTAAAAGGAAGAAATAAGTGAGGAATTATCCTACTTAACTTTAAGACTTAACAAATAGATACAGAAATCGGGACAAATTGGTATGGGTAAAAAGTTAGACATTAGTACTAAAGAAACAGCACAAAATATAAAGAAATAGAACCATATATATACAGTCAATTATTTTTCAATAAATAGGTCAAGGTAATTCAATGGAAGAAAAGAATGTCTTTACAGCAAGTGGTGCTGGATCAATAGAACATCCATACAGCAAAAATCCAGTATCAAACCTAATTCATAACATACACAAAAACTAACTTCAAATGGATCATAGACATAAAAGTAAACTTTAAAACTACAAAACTTCTATCATGAAAATATGGGAAAAACTTTTTTTACAAAATAAAAATCTGAAGTTATATATCAATTTATATAATTTATATAGATAGATTAATAACATTTACTATTCAAAAGACAACATCAAGAGAATTATTTTTTTTTCAATATATGAAATTTATTGTCAAATTGGTTTCCATACAACACCCAGTGCTCATCCCAACAGGTGCCCTCCTCAATACCCATCACCCACCCTCCCCTCCCTCCCACCCCCCACCAACCCTCAGTTTGTTCTCAGTTTTTAACAGTCTCTTATGCTTTGGCTCTCTCCCACTCCAACCTCTTTTTTTTTTTTCCTTCCCCTCCCCCATGGGTTTCTGTTAAGTTTCTCAGGATCCACATAAGAGTGAAACCATATGGTATCTGTCTTTCTCTGTATGGATTATTTCACTTAGCATAACACTCTCCAGTTCCATCCACGTTGCTACAAAAGGCCATATTTCATTCTTTCTCATTGCCACGTAGTATTCCATTGTGTATATAAACCACAATTTCTTTATCCAATCATCAGTAAACATCAAGAGAATTAAAAGCAAGCTACAGATTGGAAGAAACATTCACAATTCATACACCAGACAAAAAACTTGTATTCAGAATATGTAACTTTTAAAACTCAATAATAAGAATGCAACCCAATGAAGAAATTGGTAAAGGATTTAAACATGCACTTTACAAGAATGTATAATAACCAATAAGTACATGAAAAGATGCTTAACATTATTAGTAATCATGAAAATATAAGTTAAGCCACATTAAGGCACCAAAACACACCTAGTAGAATGGACTATAGCAAGTGTTACAAAGTGGAATTCTCACATACTGCTAGTAGAAATATGAAATAACACAAAATCTTTGGAAAAGAGTTTGATAGTCCCTTAAACATTTAAACATATACTTCACAAATGACCCAATCATTCCATTCCTTGGTTATTTACCCAGGGGAATGAGAATATATGTCCATACCAAGATTTTCATATGAATTTTATAGCTCTACTCTTGGATAGTAGGGGAAACTTATAAATGGAAATTTACTCCTTAAGCTTATTATATTTTTGAAGTGGAGAGTTGGAATTGGGAACTCCAAATATCAGGTGTGAAGTGAAAAGTGGGAAGTAGAAAGTACAAAAAGTGAAGTGTGAGACATGAGGTAAGAAAAGTGAAATGGTAAAGTTCTGATTTCAATTAAATGGCTTAGAATGAACACTTGATTCTAGAGCAAACGCTAAATATAATTTTTATTTATTTTTTATTTTTTAAAGTTTATTTATTTTGAGAGAGAGAGAGAGAGCAGGGGAGGGGTAGAAAGTGAGGGGGAGAGAGGATCCCAAGGAGGCTCTGCACTGTTAGCATGGAGCCTGACATGGGGCTCGATCCTATGAACTGCAATGCAAGATCATGACCTGAGTCAAAATCTAGAGTTGGACACTTAACTGACTGAGCCACCCAGGCTCCTCTAAACATAATTTTTAAACAGTAACCAAATAGCAAACAACTAAGAAGCTAGTGGATTTAAATCCAAAGATAACAGTAATTACAGAAACTATAAAACATTCTAACTAAAGGGCCCATATTATTAGATAAAAATAAAGGTCTCAGTATATGTTACAATAAGAGGAGCATTTCAAATTTTAAAATACAAATAATCTAGATCCTAAAGCATGGAAAAATATGTGCAAATACATGCAAACCAGCCCCCCCACCCCAACCGATAACCTTGGCATGGCTATTTTATACTAAAAAAAGATCTCAACCAAAAGTATTAGAAGAAATAAAGAAGGACATGTTATTACTGGGACAAGGTGAAACTTTATCCATAAAGTTATAAAAATTGCAAATATTTATACACCTAATAATAGAGCTTCAAAATTCACAAAGACATCACTGACAGAAGTGAGAGGAGAAATAAATCCTCAGTTATACTTGAGGATTTTAATGACCTTTTGTCAGTCATTAATAGATAAAGTAGAAAAAGAAACAGTAAGGATACAGAAGATCTGAGCACTATCAACCATTATATACCTAACATTTACATGTCTTTAGTTCCAACAATTTCAAAATACATATTAAATGCACATATATAATATTAATTTAGGTCATAATTTTTCATAATGAGTTCTGAAACATCAAAATCCTACAGTCGGCTCTCTGACAACAGAAGTGGAAATTAATAATAACAACAAAAAAGTTAAATTTAATGATTTAATTTTCCACCTTAAAGGCTAGAAAAAAGCTATTAAACTAAAGCAAGTAGAAAGAAAGATTTTATCTTAATCTGAGCAGAAAATCAATGAATATAAAACAAATAGCAGATAGATATAGCAAAGCAAAAGTTGATACCTTGAAAGGATTAATAAAATCAATTAGCTTAGCAAGACTAATCGGAAAAAAGAGGAAAGCACGAATTATCAATGTTAGAATAAAAAAGGAGATATCACCATAGATTCCACAGACATTGAAATGATAATAAGAAAGTATTTTTTAAACTTTATATTCTCAGTAAATTAGGAATAGTACTAAATTTTCATTACCCGATAAAGAACATCTATGGCAAAGCTACAGTTAACATCATCTTTATGGTGAAAACTGATTGCTTCTCCCATAATATTCGGAAAAAACCCAAGGATGTATCAATGTTGTATCAACATTTCTATTCAAAATTCTACTCGATGCCCTAGTAAAAAAAAAGGCAAAAAAAGAGAAGTATCATTCATATTGGAAAGAAGTAATACTGCCATTAAGACATGATTATTTACCTAGAAAATTCTTTTTTTAAATGTTTATTTGGGAGAGACAGAGAGAGAGAGTGCGCGCAAGCACAAGCAAGCAGGGGAGGGGCAGAGACAGAGGGAGGCATAGAATTTGAAGCAGGCTCCAGGCTCCAGGCTGTGAGCTGTCAGCACTGAGTTCCAGGCAGGGCTTGAACTTATGAACTGTGAGATCTTGACCTGAGCCAAAGTTGGACGCTTAACTGACTGAGCCACCCAGGCGGCCCTAGAAAATTCTTAAGAAACTTATGGTAAACAAAATTTGTTTTATGGGGCACAAAAAGCACTAATCATATAGGTAGAAAAAATAAATTGGACTTCATCAAAACTAAACCTCTGTTCTTTTTTTAACTTTTTTTGGGAGGGGAAGAGAGATAGGGAGGTACAGAATTTGAAGTGGGCTCCAGGCTCTGAGCTGTCAGTACAGATTTCAGAGTACAAACCGTGAGATAATGACCTGAGCCAAAGTCAGATGCCTAACCTACTGAGCCACCCATTCGCCCCAAAACCTGTTCTTTGAAAGATGGTATTAAGAACATGAAAAACAGAAGTCATAGAGTAATAATATATACACACACACACACACACACACACACACCCATATATGTACATATATGTGTATATATTATATTATATATTATTTATATATATATTATATATTATTTATATATATTAAAGGATTTGTATCCAGGACATATAAAGAATCTTTAAGGGCACTTGGGTGGCTCTGTAGGTTAAGCATCCAACTTTCAGTTTTGGCTCAAGTCATGATCTCACAGCTTCGTGGATTCGAGCACCATGTCAGGCTCTGTGTTGGCAATGCAGAACCTGCTTAGCATTCTCTCTCTCTTCTTCTCTCTCTGTCCCTCCCCTACTTACACTGTCTCTGTCTCTCTCAAAATAAATAAATAAACTTAAAAAAAATCTTTAACCCGCCGGAAAGGCTAAACAAAAACAAAACAAAAGTACTGACAATATGAAGTGTTGACATGAGTGTGGAAATGCTTAGATATTTCTGGTTACAGTGAAAATAAAACAATCACTTGAAAAACAATTTTGCAGCTCCTTATATAAGTTAATGTACTTACTAGATGGCCCAGATTTCAACTCACAGTATTTACCCAAGAGACGAACACATGTCTACACAAAGAACTGAACATGAACGTTCGTTGAAGCCTTATTCATGTTAGCCAAAAACTTGGAAGCAACTAAAATGTCCATCAACAGGTGAATGGACAAATTGCTATGGCAATACAATAGAATATTATCAGAGACAATAAGAAACAGACTGCTGGTATATGCAACAAAGGGATAATAGGTGAAAGAAGCCAAACACAGAAGAATTCACTTTGTGCCACTCCATTCATATGAAGTTCTAGAACCTGCAAAACCAGTTTACAGTGATATAAATCTTATCAGTAATTATCTGGGCAAGAAGCTGAGGATGCAGTGGCTATAAAGAGGAATAATGGAACTTTGCAGGGGATGGGGGTGGTCATGGAAAGGTTCTAAGTCTTAACAGATGCTGGATACAGGAGTGCAAATGTTCGTGACGACTCCTTGCACAATGAACTTAAAATATGTACTTTTTATTAGATGTAAATAATACCTCAAAAAAGTTGATTAGAGAAAAAAATACAATATGCTGGCCAAATAAATACATCTTTGAATCAAAATCCTCCTAGGTAAATATTTATCATCTCTGCTTTATACTAGAAATATGTTTCCCAAATTCTTGAGTAAATCTAGACTTTAAATTTTTTCTAACGTGTACTCATTTTTTGAAAGACAGAGATAGACAGAGTGTGAGTGGGGAGGGGCAGAGAGAGAAGCAGACACAGAATCTCAAGCAGGCTCCAGGCTCTGAACTGATAGCCCAATGTGGGGCTCAAACCCGCAAACTGTGAGATCATGACCTGAGCCAAAGTCAGACGCTTAACCGACTGAGCCACCCAGGCATCTCTAATAAATCTAGCCTTTAAAAATAAAAATCTATTTATAATTAAATATTAATAAATTATTTAAAGGAATAATATTTATATTAAAATATGCGGTATATAATTTCATATCTATAACAATATAACATAATGTATAATAAAATAATCACAGATTTTAAATTAGGAATTACATAAGTTTTTTTAAGTTTTACATAAGTTATGTATGTAACTACATAAGTTACTTAAGTTTTAAAAGAAAATAATTTCACAAGTATTCTTAGAAAAGAAAAAAAAAGAAATAGGGAAATTTATAAGAAGAGATTGAGTAAATAAAAATATATAATAAATAGGAAGCACGTACATGAATTCTGGAAACACATACATGGAAACTGTGAAGCAAAGACTTGTGAGACCCTATTGACGTAGTACCATCTTGTAAGTACCAGCAGTGTCGTGGACACTAGTGTCATGGATCCTGGTTCTTGGCTGTGCCAGTTCCTAGCTATTGGTCTTGGGCAAATTAGAAAATTACTCTGTGCTAGGAAGACATAACCCCTCTGTTCTTGAATATTCTCTCATGGAAAACATAATAAATGCTTAAAATAATAATTGCAACATGTGGGTATTCAATAACATGAGTTAAATAGCTTTTGGTTTCTTTTTTTAAATTTTTAAAAAGATTTTTAATTTTATGTATTTATTTTTTTTAGAGAGAGAGAGCATGAGTGGGGTGGGGGGGAGGGAGAGAGAACGAATCTTGAGCAGTTTCCCCACCCAGCACACAGCCTGAGTCAGGCTTAATGCCATGATTCTGTGATCATCACCTGACCCGAAATCAAGAGTCAAATGCTTGACTGACTAAGCCACCCAGATGCTCCTGTTTGGATTTCTTAAATTCTAGGTCTACTTAACGTAAGATCTATTTTGAAGGGCTATGAGGAGATCAAATTTAATAAAAAACTTACAAGGTTTTATTGTCAGCAGGACTTTCTGGTGGATTTCCTTTAATTCTATATACTTTCAGTAGGAATTATGAAAAACATTAGAAATTGTTAAAATTTGTATGAAATTAAAGGTCTCCATTCTGAATGATTCAGGCAATTCCCACTTTAATTTTTATCCTGCTCTGTTAAAAAAAAAGTGTTCAGATGGCTTAAAAATGACAAATGTTCAAATAAAATGAATAAGAAAAAATGCAAAAGGAAAACAGATGCAGTAAAAGGGCCATCAACTTGTTCTAGGTGGGCATCAAATGTCACTCTGAACTTGCTAGGGGTTGATGTGAATAGACAAAGAGCTTTATGTATAAGATGCCCAGTGTTAACTAAAAATAACATATTTGTTTAGTAACTGTACAATTAATCCTATTACCAAACTCAAGGAGAAATTTCTCTTTTGTCCTTATAAAGACAGTACATAAAATAATAATATTCTAATATATTACTGTAAACATGATGACAAGTTCGATAGGGCTACCTCTTATAATCTCTATCAAATGACAAATGACATTGTGTTTAAATATAACTCTATGGGAGCAATTGCAGGAGGACAATTATAATATGGTCCACATTCATGTTTCTTTGCTCATGTAGCACAGTTTAGGACAGATGATTTGAGAGGCTAAAGAAATATATGGAATAACTAATGTATAAGTCAGGATTTGACTAGAAATATGTTATAAGTAGGGGTACCTGGTGGCTCAGTCGGTTAAGCATCTGACTTCAGCTCAGGTCATGATCTCATAGTTTGTGGATTCAAGTGCCATGATGGGCTCTGTGCTGACAGCTGGTGCCTGGAACCTGCTTCGGATTCTGCGTCTCCCTCTCTCTCTGCTCCTCACGCGCTTGTGCTCTCTCTCTCTCTCAAAAATAAATAAACATTAAAAATTAAAAAAAGAATTATTATGTTAATATTACTGTTATGAGTAATATAGACAGAGTGGTGTTTTTTATAGGGGTTAGACTTTACATGGTTGTGGGAGCTGGTGGAGCTGTCCATGCAGGCTGTTGACCTTACCATCTGCGTTAAGCACAAAGTCAATCCATGAAGATTGTTGCCCCTTAAGCCTGAAGTCAGTGTAGATCAGCCCAGCTCCAGTTGGGAAGCAAAGCATTTGAGATCCTGGACAAATTGGCCCTTTCCAAGATAGACTGTGTCTAGGTGTCTGTCCCTCATGATCTCAAGTCTCAGTGCTGCAAGTGACGTGCAGGAAAAGCTGGTAACCTTTGCCATGGAACTGCATACACACTTGGCCCAGGACTTGGAGAAGTTCAAGGAAGGGATCTGGTAGATCTAGAGAAAATACATGTCCATGTGCTATCCAACACCAACAAGGTGAGATAGCAGATGAGCGTGTGAGCTGTCCCAATGCATGGCATTCTTCAGCCTTCAGAACTAGGGCTGGAATCAGTCTTCATGCTCTGGCCGTGGCTTTGTCTTCTTCTGCTCTCTTCATAGAGCAAAACTAAAGCTTCACTAGGTGACTTCCATGACAATGAAAATCTTCATGGTCACACAATTTTGGGATCTTCCACCAGCTTTCATGATATGTACCATTTACTAAGATAAAATCCCCATGATACAGTTCAGGGTAAAACTATCATATAGATTGTAATCAGAACTAAGTGCTTTCTACTAATAATTTCACTGGGAATGAGAATCTCAGATTAACCCAATTTCTTATCTGTAGATATTGCTACTGCATAATCTTCTAAGCATAATAGCTGATAATAACTTCTGCCTTTTGAAAAACTCTACTTACTTATCACTAAAATGATTGCTCTGAAATACAACTATTCCCAGTAATGGTTAGAGATTCTCTTCTCTATCTTTAGGAAATTGTATTGCTACTTCTCATTTCTCTCCTGGAGGCTCAAATCTAGACAGTATAACTTAGATTTTGAGTCATACCTGAATATGAATCCTATTTTCACAACTTGAGTAAGTTATTTAACTTTTATAAAACTTAACGCTTTATCTGTGAAATGAAGATCTTAATTGTACCTGGTTGTGATAATAATTAAAAAGACACTAAATGAAAGCATTCAGAACAGTGTCTAACACATAGTAATAGCTCCAAAAAATTAACATTCGTGATTTACATTTTAAGCAGAATTGGAAACAGACTGGAATTGAGGGGTTGAGTTTCTATCTTGTGTTTAAAGAATATCCCAAATAGGAGTAACTAATAACATCAATTTTTTTTTCCTAAATCTTGAGAGGTCTAAATCCTGTAACATACTATATGAAGGCTATAATTCTTATGGTCCAGAAACCTAATATATATATAAGCAAAAAGTAATGACATATTATTTGTGGGGTTAAACATACTTAGAATTTTGATAAATGTGTGAGACTTTATATACTTGTGTAGTCAACTTATTTTAAATAGCAACATACAGATCTGAGCATGGACTTTCATTGTGATATGTGATAAGGTAATGGTATTTGTCCTTATAAAGAATTTCCTAGAACCATAGAAAAGCAATCTAGCAGAAACTGCTCTGAGTTTCCTAGCATGCTCATAGCTCCACCTTGCAGCTCCTAGAGAAAGTGTTTTAATGGGACACATAAAATTGTTGTAACATCAAGTGGCACAGGTGTTCACTATAAGCAGTATTTCCTTCTAAACAATCATTGTAAGAGGTATTTTTTGAGTGAATTCATTCTTGCTTCATTCTGCAGTCACTTGAAGACCATCACCCTACTTTCTGGCAAGGATTGAAATATGTGGAGGGCCCTTGAGTCTCATGAATTATCATAGTGAATCAACAGAAAGTTTCTTTTTTTTTCTTTTGGCCCAGGTGTTTCTATAATTGTGAACTGTGGGGGAAATTCCTATTGTGTTCAGTTGCCTTCAGAGTCTCCTTTCTACTGAAGTAGAACCAAGTTGTATACATAGTTGTCAATAACATTTAAAAATTATCAAAGGGTGACTTGGATTCTATTTATAGCACATAAAAGTAAGTCTTGAATTTGCAATTTGTAGCTATCTAGTTCACTGAAGTGAGTAATCAAATTCTCAAATAATTGGCAAAACACTTAATTTTGCTTTAAAGTATATGGCTGTTATAGTTATTCACATACCATGAAGAGCATAAAAATACAAAGCTGAATGCTTTTTTTTTTTGAGATAGAGTATGAGTCGGGGAGGGGCAGAAGGGGAGAGAGAGAGAGAGAGAGAGAGCACAAGCGGAAAGAGAGAATCTGAAATAGAGTCCACAATGAGACCCACGCCCCATGTGGGGTTCGATACCACAACCCTCGATCCCACAACCCATGACCTGAGCTAAAATCAAGAGTCAGATGCTTAACCACTGAGCCACCCAGGTGCCTCCAAAGTTTGAATGCTTTCCAAACTGCTTTCACAAATTTCATGTAAAAATCAATAGTGCTCTGAATTAGGCCAGTATGCTAATTTACAGAATAAGAAATCCATTCAGTAAAGTAAAATGACTTCTTGAAGATTACTTAGCTAGTAAATGGCAAGGCAGGGATTCAAACCTAGATCACTTAATTTCAAGGCCATGATGGTCTCCACTGCCACGTAAATCCTGGCTACATGTTGATGGAGGACATTTTTGTTTTTATTGATACATCAGTGTTCCACTATGCAGGTTACTTTAAATGCTTCTAGAGATCATAAAACTATTTTCAATGAAATATTTCTCAAAATGTTTTTTGTGAAGCAAATACTTTTCCACAATTTAAATACTATAGAATATGTCTTTCCAAGTAGTTTATCAAGTGTAATAACCTAGAACTCAGATTTTTGGGGTACATCTCTAATTAATCTAATAATGACAACTGACACCTTGAATCCCACCGAGTGGATCAATATTTCCTGCGAGAGGTCTGACAGAAGTTTGAATTGAGATTGTTTTTTCCTGATAGTTTTAGAGAAAGAATTGCAGCACAGAAGGACTTGTCTAACTTTGGCCATCCTTTGGGACTTAAACACAGGAGACACCTTCCTGTGTGTACCCAGAAAATCTAACATCCTTCTGTTACATTCTCTTGAAACAGTCTCTTTTCCTCCTTGGTGACACTTCATCATAGATGTAATAATGACCTGCTCATGTGATTTTATTTTTTTATTACTATTGATTTTTACTAATAAGCTACATGAGAACAGCTTCTTCTATTGACATCACTATTGTAGCCCTAGCACTTAGCACAATACCTGAAATAGTTTAGGGGAAAAATAAATATTTGTCCAATAAAGAATAAAGACTTAGGGGTTCCCAGGTGGCTCAGTCATCTGACTCTTGATTTTGGCTCAGATCATTATCCAGGGTTGTGGGATCAAACCCTGCATTGGGCTCCGCACTGAGGCTGGAGTTTCCTTAAAATTCTCTCTTCCTCTCTCTGCCCCTCTTCCCTGCTCATACACTCTTTCTGTAAAATAAAATTTAAAAGGGGTACCTGGATGGCTCAGTCGGTTAAGTGTCCGATGTTGGCTCAGGTCATGATCTTGCTGTTTGTGAGTTTGAGCCCCACATTGGGCTCTGTGCTGACTATTCAGAACCTGGATCCTGCTTCAGATTCTGTGTCTCCATCTCTCTTGGCCCCTCCCCTGCTCACACTCTATCTCTCAAAAATAAATTTTCTTAATCATTAAGAAAACTTAAAATAAAATAAAACTTAAAAAAAGCATAAAAGCTTAAATATGTACAGTATTTATTGTATTTCTAAATAAAATAGGTCTATGATTACATGTATATCTTCAGAAAACTATGTCCCAGCATTGTTAGAAAGACTGTCTCTGGGTTTTGTAAGGTTACTGATAATTAGATTTTGTTCTTTGTTACTAACTATATTTGCCAATATTGTTATCATTAACATGTTGTGATTAATGCATATTTTTAACAAGAAAGAGTTATCAAAATAAATGTATAAATCATGAAAGTATCATAAATAAGAGTAGAAAAAGAAGCATTCAGTCAATAACAGGTAGAACAAGTTGTTTGCTCAAGAGAAAATTTAAGTTGATCTCTATATTAAATAATATACAAAAATAAATTGCCCTCTTAAAATAATTTTTAAAAACATTTTTAGTGTTTATTTTTGAGAAAGAGAGAGACAGAGCGTGAGTGGAGCAGATACACACATACACCCACACACACAGACACACACACACACACACACACACAAACAGAATCAGAAACAGGCTGTAGAGTCCTAGCTGTCAGCACAGAGTCCGACACGGGGCCTGAACTCACTAACTGTGAGATCATGACCTGAGCCAAAGTCGGACGTTTAACCAACTGAGCCACCCAGGTGCCCCACAATAATTTTAAATGTAGAAAATTGAACATAGCAAACAGGCAAAGTCTCAACTGAAAGACTTCTGGCTATGAGAGGACACTAAAATCATAAACCAGTTGATAAAACATTGATAGATTGATCATGTTAGAAATGAAAACATCCATATGTTAATAAACAGCATAAAATTAGCTGAAGGTAAATTCCAGAATATTTTTTTTTATTCAAAGAACTGTTATAAAAGTGTAATGAAGACAAATTCCCGTGTAGGTAAATAAGCAAAGAGCTCCTAGTTTCCTTGGAGGAACTCTTTGCCAGAGAGGAAACTAGAAGGGCTAAGCATATCAGAATGTCAATACTCACTAGGAGTTAAATTCAAATTAAAACATCAGTGAGACACATTTTTATATCATCAAGCTACAAAGATTTTAAAAATAAACTTGATGTTGGCAAGGTTGTAGTGAGACAGGAACTGCTGCTTCTATCATAAATTAGATCAACTTTTATGGAAAGCAATGCAGCATGTGTAAGGAGATATAACTCAGTAATTTTCCTTGTAGCAATTGATCCACAGGAAATAATAAGAGATAGAGACAAGGCTCTGTATGCACAGAGTATCACTGAAGATTTATCCATGGCAGTGAACAACTGGACAATTTCAATGTTTGCCAGTGGAGTAATGCTTAAGCAATTTATTGGGCATCTAGATCAATTATTACACAGGTATGAAAGAGATTTTCTAAAAATAATGACAGAAAAAATTCATGTTATAATGAAAATGAAAAAGAAATTCAAAACCTAGTTACATAAAACAGTCCATATTATGTTAAAACATATAAAAGATGATAGAAATATAATTGAAAAATACATAAAAAGGTAATGCTTTATTGAACTTGGCTGAGGTTCTACCTAATGGTACAAAGACCAAGATAACCCCTGGCAATTACTGAACTCTTATAGACACTCACTGCACTAATCACATCATCTGGGGTATCTCCCCTAATTCCATAACGGTTCTATTTAGCAAATACTATTATTTTCTCCATTTTCTCCATGAGGCTTGCAGACATTAAATGACTCATCCAAGGTTACACAGCTAGTAAGGAGTGAAACAGAAGTTCAAAACAGACATGTTTCTTTACCATACAGGTATTCAACTTTTAATCATTATGTCAGTTTGTTTTTCACAAATATTTAAACTAAGTATTGAATAAATTACCTTAGAAAAATATGGCTATCGTTATGAAAAATGTATATTCAATTGAAATCTGATCTCATGCTTTTTAATGTATTCTAAATATATATTTAAACATTTTATTTATTTTTTTAAGCAGGTACTTTTTTAAAAAGTTTATTTATTTATTTATTGAGAGAGTGGGGGGGGGAGGGGGAGAGAAAGAAAGAGAGAGAGACAGTACAAGAGAGAGAATCCCAAGCAGACTCTGTGCTGCCAGCATGGAGCCCGATGGAGGGCTCCATCTCACAAACTTTGAGATCATGACCTGAACCAAAGTCAAGAGTTGGATGCTCAACTGACTGAGTCACCCAGGAACCCCTAAACATTTTAAAAGCAATAAGAAAAAATAAAGTTGTACCCCTATTTTACACAATACACAAAAGTCAACTCAAAATAGATTAACGACTTGAACATAAGACCAGAAACCATAAAACTCCTAGAAGAAATCATAGGAGTAAAATCCTTGACATTGATCTTAGCAATGATTTTTTTGGATTTGTCAGCAAAAGCAAAGGAAACAAGGCAAAAATAAATAAATGAGACTATATCAAGCTAAAAAGCTTCTGCAAAGCAAAGTGAAGCATCAACAAAATGAAAAGGCAATCTACTAAATGGGAGAAAAACTTTACAAATCATATCCCTCATAATGGGTTAATATCCAAAATTTATAAAGAACTCAGACAACTGAACAGCAAAATCAAAGAAAACCAAAACAATTTAAAATGGGCAAAGGAACTGGGGCACCTGCATGGCTCAGTTGGTTAAACGTCTGATTTATATAAGAAAAATCTCTTTAATTGGCAGAAACCTAACATCCACAAGGTTGTTGGGAGTGAGTAAATTTCTACTTGACTGGTTGTTCTGCAAATTGGTGCAATATTTTCGATGAACAAGTTGACAACTCATGACACAAATAATCAAAAATATATATAATATTATTGTAGTTAGTAATACCTTTTTAAAAGAATCTCCATTTGGGATTAACATGAGGGAGAAAAGCCTGAATATGCAAAAATGCTTATAACTGCATTATATGTATAACTTAAAACTGAAAAAAAAATGTTCAAATGACCAAGTGTGAGAAAATTGCAAGGCAAATAGTGCTATGTTAAATTAAAGGAATGTGTGTTGCCATTAGAATGGCAAACACAAGGGGTGCTTGGATTGCTCAGTGGGTTAAGCATCTGACTCTTGATTTCAGCTCACATCAGATCTCATTGTTCGTAAGCTCGAGCTCCATGTGAGGCTCTGTAAAAATTAAACCACAAAATAGTAATAATAGACACATTATGCAGTATAAAGTTTGTATACAAGGATAGAAACTTGGTTTTTCATATTTTTTTCTGATGTGATTGACCTGAAGATAGTATAACACAGTAAGAGCTGATGTAACAAATGAATACAAATGCAGGTTTGGAATCAAGCAGACTTTCATTCAAATGCAAATTGACACAACTTTCAGATATGTTTACAGAAAGACTCACCCCCTCTTTTCATTAATATTAAGAGACTTTTGGGCACTTTCATCATTGCAAGGAACAGCAGATTCACCAATGGGTGGAAATGCAATAATTGTTATAAAATGTAAGCCAAAATCCATTTAATGACTTAAGTAGCAATGCTGTTTAAACACCTGGCCCCATTTTATTCTATAAAATGACAAAGGGATCATAATGAATTCTGTAATATAAATTATAGTAGTAGGATTAAGCATGAGTGAAAATGATTATATCAAGTATAACAGGAAAAGGGAAAATTTAGTTTCTTAGAATTTAGTCATTTCCACTCTCAGCCCTCTAAATGAACAGAGTTCCTTGGAGAATATTTTGAGTAATCAAATAGTAAAAACTCTTTAAATATATTGCTAAATTTCTGTATAATTCTTGCTTAAGTTTTTTTCTTATTCTCTCAGGCTCAACTCTGTCTGGCCGTTCTGATACTCACTCACACAAGTAGAACTAGAAAGTACATGAAGTGAAGCACTGTTGATTTCCATTCCCATGATTATGGTTTTATCATAATATAAATTTTAGTGTGTTTCCTTACAGGATAATTAATTCTATAGGTCCAGGAGGATGCTTCCTGACCTTCAGTATCTCTGGAACCTGGCTCAGTGGCTCACACAGAGTACTCAGTAAAGGTTTATGGAACCATCTGAGACTTCTGGAAATCACATAGAAATTTACTTATCCAAGAAATGCTTATTATAATTATGCAATAAATGGTTATTCCTATTCCTCAGGGGGAGCATAACTTGTCTTGCACTTGTCCAGCAAGAACTTAAACTATTCAGGGCCTTCTCTACAGACACTAATTAGAGATGTTTGCATCTCTCAGATGGCAGTAGTCTTAAAAGTTGGCCAAGAAAAGCAGGTAGAAATGTTTCAATAAAAGAAGCAATAATGAAGTACCTACTATGAGCAAAATGCCTAGTTCTAGTCCTGATGAGCTCATTTAGACTTGCAAAGGTCTGTCGATTTCCTTATTCTACAATTATATTTGTTCTCCTTAAATAAATTCAAGGGAAGTATATAAAACAATGATCTACCTTCTATGTGATCCATTATATTGAAAATAACAAAATAAAAATAGAATATTATTGTAACAACGTACATATATCAAGCCTAAACTGAAATTTCTCGTTAGTTTTACCACTTCCAGTGATTTTCATTTTTTAAATTAATTAATTAATTAATTAATTAATGAGAGAGAGAGCACAAGGGGGGTGGGCTGAGAGAGAGAGAGGGAGACAGAATCCAAAGTGGGCTTCTGGCTCTGAGCTGTCAGCACAGCCCCACATGGGTCTTGAGCTCACAAACTGTGAGATCATGACCTGAGCCGAAGTCAGATACTTAACTGACTGAGTCAACCAGGAGCACCTAGGTGTATATATCTTATGATGGTTTTGTAGACATGGAAGAGTGTCATATTGTGGATGTTCATTTGTCAGAATGGCTAAGAAAATTATCAAGTATTCAGTGATGTTTAACCTACTGAGCAATTTAGGCACACCATCCAGTGACTTTCTTAATCAATTACAGCTATGCCAACAATTTACTTTCATATCTTTTTTATTCTGAGTCTTATTTTATTTTTTTCCCTATGACATTAATACAAATACTCATTAGACACCTTATCAAGATTACATTCATTAATCTTATTTTCAGGTGGCTTTGACATGTGTTTTAGAGCAAACAATAAAAATAATTAAAAAAATATTTCAAGAAGAGATCTCCTGATACATGTATATGGAAAGATCTCTATTGGAGACTGATTCACTAATATGAGTATTCTTTTATGTGTCTTTGGGCATAGCATCCTCTGTCATAAAACTTGGTACCTCTCACAAACTAAATCCCATGAAATTCTTTCTTCGAAGATTATTCTCTAAAGAATAAGAGGTATATTTCCTCGTTACTATAGTTCATGCAGATTGAACTTGGCTAATGATGTTGTACATTATTTTCTTCCATTTTGTTTCCGAAATGGTTAGAATACCTTTGCTTATGAAGAACCACTTGTGATTTAAATGATCCAGACTTTTCATGAGTCATTAAAAAATATTTGAAACAGATTTAAATATTATCAGCAAATAACTTTGTGTTATTTCTGGTAAAAAAAATATAGGCGGGTGACATATAAAATGTCTACTAATTTTAATAAAATTAATTTAATTTAAAATTTTAAAAATATAAATTTGATACTTTTGTTGACCATTAGACCACAGAAAATCATCATGAGTTTTTAGTAGAAATCATATGCCATAATGTAGATCAGTAATATTATTTGATAGGTTGATGCTGTACAAATATGCATACATAACTCATTTGCCACAAGTTCCTGGATTACTCATATTATCATACATTTCTAAGTTTAAAACATTTGAGGGGCACCTGCGTGGCTCAGTCAGGACTTCAGCTCAGGTCATGATCTCATGGTTTCTGAGTTTGAGCCCCGCATCAGGCTTGGTGTTGATGGCTCAGAGCCTGGAGCCTCTTTTGGATTCTGTGTCTCATTCTTTCTCTGCCTCACCCCCACTTGTGCTCCATCTCTCTCTCTCTCAGAAATAAATAAATGTAATTTTTTTTAATTTGAGAAAAATCTTGTAGCAAGGAAGAGAAGATTTACAGACCCAACCACCAAATGAACACCTATGCCTTTTCTATTAATATGCAGATGTGCCCTGCTCATTCATGCCTCTGTACCTTTGAGCATACAGCACCCTTTTCTAGACCATGTTTTATGTCCTTTTTAGTTGCCTGCAAATGATTCTTTATATTTCACGTTAGGTGTTAACATGATATAGTTTACCCTATGTCTGGTATCACTCTGCTGATTTATTATAACAGGTATTATTCTGCATTATGATTACTTCTCAATTATTTCATCCATTAGGTCAAAAGGTCCTAAAGGCAGGTTGTCTTGCCAATTCCCAATTTAGGTATCTCTAGCACATAGTAAAGTACATAACCCACATGTATTAGTTTGCTAATACCACAACATACCACAAACTGGGTGGCTTAAATAACAAAAAATGATTGTCTCACAGTGCTGGAGGCTGGAATATTGAAGTCAAGGACTTGGCAGGTTTGGTTCCTTCTAAGGACAGTGAGGGATCTATTCAAACTCTACCTAAAAATGGCTTGTAAATGGCCATGTTCGTTTTCACATGGTATTTTTCTTGTATCTTCATATCATTTTCTCTCTGTAAATATCTCTGTGCCCAGACATCTTCTTTGTTAAAACATCAGTTGTATTGGATTAGCGTCGACCCTAATGACTGTAATTTAGTTTGAATACTTTCTGGAAAGACCCTTTCTCCAAATAAGGTCACATTCTGAGGTTATGAGAATTAGGATTTCAACACAAATAATTTGGCGAGATACAATTGAACCAAAATCACCACAGTAGATATTTGTCAAATCAGTGAGTGCATGGAATAGCACTTATAAAACTTATCAAATTTCTTTTAATTATCCAACTTGTATATTTTATTCCAAAGACTGTGTACTCTTTTAGAGAAAAATTCATATCCCATTCATGCTTGAATTTGTAGTGTTTAGCAACAATACCAACACATAGTTGGTGCTCAAAATGCTTTGTTAAATGAGTGATAAATACAAACCATGCAAAAATATTTTCTGTAAAAAAATACCTCTGGAACAATGTTTTATATGGGTCTTGGCTAATACTCTGTTCAATTATTTTTGCTGATCACTGCAAATTATACAGTCCCAAGAATTTTAATGCCTTAGGCAATTTGAAAAAGTTACTTTATATCATTCAGAGGCTGGAAGTCTAAATATTTCCATGACCTTAATATCTTGTTTGCCTTATTAGAAATCAGCTCTCATCTATGATTTTGTGTCTTATTTCCATACTGTGCTTTTTTCCCCCTGATTTATCAAAACACAATGCCAAAAATAAAATGTAAACTGACTTTCAGTGGAACCTGTCAAAGAGACATAAAAGTGTCTTCAGGACGTAAATAGAAAGATAATGAAAAATGGAGAGCCTCAGTGTGGGGATGGGGCCCAGAGAAAGAACTTCAGGTGACAGTATTGTCTGATTCAGTATGACCACCTCAGTTATCATTAGGATGAGGAAGGTGAGTGGAATGTTAATTAGTTTCATAGTTTCTCTAATTTAGGATGTTTAATCAGCACTGGTAGTAATAGAACAAGTAGAGAGAGACAACGCTGTTCTCTGAAGAAACTCATGAACCTAAAGTAATCTAATAAGACAAACATGGGCTAATTGTACTTACTGGAAAAAAGACAGCCAGGCTGGGTAACAACCAGGTATCCAAGCTAACAAATTGCTTTCATGATGCATCCACAAAGCATTTTTCTAGACATTTTTTTAGTTATATGGATTGAACCAATTTTACTATTGAGTTATTTTCTGAGTAAAAATAGGTAGAAAAGAACATAAAGAAATGTTACAAAGCAGAATCCAAAATAACAAAGCATTGGTGAAGTTTTGTTTGAAGAGATTCAAATTTAATTTTTTTATGTTTTTATTTTATTTTTTAGAGAGAGAGACAGAGTATGAGTTGGGGAGGGGCAGAGAGAGAGAGAGGAAGACACAGAATCCGAAGCAGGCTCCAGGCTCTGAGCTGTTGGCACAGAGCCTGAGGCAGGGCTTGAACTCAAGGACAGTGAGATCATGACCTAAGCTAAAGTCGGATGCTTAACAGACTCAGCCACCCAGGTGCCCTGAAGAGATTTAAATTTAAATAGTCTTTTATATTTACCCAGTAGTTAACCATTTCTGCCACTCTTGATTCTTTGTGTAGATCCAGATTGCTACCTGGTTTAAATTTTCCTCTGCTTGGGAGATTTTATTTTATTTTATTTTATTTTATTTTATTTTATTTTATTTTATTTTATTTTATTTTATTTTAATTTATTTTATTTTGTTTTATTTTATTTTATTTATTTTATTTTAATTTATTTCATTATTTTTAAATTTAATTTTATTTTTTATTTTATTTATTTTTTTATTTTACTTTATTTTATTTTGTTGGTGCTGAGCATTCCCATGTATTTATTTTTAATTCATCATTTTAATTTGAGATGTTTTAGATTTATAGAAAAATTGCAAAATTAGTTTTAGTATAACTTTTAACTAGATTTCCTTATGTTAACCTCCTACTTAAAAATAAAGCAATTACCCAAACTAAGACACTCACTTTGACTACATTAACTAAACTACAGATTTTATTTGAATCTTATGGGTTTTTCCTGTAACATCCTTTTTCTGTTTCAGGATTTAATACACAATCCCAAACTCCATTAGTTGTCATGTCTCCTTAATCTCTTTCAATGTGTGACAGTTTCTCAGTTTCCTTGTTTGTGACCTTGATAATTTTGAATAGTAGTAATCCATTATTTTGAAGAAACTCTCAGTTTAGTTTTGTCTGATGTTTTCTTCTGAAGTTATGCATTATTGGAAAAGACAACACAGAAATGATATCCCTTCTCTGTGCATCATATTACGTGGTAGATGATGTCTATATATTTATTACTGGTAATGTTGACCTTGATCACTGATTAAGGTGGTATCTGCTGGCTTTTTCCATTGTAAAATTACCATTTTTCCCTTTGTAATAAATATTGGGGGAGAGGTATTTTGAAACTAGGCAAATGTCATGTTTTTGCTTAAATTCTTGCCCACTAACTTTGCCAAGTGGCAGTGATGTTGTTTTTCTCATTCTTCCACATGTTTTAATTGGAATTCTGCTATAAGAAAGAGCTGTCTCTTTCTCTTCCTTCCTTCCTTCCTTCCTTCCTTCCTTCCCTTCCTTCCTTCCTTCCTTCCTTCCTTCCTTCCTTCCTGTCCTTCCTTTCTTCTTTTCTTCCTTTCCTCAGTTACTTATTTAGATTAATATAGACACATGGATCTTTATTTGAAGGGTATAATCCAATAGTTCTGTCATTTATTTGTTCAAGTTGTTTTAGCTTTGGCCATTGGGAACTGTTTCAGGTAGGCTGTTAGGCCTGGAAGACTTCCTTTAATATCTATTGTAGTATAAGTCTACCAGTGATGAATTTTTTCAGCTTTTGTAAATATGAAAAGATCTTACCTTCAAGGCTGCTTTATGATTTCTGGTTCTAAGTAATTTGGCTATAATATGCTTTTGTGTGGTTTTCTTCATATTCTCTTGTGCTTTGGGTTGGTTGAACTTCTTGAATGTGTGGGTTTTATAATTTTCATCAAATTCAGAAATTTCCACCTATTATTTGTTTTCATAATTTTTATCCCCTTCTTTCTTCTCTTTCAGAGACTCTATTTATACATATAATAGGATGCTTGAAGTTGTCCAACAGCTGACTTATGCTCTTTTTATTAAAAAAAATTAAATTTCTGTCTTTCCTTTAGGTAATTTTTATTGCTACATCTTTTTGTTCACTAATCTCTCCTTTTGTAATGTCTAATCTACTTAATTGCACTTAGTGTATTTTTCATCTCAGACATTTTAGTTTGAATTTCCTGAAGTTTTATTTATACTTATTTTTGTTTTTTATATATTTATATTTACATACGTAAATGCTATATATATATATATATATATATATAGTATTTCCATGTCTCAATCTTTCATTTATCTTCTCGAACAAATGAAATACAGTCATAATAACTATCTTAATGTCCTTTTCTACTAATCCTAACATCTATGTCATTTTCGTGTAGAATTTGATTGATTTTTCTACTAATTATGGGTTGTATTTTATGCTGTTCTGAATCCCAGGTAATTTTTAATTGATGCAACATATTGTATATTTTAAATTTTAGTATGCTAAGTATTTTTGTATTCTTATAAATATTATTGACTTTTTTTTTCTGGGATATAGTTCAGTTACTTGGAAATAGTTTGATCTTTGCTCCTGCTTTTTAGTGTTTTAGGGATGACCAGAGGAACATTTAGTTAGAGCTAATTTTCTACCACTACTGAGGGAAAATTTTCTGAATACTATACCCAAAGCCCCATGAAGTATGTGATTTTCCACTATGACTGATGTGAACAAGCACTATTACCAGATCATATGTGATCTCTGGAAAATGTTTCCTTTGATCCCCTCAAGTTTTTCTTTCTTGGGTAGATCTTCACATGAATTCCTTCTTAATGAGGCTTCTATATGTCAGGTTAATGTATGATAATGCTGAGACTAGTATACCCTAACATGTGAGTTCTTTCAGTGACCCTGTCCTCAAAATAAATTTGAATTTTCCATCACAATTTTTCTTCTTTCCTATTCCTCTTCTAACAGAGGAGGAATCTGATCTTTGCCAGTTTTGTTCCTAGGACTTCTGTAATATAAAATTAGAATAAACACATTCTTCTCAACTGCACATGGAACATTTACTCAACAAGTATTTATTGAGTGTATGTTCTGTGCTAGGCACTGTTCTGGGCATGTGAAACATACCAAGTGAATAAATGAGAAAACATTTATGCCATTATGGAGGTTTTATTCAATAAAGAGAAACCAACACTGAACAATTAACATAAATTGTAGGGGTACCTGGCTGGCTCCGTTGGTAGAGCATGCAACTCTTGAATTTGGGATTGTGAGCTCAAGCCCAATGTAGGTGTGGAGATTACTTAAAAATAAAATCTTTAGGGGTGCCTAGATGGTTCAGTTTGTTGAATGTCCTACTCTTGATTTTGGCTCAGGTCATGATCCCAAGGCCTTGGGATCGAGCCCCACATTGGGCTCTGCACTGAGCATGGAGCCAGCTTAAGATTCTCTCTCTCTCTTTTTCCCTTTGCCCCTCTCCACCACCCCACACACACTCTCTCTAAAATAAGACAAATAAAATTAAAAATAAATTGAAAATAATAATAAATAAAATCTTAAAAAAATAAGTAAATTGTATATTATGGTGGAAGGAACTGGGCATATCAGAGACATAATAAACAAAAGGCAGAAAAGTTACATCAACATCCTTAATAAAGAGTTGGGGAAGGAGGGAGGGAGGAGAATAGTTTGGAGGAACTTGGAGATTTATTATTAGGGAGGCTCTTCAGCTACTGAGAGATGTAGTAATTTGTGGAGAAGAAAAGAGGCTGAACAAGACTTGCTGAACATTCCATCCAAAAGCAATAGAATGCACATTCTCCTCAACTGCACACGGAACATTTTCCAGAGTAGATCATATGTTGGGCCACACAATAAATCTGAACAAATTTAAGAAGGTTAAAATCATATCAAGCTCCTTTTTTAACCACAATGATATGATACTAGAAATTAGTTGCAAGAAGAAAACTGGAAAATTCACAAATATGTGGAGACTAAACAACATACTACTGAATAACCAATAGGTCAACAATAAATCAAAAGTGAAAAAAAATACCTTGAGACAAATTAAAATGGTAATATAACATACCAAAACTTATAGGATGCAGCAAATGTAGTTCTAAGAGGCAAGCTCATAGTGATAAATGCCTACCTCAGGAAACAAGAAAAATCTCAAATAAACAACCTAACTTTATACCTCAAGTAACTAGAAAAAGAATATGAAGTCAAAGTCAGTAGAAAGAATAAAATAGCAAAGATCAGAGCACAAATGAATGAAATAGAGACTAAAAAGATAATGAGAAAAGATCAATGAAACCAAGAGCTGTTTCTTTGAAAAGATAAACAAAATTGATAAACCTCTAGCTAGACTTATCAAAGAGAAAAAGTGAAAAACAAACAAACAAAATCAGAAAAGAAAGAGATGTTATAACTGATATCACAGAAATATAAAAAATCATAAGAGACTGTCATAAAAAAGTATATGCCAACAAATTGAACAACATAGAAGAAATGGATAAATTCCTAGAAACATGCAGCCTTCCAACACTGAATCATGAAGAAATAGAAAATCTGAATAGACCAATTACTGGTAAAAAGATTAAATCAGCAGTTTAAAAACTACCTATAAACTGACATGCGGGACCAGATAGCTTCACTGTGATTTCTCCCAAATATTCAAAGAATTAATATCCATCTTAATCCTTCGCAAACTCTTCCAAAATTAAAAGAGGAGAGAATACCTCCAAACTTATTTTGTGAGGCCAGGTTTACCCTGATACCAAAACCAGACAAGGATACCGCAAGAAAGCAAAATTATGGGACAATATCCCTGATGAATATAGATGCAAATACCCCCCAAAAATTAGCCAACTGAATTCAACAGTTCATTAAAAGGATCATACAACATAGTCGAGTGGGATTTATTACAGAGATGCAAGGTTGATTCAATGTCTGCAAATCAATCAACATGATACCCTACATTAACAAAATAAAGGATAAAAATTATATGATCCTCTTAATAGATGCAGACAAAACATTTGAAAAAAAATTGACATCTATTTGTGATAAAAACTCTTTTAAAAAGTGGGCACAGTGGGAATACATCTCAGTGTTATAAAGGCCATATATGACAAACCCACAGCTAACATCATACTCAGTTGAAAGCTTTTCCTCTAGGATTGGGAATAAGACAAAGATGCTCATTCTCACAACTTTTATTCAACACAGTATTGGAAGTCCTAGCCAGGGGAGTTAGTCAAAAAAAGGAAATACAAATCATCTCAATTGGAAAAGAAGTAAAATTGTCACTATTTTTGCATGGCAAGATACTATATATATAGAAAACCTTGAATACTCCACCAAAAAACTTTTAGAATTAATGAGTGAATTCAGTAAAGTTTCAGAATGCAAAATCAATATACAGAAATATGTTTAACTTCTACAAACTAAAATGATCTATCAGAAAGAGAAAATAATAAAATAATCCCATTTATAATTGCATCAAAAAGAATATAATATCTAGGAATGTATTTAGCCAAGGGTGTGAAAGACCTGTACACTACAAACTGTAAGACACTAATGATAGAAATTAAAGAAGGCACAAACAAATCAAAGGATATTCCATACTCATAGACTGGAAGAATTAATATTGTTAAATGCCCATAGGGCCAGAAACAGTCTGCAGAGTGAATAAAATCCCTATAAAAATTCAGTGGAATTTTTACAAAACTAGAACAGACACTTCTAAAATCTGAATGGTACCATGAAAGATTCTGAGTAACCAAAGCAATCCTGAGAAAAAAGTACAAAACTGGAGAAATCATACTCCTTGATTTCATATTACAAAGCTATAGTAATCAAAACAGTATGGTACTCTCACAAAAACTGATCAATGTAACAGATTATAGAGCCCAGAAATAAACCCATGCATATATCATCAATTAATTCATGACAAAAGAACCAAGAATATGAAATGAAGAAAGGACAGTTTCCTCAACAAATGGTATTGGGAAAACTGGACAGCAACATGCAAAAGAAAGAAATTGGGCCACTGTCTTACACCATACATAAAAATGAACTGGAAATGAATTAAAGACTTGAATGTAAAACTTGAAATCATAAAACATGTAGAAGAAAACATAGGTGGTAATTTTCTTGACAAAGGTCTTAGTGATGATGTTTTCAGTTTGACACCAAAAGCAAAGAAAACAAAAGCAAAAATGAGCAAGTGAGACTAAAACTAAACTAAATCAAACTAAAAATCTTCTGCACAACAAAGGAAATCATCAACAAAATGAAAATGCAACCTCCTGATAGGGAGAAAATATATGTGAATCATATATGTGATAAAGGGTTAATATCCAAAATATATAAAGAACTCATATAACTCAATAGCAAAAAAGCAAACAATCCAATTTAAAAAATGGCCAAAAGGTATGAATAGACATTTTTCCAAGGGAAAATTACAGATAGCCAACAGGTATATGAAAAGACACTCATCCTTAATCATCAAGTATATGCACATCAAAACCACGCAATAAGATTATCACCTCACACCCATTAGCACAGCTATCCTCAAAAAGACAAGAAATCACAAACATGGTAAGGATGGGCAAAAAGAGAACCTCATGTACTATTGCTGGGAGAGTTAATTGGTGCAGCCACTGAGGAAAATTTAAAAAAAAATTATGAATAGAACTATCATATGAGTCAGAAATCAAATTCTGGTTGTTAATAAAAAAAACAAAACAAAACAAAACCCCACTAACTTGAAAAGATATATTCACTGATATGTTTATTGCAGCATTATTTATACTATGATATAGAAATAGCCTAAATGTCTATTGATCAAAAAGGGAAATTGTGATATATATGTATATGTGTGTGTGTGTATATATATATATATATATATATATATATATATATACACATATATATATATTTCTTAAATATATATGATGAGATATTAAGCCATAAAAATGAAATATTGTCATTTGCAACAACATGGATGGATCTTTAGGGCATTATGTTCAGTGAAATAAGTAAGATAAGAAAGACAAATGCTGTATGATCTCACTTATATGTGGAATCTAAAAAAAAAATAAATAAAGAACAAAAACAAACTCATCCACACAAGAGAGTAATACTTTAAGGTTTTTATCACAAGAAAAATATTATGTGACTATGTATGGTTATGGATATTAGCTAGACTTATGATGATTGTTTTGCAATATATACATATATTAAATCAGTATGTTGTACACATGAAACTAATATAATGTATGTCACTTATACTTCAGCTTAAAAAAATAGTTGCTGAATATATTGAACTGGATTGCCTTAAATTTCTCTGAAAATTCAAATAGAAAATCGCACTTTATGACTTTTCAAATGCTAGAATATTCTTCCTTGAAAGTTATCTCATGTTGATTCCCAAAAAGGTGAAAGGCCTTAGTTTATATGCAAGCTACTTATAGATTGCCATATTTTTTACTCTTTAAGGAATATATCTTATTTTTGTTTTATAGATGAGGGAACTAAAGCTCAAGCATTTTAAGATCTTTTCCAACTAGTAAGTGATACTCAGAACTGGAGTCAAAGTTGGCCTGTTTCAAATTTCAGTGCTTTTGCTTCTTACAAAACTATTCTTTAAACTTATTTATGATGTAACATAGGTACATTATAATGGAGGATGTACAAACAAATGCTCAAATAATATTTACAAGACCTTTGGTCTAAATATGTCTCTGAGTATTCTTCTAGATGCTGTGATGACCCCTAAGCATCTCCAAAATGTTTTTTTGGTTTGCAGCTTAGAAGTTTTAGGTAGAGTAAATCTTTTTACAAATTAATATGAAATGAAGCAAGGGTCAGCTAACTATAGCTAAAGGGCTAAATCTAGTCTGCCACACGCTTTTGTAAATAAAGTTTTTTTGGACTACAACTGTGCCTATTTAGTTTTTCCCCCCCTATGGCTGTTTTCAGTAGATGAGTAATTGTGACAGAAATTCTACAGCCTGTAAGCCTAAAATATACTGTGTGTTTCTTTACAGAAAAAGTTGCTAACTCCTGAATAGAGTATCTTACTTCCGTAAAGTCTTAGTGGTTGTCAAATTCAGGACTTCAGGTCTGTGCTGATTCTCCAGTCTGGCAGATTAATTAGGTAATTTCCTTACTGCGCATCTTGAAGAATAAGAATTCTTAGCAGCCCAACCCAGTGATAGTCCATCATTAGGAAATGCCTCCCAGCTTTCTTCCTTGAGAAATGCTGGTAGGTCAACCGGTCATTACCACCCACTGTCTTTGTCTTACTGAGAGAAGTTTGAAGAGGCAGTCAGAGGTGCCAGGGTCGTTTTTACTGTTCTTCTCTGAGTTTCTAGTATGTTCTATATTGAACGAACTAATTTTAAGAATGATGATTCCAGGGGTGCCTAGGTTGCTCAGTCAGTTAAGCCTTTGACTCTTGATCTCAGTTCAGGACATGATCTCATGGTTTGTGAGATCGAGCCACATCAGGCTCTGTGCTAAAAGCAGGGAGCCTACTTAAGATTCTCCCTTTCCCTCTCTCTCTCTCTCTCTCTCTCTCTCTCCCTCCCCGGCTCACTCTCTTCTTGTGCTCTCTCTCTCTCTCTCTCTCTCTCTCAAAATAAATAAATAAACCACCACAACAAAAAGGGATGACTATTCCATGTATGGTAGAGTCCCCTCCCTAATGGATGTGTTGAGAAAAGACCTCAAGATAAGGGAAGGCAACCTATGTGTGTACCTGACAACCCTCACTACTCTGTGACATGAGACCACCCAATCAGACTGTATGTCTACACGTTACCCATATATGGGAGACAAAGAAGTAGAAAGTGCATAAAAGGCTATACCATGCTGCTTTCAGGGCTCAGTTTTTCAGGTCCAAACCCTCTGAGCCTGTGGTGGCATGAATAAAGTTGCTTCCTGGAAAGAAAAGCCTTGGTATCATGACTCTGTGCAAGAATCCTGCTACACATGTTTACCAATAAGAATGTTCAGAATCAGATTTTCAGTAATGTCTAAAATTAAAAAAAAATAATGAAATCACTAATCACTTTATGTTGCTTTGTTGAATGTAGACCTCTTCTGAACAACATTCTTTTTTTTAATATTTATTTAATATTTTTTAGAGAGAGAGAGAGAGCATGCACATGAGTGAGGGAGGGGCAGAGGGACAGAGAAAGAGAGAGAATCTTAATCACCATGCCGAACATGGAGCCGAACTTGGTGCTTGATCTCAAGACCGGGTGATCATGACCTGAGCTGAAATCAAGAGTTGGATGCTTACCTGACTGAGCCACCCAGGCGCCCCAACACGTTCTTGTAAATAAAGCATTTGTATGTAGAGTAAAATAATTTTTATATAGCAATTTTTAGCATTTTGGAAAAACACAGATTGACTTTTGAAAAAAAAATATATATCTTATTATAAGATTGAAAATATCTATTTTGGCAAAGGAGATCCTGCCCTTTATTTTTAATTTTTTTAACCTTTCATTTTGAATAAATTTTAGACTTGTACAGAAGTGACAGAGCTTTTGTATTCTCATACAGTGTTCGTATATTCCCTCACCCAGCTTTTCCTAATGTGAAAAACTTACACAGCCATTGTACAATTATCAAAACCAAGAACTGTCATCTGTATAATGCTATTATCCACAAAATTTACTCTAATATCACTAGTTTATCCTGGTAAAAATCTCTACTGAAAACTTTTTTTTTCTGTTATAGGATCCCGTCTTGCATTCATTTCCTCTAATCTGTGCAGTTTCTCGGGCTTCCCATGTCTTTCATGACTTTGACACTTTTGAAGAACACTGGTCAGTTATTTTGACATAGTTGTATTTGTTTCCTTTTGTAAGTGGCAAAATGAAATGAATAAATTATGGAAACCTGATGTTCCTCCTACTCAGAAAAGAAATAACTTGCAGGTCTTTGGGGAGCTCCAAATATAAATGACTAAGATTATAAGTCTACTGGCTACCTACGTCTGGAGGCTTTTCTTCCAGAGTAGAACAAAAAGGGAAGAGAATGGAAAGCTGGTGTTCCTCTAATATCTACTCTGGTGCATTCTCCAGTGTATTTAGATGGCAAATCAGAAACCTAGTTATTTTCTGCATCTGAATTCAAAGTCTCAATACTGACATGAATAAAAAATGGACAATATCCTCCTAAAGTTGAAATATAATAATCTGATCAGAGAACAATTCTGTCATTTGAAAATGCATATAAAGAATCATATTTGCATGTTCAGAAAATGACCCAAATAAATGGTAAAGTTATTTAAACCACTATCCTTTTAAGAAGTCTGAGATTTTGGGGTACCTTGGTGGCTCAGTCAGTTAAGTGTCCAACTCTTGATTTCTGCTCAGGTCATTATGTCACAGTTTCTGGGTTGGCCCCCCATCAGGGCTCTGTGCTGACAGTAAGGAACCTGCTTGGGATTCTGTCTCCCTCCCTCTCTGCCCCTCTCCTACTCTTTTTTCCTCTCTCTGTCTTTCTCTCTCTCAAAATAAACAAAGAAGCAAACAAAAGACTGCGATTTAAAAAACAGCAATGATGATGATGTATAGAGAGATTTCCTCAAAGCATTGAAATCATATTACTATTGGGAAATGATTACTTATTATTCAAAAATAAATAATAGCCATAAAAACAACAAGTTATCAATTAGAGAAAGACTATTTCATAGAAAGCAGACTATTAGGAAACTATTTTCAGGGAACTTTGCCCATTCATTTAGTACAGTAAATTATTATCCCTTTGTTCACCATCTATTATTTAAAAAGTCTAAACAAGTTTTTTCTAAGTTAACATAAAGTAAATTGTTGCCTGAGGATGCCTGTTTGCCTAGTAATAAACAACTTAGCATTTTGTGTAATTAATCCTAAACTGTCAGGTGGTCAAATTCATTTATCAGCCACCTTCTACTAGAGAGCTGGGCTTTTAGATGAAGAGAAAAGCAACAAGATGATGTCACATCTGCCTTGTTAATTTGCATATCCAATTGTCTGAAAAGGGATGGAAAGAGAGGAGAGCATAAAAGAAGAGTTTCTCAAGGAAAATTTTTGTTGTGCTATCCCATTCTCTTAAGTGTTGGCCACAGACAGTAAACACATTAAAAAAAAATCTGTTCCCCTAGGCAATTGACAAATATGGAACTTAGTCTGTCTATGTAGATGCTGTAGTGAAGCAGCAAATGTAGACTTTAAATGGGTGTGATGAAATCTAAAGAAGAGGGACAGTGTATGCTAAAGGACACACTGGAGCGTGAAAACTAGAAATTTCAGTTTCAGACGTGAAATAAAAGGGAATAAGAATGTGGTCAGAGGATGAAGTGAAAGGAAGAGAGTTCTGCATTGAGTTTATTCATGTGTTTGTGGGACAGCAATTGTCTTATCACCAATGTTTAGCTTAGTTAGAAGTCAGTGTCCCAATGCCATGTTAACACACTTTGGATGAACTATAATAAAATATTATGGCAGCATGTCTTTACTGACAATAGCAAAACAGAATAAACTTAGAAGGTGAAATAAAAAATTTCCTTAAATTACCCCTGAGAAGTCAGAAAGATTAAGAAGTTTGTAAAAAAGTGAAATGTATGTATGTATGTATGTATGTATGTATTTATACATATAGGGGCAGTAGAGGGGCAGACAGAGAGAGAGAGAGAGAGAGAGAGAAAATCCTAAGCAGGCGCCTCACTGTCAGTGCAGAGCCCAATACAGGGCTCGATCTCATGAAACGTGAGATCATGATCTGAACTGAAAACAAGAGTTGGTTGCTTGAACAACTGAGCCACCCAGGCACCTCATGAAATATATTTTTGAAACTATTTTAAATCTGTTTTTTTTGTGACAGATTCAAGATGTCAGGAATTTTTTAAAGCAGTCACTCAGGAAATTTTTTTTTTAGTTTTTATTTTATTCCTTGGCTCTTTAAAAAGGATTTTAAATGTTTGTTTATTTATTTATTTATTTATTTATTTATTTATTATGTTTATTTATTTTTGAGAGCGAGAGAGACAGAGCATGAGTGGGAGAGGGGCAGAGAGAGAGGGAGACACAGAATCCGAAGCAGGCTCCAGGCTCCGAGCTGTCAGCACAGAGCCCAATGCGGGGCTTAAACTCACAGACCACGAGATCATGACCTGAGCTAAAGTCGGCCTCTTAACCAACTGAGCCACCCAGGTGCCCCTTTATTTATTTATTTTAAAAAAGAGAGAGTGAGTGTGTTAGGGGCAGAGAGGGAGAGAGAATAACAAGCAGGCTCCACCCACTCTTTTTATATTTTAATTGCAATGTAGTTAGCATACAGTGTTATATTAGTTTCAGCTGTACAATATTGCAATTCAATAATTTCATATATTACTCAATACTCAAGGTAAGTGTTCTCTTAATACCTGTCACCTATTTCACCCATCCTCCCACCTACCTCCCCTCTGGTAACCCTCAGTTTATTCTTTGTAGTTAAGAGTCTGTTCTCTCTCTCTCTCTCTCTCTCCCTCTCTCTCTCTCTGCCTTTTGTTTTCCCCTTCGTTTGCTTGTTTTGTTTCTTAAATTCCATATATAAGTAAAATCCTATAGTATTTTCCTTCCATGACTGACTTATCTTGCTTAGCATTATACCCATGTTGTTGCAGATGGCAAGATTTCATTCTACTTTATGGCTGAATAATATTCTATTATATCTATATTGATATAGATATATCTTTTATATATAGATATATCTTTTAGTTTTGTTGGTGCTTCCTTCACTGTGCAGAAGCTTTTTATTTTGATGTAATCCCAATAGATTATTTTTGCTTTAGTTTCCCTTGCCTCAGGAGATATATCTAGAAAGATATTATTATGGTTGATGTCAGATAAATTATTGCCTGTGTTTTCTTCTAGGATTTTTATGGTTTCAGGTCTCATGTTTAGGTCTTTTTTTTTAATATTTTTTAACGCTTATTTATTTTTGAGATAGAGAGAGAGACAGAGCATGAATGGGGGAGGGTCAGAGAGAGGGAGACACAGAATCCAAAACAGGCTCCAGGCTCTGAGCTGACAGCACAGAGCCTGATGCGGGGCTCGAACTCACGGACCGCGAGATCATGACCTGAGCCGAAGTCGGCCGCCCACCGACTGAGCCACCCAGGCGCCCCATCATGTTTAGGTCTTTAATCCATTTTGAATTTATTTTTGTGTTTGCATGTTGCTATCCAGTTTTCCCGACATCATTTGTTGAAGAGACTGTCTTTTACCCAATGGATATTCTTTCCTGCTTTGTCAAAGATTAGTTGACTGTGTAGTCATGGGTTCATTTCTAGGTTTTCTGTTCTGCTCTGTTAATCTATGTGTCTATTTTTGTACCAGTACCATACTGTTTTGATGACAACAGCTTTGTAATATAACTTAAAGTCCAGAACTGTGATGCCTCCAGTTTTGCTTTTCTACTTCAAGATTGCTTTGGCTGTCTTTTGTGATTCCATACAAATTTTTGGATTGTTTGTTCTAGCTTTGTGAAAAATGCTGGTGGTATTTTGCTAGGGATTGCATTGAATGTGTAGATTGCTTTGGGTGGTATAGATATTTTAACAATATTTGTTCTTCCACTCCTTGAGCATAGAATGTCTTTCCATTTCTTTGTGTCATCTTCATGTTTCTAGGAATTTATCAACTTCTAGGTTTTCCAGTTTGTTGGCACATAAGTTTTCACAATATTTTTAAACAATCCTTTGTATTTCTGTGGTGTATTTCTGTGGAACAAATTCATTTCTGATTTTGTTTAGTTGAATCCTTTCTCTCTCTCTCTCTCTCTCGGTGAGTCTAGTTAGAGATTTGTCAATTTTGTTGATCTTTTCAAAGAATCAGCTCTTGGTTTCATTGATCTCTTGTATTATTTTCTTAGTTTCTATATCATTTGTTTCTGCTCTAATCTTTAATATTTCCTTCCTTCTGCTGGATTTTGGGGGTTTTTTGTTCTCCTTTTTCTAGGTATACGGTTATGTTGTTTATGTGAGATTTTTCTTGCTTTTTGAGATAGTCCAGTTTTGCTATAAACTGACCTCTTACAACTGCTTTTGCTACATCCCAAAGATTTTGGGCAATTGTGTTTTCATTTGTCTCCATGTATTTTTATTTCCTCTTTTGTTTCTTGGTTGATTCATTCATTGTTTAGTATCATGTTATTTAACCTTCATGTATTTGTGCTCTTTCCAGCTTTATTTCTTACTGTTGATTTCTAATTTAATTGCATTGTGGTTAGAAAAGATATATGATATAACTTTGATATTTATTAAATTATTGAGACTTGTTTTGTAGCCTAATGTGTGATCCTTTCTGGAGAAAATTCCATGTGCACTTGAAAAAAAATGTGTATTCTGCTGTTTTAGGATGGAATATTCTGAACTTAACTATTAAATCCATCTGTTCCAGTGTGTCATTCAAAGCCACTGTTTCCTTTTTTATTTTCTGTTTAGATGATCTATCCATTGATGTAAGTAGGACATTAGAGGTTCCTACTAATATTGTATTACTATTAATTAGTTATTTTATATTTGTTATTAACTGTTAGTGTATTTGGGTGCTCCCATGTTGCTTGCATAAATATTCACAATTGTTAGGTCATCTCATTTGATTGTCCCTTTAGTTTATATAGTGACCTTCTTTGTCTCTTGTTAATCTTTGTTTTAAAGTCTATTTTCTCCAAGTATTGCTACCCTGACTTTCTTTTCACCTCCATTTGCATGATGAATATTTCTCCATCCCTCACTTTCAATCTGCATATGTCTTTATGTCTGAAGTGGGTCTCTTATAGGCAGCATATAGATGGGGCTTGTTTTCTTATTCATTACATCACCCTATGTCTTTTGGTTGGAGCATTTGGTCCATTTACATTCAAAGTAATTATTCATAGGTATGTATTTATTGCCATTTTGTTATTTGTTTAATGGTTGTTTTTGTAGATGTTCTCTTTTCCTTTCTTCCCTTGCTCTCTTCTCTCACCGTAAGTTGGCTTTCTTTAGTGACATACTTGGATCCCATTCCCTTTATTTTTTGGATATCTATGATTGGTTTTTGATTTGTGGTTACCATTACATTTGTATATAACATTTTTGCATATGACTATCTATATTAAGTTGATGGTCGCTTGAGTTTGAACCCATTCTTTACTCCTCCTCCTCACTTTTTATACCATGTCATTTTTTATATCCTTCTAATTTGTGAGTCCTTTGATTTTTTAGAGATGAATTTATATTTACTGCCTTTGTGCTTCCTATTTTTCTTACTCTTACTTATGGTCTTTCCTTTCCAGTCAGAATCCTCTTTAACATTTCTCATAGGATTGGTTTAGTATTCATGAAGTACTTTTACTTTTTTTAATCTGGGAAACTCTGTTTAAATGATAGCTTTGCTTCATAGAGTCTTCTTGGCTTCAGATTTTTTTCCCTCAGCATTTTGTATACATCATGCCACTTCCTTGTGGCTTCTAAAGTTTCAGCTGAGAAATTCATGGACAGTCTTATAGGGTTTCTCTTAAATGGAATTGTCATCTTTTCTCTTGCTGCTCTTAAAATTTTTTTCTATATCACTGGTTTTCGTCATTTCAATTACTATTTATCCTGGAGTGAACCTCTTTGGGTTGATTTTGTTGGGAGATCTCTATGCCTCCTGGATCTGAATTTCTCTTTCCTTCACCGGATTTGGGAAGTTTTCAGCTATTATTTCTTCAAATAAATTTCCTGCCCTCTTTTCCCTCTCTTCTTTGGGATCCCTAGAATGTGAATGTTATTACACTTGTTATAGTCACTGAGTTTCCTACATCTATTCTCATTTTGCATATTTTCTCTCACCTGCTCAGCTTGATTACTCCATTACTCTGTCCTCCAGGTTGTTAATTCTTTTGCTTCTTCTAGTCTGCTGTTTATTCCATCTACTGTATTTTTTCTTTAAATTATTTATTTATTTATTCAGTTTGAGAGAGACAGAGAGAGCATGAGTGGGGAAGGTGAAGAGAGAGAAGGAAAATCCCAAGCAGGCTCTACACTGTCAGCACAGAGCCTGATGTGTGGCTCAAACTCACAAACTGCAAGTTCATGACCTAAGCCTAAATCTAGTCAGACGCTTAATCAACTGAGCCACCAAGGTGCCCCCCAGCCATCTACTGTATTTTTAATTTCAATTATTGTGTTCTTCATCTCTGACTGGATCTTTTTTTACCTATTTGTTAAGCATCTCAGAAAAGGATGTCCTCCACTCTTTTCTGAAATCCAGTGAGTACCTTTATGATCATTACTTTAAATTCTCTAGCAGGCATATTACTTCTCTCTGTTTTGCTTTGGTCTCTTGCTGTAACTTTGTGTTGTTTCATTTGGGACATATTCCTCTGTCTCCTAATTTTGTCTAACTCTGGGTCTGTTTCTCTGTCTTAGGAAAGTCAGTTATGTCTCCTCTCTAACGTATTGGGTGGAGCACACACTTTTAACAAGGTGGTGCTGGTTCTTTGCTGGGGGAGGGGGTGTGCATCTTTCCTGCCCAGACCAGGGTTGGCCAAGGTGATCCACAAAGCATGCATGGGTGGGGAGTGCAGTGCCCACAAGTTTTGTGCACAGTTCTCTTCAGAAGAGGATGGACAGCCACCACTGAGACTTGCCTGGCTGGGGCTGTTCCATAACATGCTCAAAGGAGGGACACACAGCTTTAACAAGGTACAGGTGTCCTTGTGGGAGGTGACCAGCCACCACTGCCAGGATCTAGGCTCTAGAAAGCATAGAAACTGCCTAGTCAGAAGTCTTGGTATTGACAAAGATTGTGCTGGTATTCTTGAGAACAGATTCACAGTACTGGGACCGAGGCAGGCCTGGCTAGAGGGGGCAGAGCATAGTGTAAGCAAGTTAGGTAGTGAATGCTAGCTTTGCTCTGGTTCCCACAGGTGGCCCTGTGTTTATGCTGGTAGGTAGGGGAGGATAATAGTGCCTGCAAGCTCCTTTGTTCATAAGTCCCTCAGTGAAATTTGCCACCCCAAACATGCTCTGCAATTAGTAAGTAACTCTCCCTTTCATATGTACTAGCTGTTTTTCAAACTGCTGCTTCTATGCAATTTCTAGATTTTAAGTCTTGCTGGTTGTAAAAACTTACAAACTTCAGCCTCTCTAGTTTTCAAAGCCAAATTTTATAGGAATTCATCTTCCCTATGTGGGCTCCCTGGTGTGATTGTCTTTTTCTCTTCCCTCTCCATGCCCTCAGCATCCTTCCCTGCCTGGGCCAGTCTCAGGGTTCACTTATCTCCAGATGGTGTCTCTGCCCTTGCTACTATCTTTGATGAGGCCTCTTCTCTACATTTAGTTATGGAATTTGTTCTGCCAGTCTTTGGGTTGTTTTTTGAGTTATTTTATTGATGTGAGTGTTACCTAGTTGTATCTGTGGAAGGAGGTGAGTTTAGGATTCTCCTGCTCTACCACCTTCCCTGGAAGTCCTCCAGGAAATGCTGTTTTAAATAACCAGTTTTAAAGGAAACGTTTAATAGATATGTTTATATAAAGGCAATCAGCTTATCAGTAGTTAGAAAAAAATCTAATGTAGAGAAAAAGCTTTTTCTTTTTAGGTCAGAATGTCAATTTGAGATCTGGAGCCAGATCTATCTATCTATCTATCTATCTAACAAATAAATAAATAAATTCAGGAAAATTCTTAGTTTTCTCAAGTTGTATGTTCCAGATATAGGATATTTTAATAGGCTTTCCATGGAGATAAGTAAACTGATAGATAAGTTCAACTGACCTTTATGATCCTTTTCTTGTCTGTCACTAACATATGTAAGTTTCTTTGGGGTGACTGATGAGGTTTTTGTTTTGTTTTGTTGGTTTTTTCCTTAATCTTTTAACTAAAGAGATTCAATTGTTTCTATAACAGGCAGTCATTGCCTTCTGCCTATAACTAGTTTCTCAGTTAATCAAGTTATTTTTTCTTGGGAATTTAGGCTCGTAGCATATTTATTTATTTGCCAAGTTTTACTATTAGAAGGAAGATGACAGACCAATTAGCACAATTACAACTTAGGCAGTATCATTTATAATCAATATCATCTGACATCAAATGAGCTATCTAATGGATATCCACAAAATGGCTTCAAAGTAATCAAAGACTAGTTTTCTTTCTGGCAACAACAAAACCAAGTGGTGTTTGATCCCCTTATCAAAAATTGGAATTTTCTATGTCATATAAAACATAAGTGGACCATCTATATAGTTCTGCGTAGGTTTTTTGCTTATTTCCCAGCAGGGAGCTGATTATTTCCAGGGATATTAAATAAATTCTTCAACAATATCAACAAAAATATACCAGTTATTTTTTCTAACTTCCTAACGAGTGTCAAGAGCATGCTTAGAACTGAGGATGTAGAGAAATTACTATATTATCCTTGCCTAGCAGCTACTCTGTTTACAAATGTGAATTTCATATCTGCAACATTGAAGACTAGGTAAATTGTTTTGTTAACTCAATGTTATGTAATGAGGGAGAAGCTGTAACGTTAATTACTTTATTAGAAATGACAATCTATCATATAATCTAAGTGTGTTGTATTAGACTTCAATGTTATGTAATTATTATTTCAAGAAGACTATTGCATGATCTTTGATATTCAAGGGTCATAGATTCAACTATGAATCTATGTAATTATTATAATCAGTGACACAGAGGGAATATCAATGCTAGAGAAAGAAAAATTAATATAGAAAACTCTTTATATTCCTATAGTTTTAATGGATGCTAAGGCTGTGTCCACAGAAATAAGAGCAAAGTTGATACTATTTCTAATGTGACACATTCATAAAGCTCAAAGTTTTAAGTTTAGAAATTGGTCCATACTTTGTTTCCCTTAATATCTTTGGCACTTGAAAAAAGTTAAATACTACCTTGATCTTGCCAGAACTTTGCCTCATTTCCTCATTTTCTAAACTTTGAGTTTGTCAGAATATATCATGTCATTTGCTGGCTTTTGCTAAAATTCATCCCATACCATTTCCTTTATTCATTATTTCATATGTAGATGGTGACTTTATGAGTGGCTTTAAATTCCTTTGCTCCATTTTGGGAACATTTGCTATCCCTTACAAAAATGTTAACATAGTACATTTAAGTCATTTCAGTAAAGCTACTTTAATTAAGTCTAATCTTAGAAATAACCTTATGCAGTAATATCATAGGCATTAATTTTAACATTTCCAAGGCCTCTGTAACATGGAAATATTACAACCATGTAGTCAGAAAATGTATAAATTATCTAATAAAATGGTTCTTTGGGTAGCAAACACTGGAGAGAGAGAGAGAGAGAGAGAGAGAGAGAGAGAGAGTTTCTTTTTCTCTCTCTGTGATGTAGAGGATGTGAATGAGAAGGGTCTACACCAAGGGAAATATTGCTTTTCATCTGTTCTAGCATCAGAATTTAGGGTAATAGAAACAGGCAATAAAAACACAGGGAAAGAGAGCACAATCACTAGCATTTTAAGGAAAGATGCCCCTGGAGTCTGGTTTGGCTAGATTTGGTATGAGTAAATATGTTCAAGCCACTAGTCAAGAAAGCAGAACTATGAGAAACAAAGAAAGAGTAGAAGATAGGGATTTTTTCCCCCTCATCCTTCTCTTATCTCTTATTACAAGATTTTCAAGTTACAAGGGATAAGTACTACATAATAACTGAGATGCCATTGTACTGTGGTGATGTGACTTGGAATCAGACAAACCTGAGTTCAATTTGAGCTCTATGACTTTTGTGTAAGTGTGATACAATGTTTCCTTGGAGATCCCCAACGAACATGCATTCTGATATTCATATCCTAGTGTAGTTCCTAGTTACACTACCTCTGTTTTTTTCATGTGATTTTCCTTGGCCAATGGGACAGAAGCAGAGTCTTCAGATGCACTTGAACACTTCGGCTTGTTCCCTCTAATAGCCACCCCCCCCCCCACACACACAAAGAAGCACAATGTAGTTATATAGTGGAACCATGAGGTTGTTCAGCCCCCACTGCCATTGACTGTGACCATTTGAGTCCCCACACAGAACAGCAGAACTACCCTGCTGAGCTTATTTAAATGCACAGAAGCATGAGCATTAATAAATAATTGTTGTTTTAAGTCACAGTATCTTAAAGCTAGTTTGATATGAAGTAATATGTAACTAAAACTACAACTCTGGTCAAATGACATAACTTCTACAAGTAAGCAAAGATTATGGCTTTACATTTAATGGATGAAGAAAGAAACCAACCTGGGCCTCAGTTACTTTGTCTTTAAGTTGTGTCACTGTTTTGTCATGCCTGTTTAACTGGTTAGAGAAACAAAAATTTGAAAGGTCACTTTCCTATGAACTTGACTTAAGGACACTTTTTTTTTTTCCTGGTGGTTTTCCTAAGGCAAATTTATCTACAATTTGGAATCTGAGTTAGAAGCATTATTCAAACAATGGTCAACAACACAATATTTGTTGATGACAGTGTCAACATGGCACCTGTCCTTTTTGGAATTTGTAATCTAACAAGAAAGTTGGATATGAAAAGAAAATACTTAGAAATAGATGTAAAAGCTTATGGAATGTACAGAGTGGCTGGAAATAACTAGGATAAAGTTTCATTTTTATCCTGCTGACATTAAATACATTCAGTTAAATCACTCTTCCGCAGTCATTGGTAGCATCTCAGGCAGATCCATAAATTTTACATCTCTTTAAGCTAGGATAGTTGTATTTTGGACAGTAGAAAGGCGAAATCTCAAATCTAGTTCAAAACCCCACATACAATCTCTAATGCAATATAGTATTTCTCTTTCTTTACTCATTCCCCTCTCTTTTTCTATTTACTCTGCTGCTCTGGGTCGTCCCAGCTCTGAGTGATAGAAGAGAAAATGTGAAGGGCAGGGTTAGTGTCTTCAATGACTAGTACTGCTATTACTGAGCCTTTGGGGTCCTCTGTTATAAAGATGCTTTTCTCCAAAGATTTTGTTTTCCTCTTCCAGGAAGCACATGGACCTCTTGAGCATCCTGCTCCCTGTTCCTGTCAACAGTGTCAGGTTTAAGCTCTTGGCTTCCAGAGACCTGAAGTCTTATTGTCCGGGACCCAGCATTCAAATGAAAATATAGACTTGCACTTTGGTTTTTAAATCACCACACTATAACCCTGATTTCAGCTCACATTCTTTGTGTTTATATAATTTGCTTACCAATAAAAATATGTCTTAATTCTAAGACAGAAGCAGTATCTTTAAATATATTTTATTCATAATCCAGGTGTACTTCAGTATTTAGTGCCTTCAGAGTGGTAATTCTCATTAATGTTGGAAATTGTCAAATGGTCTTTTCATTCCTTATCTGACTTGGAGTTGTGGAAGAAATTCTACTACTTTATAAAGAAATAAAGGAATCTCTTCTCAGTGAGACTTAAAATATTTTTTCCGTTTTTAATTTATTTTATTCCTTTTCTATTTTACCCCTAGAGTTTGGTGATGAGGATGATGGTTGAAGAATTAATATGAACCCCTCTTGATAAGTCCTGCAACTGTCTTCAGGATGTGGGGGTATAGTTCTACTATTCTCAGCATTAGACTTCAGTGAAATTTCAAGGTAAATATCATTCAACATCATTTTATATTATATTTAAGTTTCAGAGAGGTTCTATGAAATATTATAATGAGAAAGATTTAACTTATATTATGAGGCCAGCAAAATTCTTTCTGGAAATTTGTAAGGTTTGTAAAATTTGATCTGAGAAGGGAAAGGTGATCTGGAGTTATCCGCAGGAGAATGGGGAGAGAAAATAACTTCACAGGTCCATTGTGATGTGAGAGAAGATGATATCGGTTATATTTTATAAAGACATCTCAGGTAGTCCAATGGAGAAGAAATTTAAGCAGTATGTATAAGTGGGAGGCTTTTTCAATCATCCAGACTAGAGGTATAAGAGTCTTGGTGCAATGGAAATGAAGACAACTGGTTGGATTCTAGGAATATCTTGCAGGTAGAACTGAAGAGACATGGAGTGCCTGGGTGGCTCAGTCAGTTGAGCATCTGACTTGATTTTGGTTCAGGTCATGATCTCATGGTTAGTTGGATAGAGCCCTGAAATGGCCTCTGTGCTGACAGTGCAGAGCCTGCTTGGGATTCTCTCTTTCCCACTTTCTGCTCCACCCCTGCTTCTGCATGTGCACACGTGCTCTCTAAATAAATAAATAAATAAATTTTATTTTAAAAGAAGAGACCCACAGTGGAATGAATGTGGGATATAAAGAGGAAGATATGTTAGGAAAATCACTCAACTTTTGGAATTCAGCGGTGGATAGATGCAGTTGCCACTTACTGAGAAGACCAGAATAGGAAGGCAACAGTAGGGGGAGGGTTATGAGAGAATTTGGTTGGAGAGGGCTGTGAAACATGCAAATGATGGATTTCCAAGTCTAGAGGAAAGAGTTAGGATTGAAAATGAGAACTTGAGGCCATGAATATATCCTGAGTAATTCTAGTATTTATTATTTGTGGTGAGAGCAGCTGGCAAAGCCATCTGATAATTAACCATTAGATGAAATGAAGGAAAACCAGGAAAATGGCATGAAACTAAGAGGGCAGGAGAACCGGATGCTGTTAATTGGACTCGGCATTTTGGAAGTCAGGAATGGACTATGGGGAGCTGACTGGATGGATGGTGGAGGAGGAAGCCAATAGTCCTAAAGCCATGGCAATTTCTTTCTGACTCTAAATGAGGAAGAGTGTATATCAGAAAGGAAACTTAGAGTCTCCATAAATGTTACAGAATGGATTCCCTGACTGAGATAATAGATCTTAAAAGATCAACCATCTTTATTTTACATTTTCTCTTCTGATTACCCTTTAAATACATGTGTATTGGTCAAAACACACATACTGATTTTTCTCTTTGTGTGTAGGATGTTAGTGGTGGGCTGGAAAAGAGGCACAGCTTGTTACATGTCTGCTAAATGTCAATAAAAGATAAAATGGATTTTTCTAGGTCTGATATCTATGATGGTTCATTTGTGCAACTACTTCTTAGCCATAGAGAAAAGTGTATGCCTCATTTTCTCTCTTTATTTTCCCAGAAATATGAGTAGGAGTATTACAGTGGCTACCATTCTCCAAATTAACTGAACATATTATATGACTGCAAGAAAAACAATCCACTCTCCTGCCCTCTAAACTAGGAAAGAGATCCTGAGCACTTGTCATTGAATGGCTTGTCATTGCTTGGAAGGCATGACAGGGTCACAAAAACAAAATTAGCTGCAGAAAACAAACAAACAAAAAGTAATCAAAATAATTGTGTAGAAGCCTTTAGATAATGTGCAAAACTGAGTCAGAAATAACATCATGTTGTCCCAGTGTTTCTGCCCTAAAACAGTGTTGAATGAATATGCAGGCTCACAATTGTGACTAAAGTTGTGGAAAATCTAGCATATATTTTATAGCTATGATTCTTTTGTGTTTTTACAGGCTTAAAGACACAATTTCATGTTTTGTCTTGTCTTTTCTTGTTTGGCAGAATTAGTTTGGTTGTTTCATGTCTCCAAATATTTCTTTTAGTTGCTTTGGTGGTCTAGTCATGTCATGTCTTTTTTTATTTTATTTTATTTTATTTTATTTTATTTTATTTTATTTTATTTTTACTTTTTTTTAATGTGTATAAGTTTTAAAGGTGAGTTTAACTAGACAATTGACTAGATAAATTTTGAGCAAAATTACTTCTCACCTACTTCATTTCATATAATTACCCTTTGACCTCTGCCGATTGCCCTTGATTAAGGTACCTAATTATTGAGCATGGCTACCCATCTTTCAAGAAGTCCCATGGGACACTTGGTCTGTTCACGTGCTGATATAGAGGCTTTGGAAACAGGTAGACTTTGGTCTTCCGCTCTGCTAACTAAGGATCTCAGTCAAACTCATTAATTTTTCAAAACTTTTTCTTTTTGTAAATTTCTTTCTATAATTTTTTTAAGTTTATTTATTTATTTTGAGAGAGATAGGGACAGCACAAGTGGGGGAGGGGCAGAGAGAGAGGGAGACAGAGAATCTCAAGCGGACTCTGCAGTCAGCTTGGAGCCAGATGTGGGGCTCGGACTCACAAAACTGTGAGATTATGACCTGCACTGAAACCAAGAATTGAATGCTTGACTGAGCCACCAGATACCCCAAAATTTTTTCCTTAATCTGTGAAATTGAGATAATAGCCATTATGAGATAACTCATACAATTGCTGTGAAAATGTAATGATATGTAAGACAGTGATTTATAAACCATAAAGGAGTAAGGATTTTTAGTTATTATAATTAACAGAAAGATTTCTCATGGTTTGGTATGTAGCATATGATGAAAGTCATGAACTTGGTGATCAGTTTGACCAGTATTTGTACACTATTTGCACCAATGGCAAGTTGTGTGAACCATGGCAAATTACTTAATGTCTTTGTGACTTGGTGACTTAATGTCCTTTTCCTAACATGTGACTCCATATACTGTTATCTGTTCCATAAGACTACTGAGATGTTTAAATCAGATTATCTATGAAGAATATCTGTAACTACATTATATAATCTCACCTATTCTGGGAATATATATGATCTGAGTCAAAGTAATATGCCTTGGCCTCCTTTTGGAGGCATGCAAGGTACACCATTATCGATTCTAGTGTATTAAACATTTTTTCCTTGCTTCTAGAGCATGGTTCCACTGGAGACAATTATTTCATATTGTCCCCAAAGGAAAAATATCAAAGTTTTGTTTTACTAGCATTGGTACCACTACTATTTGCACAGGGTGGCTTCATTATAAAGGAGATCTCTTTCGATACTCCACCTTAAATAATGTAGAAGGATCACAAACATTCTGTAGGAAGTCAATTAGTCAATTAGTGTCACTAATTAGTCAGTTAGTGACAAACTTAGGAGAATTTTGCCATGTCTGTCAAATAGCATATGTGGTACTTTGTTTACATTTAAAGATGATCATCTTAAGTATATAAGCATTTTGCTGTCTTTCCAAACAGTATTTTTCTTTCTCTCTGCTATAGCTGATAAAGTGACAGGGGGTCACTTTGGCTAAAATCAGTTCAGGCATGAAAATTACCCCCCCATTCTTCTACCACCAACCACACCCATAAAAACAAAAGAAAAGGGGAAAAAAAGAGTTACTTTTTTTCCAGGGAATGACCCTTGTTGGAGGTAATCCAACCCCCTTCAGCGAGGGACAGCATTAAACTTTTGTGATGAAGGGTTACAGGAAAGGGATTGGTTACCTTGGAAAACAATCTTTTAAGATTCCCTTGGAGGAGAACTTCTTTGGAGGAACACTTTGACTTAGATGTAAAAGGCTTCATCTCTTTGAATTTCCTGGGCCTATAAAAGAGAGCAGTCAACTGTATCCTGGTTGAGTTTTCGGAGTCTGGAAATATGGAAAACCATGTGGGTTCTTCAAGGGCAGACACTCAAGCTAATCTGACCCAGTGACTGTGAGGAGAATGGCTGTGTGTTTCACTAGGGGCAGGCACTAAAGGTTAGTTCCTGGGGCATGCAGAAGGGACAGCTGGGTGAGCAACTACTCAGGGAGCAGAGTCTCCATAGATATAGAAGTCTCCTTCTATAAAGGGCAGTGCCAGTGTGTCCTGGGAGCCTCCTGGGAACCAGGCCAGGGAGACTTGGCTGCATCTCCTATCAACCAGCAGGCCAGATGGTAGTGGACCAGCATTCAATAGTGACACCATGTGGCAAAGGGCCTTGTGTCAATTTGGCATCTGGGCTCTTGGACCATTTTAATTTAATTTGTTGAAAAATAAGGAATTATGAAGTATTTGTACATTAAAGCTGTAAAGCATTTCTTAACAGTTTCCAAGATTTCCAACTATTTAGAGAAGGTCTTAATTGCTTGGAGGTTCTAGCTTATCTATCATAAAATTATTTTATGTCAAGAACTTCATTTTTATCCTAAGCAGTTAAAACTAGCTTCTATATTTAGGTATAATTTTTCAAAAATGGAATTCGTACTGAACTAAACTGTGTTGTTCAGTTGGGGAGACACATGATTAATTACAACGTGAGTAAAATGTGATTTTGTTTAACCTCAATACAAGTAGCATATTCTAAAACTGCAGAATATCTGCATACATTGGTTCAGGTCAATCCCTGAAATGTAGAGAAAGAAATTACAGGAAAAAAAAATGGACATAACTACATCATATGCTTCAGGGAGGTAAAGTGGGAAAAAGACATGAGAAACAAGTTTCTCTTTTAATTGCTTAAGTAAAGAGGAAAAGTTCACAGAGACAGTTATCTGCTTCCTTGCCAACAACTCAACTACTGAGTGACTGAATTGGTACTACAAAGCTATATCATCTTACTTTTTTAAAGAAAGTGACAAATATTTTTCATGTCATAGGGACGAGACCTGCTGAGAATACAGTCAGAGAGCAGATTAGATAATATCCTATTCAAAAATAAGTAAAGAGGAAAAAATATCAATAAAAAATGTTGCATCTGAATTGAGAGCAAACAGAAATGTTTGAAAAAGCAATTTTCATTCTCAAGAAAATTAATGAAATTAGCACACCCATGTGCATAGCGGCACCATTCACGTTAGGCAGGACATGGAAGCAACCCAAATATCCATCGTGGATAAATAGATAAACAAATGTGGTACATGCACACTGTGGGATTTTATTCATCTTTTAAAAGGAAGGTCTGACACATGCAACAACATGAAAGAATCTTGAGGATATTATGCTAAGTGAAATAAGCTAGTCACAAAAAGCCAAATATTGCATGATTCTATTTGTATGAGGTATCTAAAGGAGTCAAATTTATAGAAACAGAAAGTAGAGTAGTAATTGCTAGGGACTGGAGGGAGTGGGAAATGGGGAGCTATTGTTTAACTGGTGTGAAGTTTCAGCTTTATAAGGTAAAAAAGTTCTTGAGATTGGTTGAACAAAAATGTGATTAAACAGTTGACGTTTGAATGACATGGATTTGAATTGTGTGGTTCTACTTATATGTGGATTTCTTACAGTAAAGCACTGTAAATGTATTTTGTCTTCCTTATGACTTTCTTAATAACATTTTCTTTTCCCTAGCTTACTATATTGCAAGAATATAATACATAATATATATAATATGCAAAATGTATGTTAATCAACTGGTTTTGAGTCTGGTAAAGATTTTAGTCAACATGTAGGCTATTAGTAGTTAAGTTTTTGAGGAATCAAAAGTTATACATGTATTTTTGACAACACAGGGGTTGGAATACCTAAGACCTGCAGTGTTCAAGGGTCATTTGTATTTAATACTTTTAAACTTAGAAATGGTTAAGATGGTAAATTTTATGTTGTAAATTTTTTTTACCAAATTAAAAATAAATTAAAAAAGTAAAATTAGAGAAATAAGAGGACAATATGATAACATAATTTCATGACCTAACTATAAAATTTAAGAAGAAAATTGAAGAGGGGTGCCTGGGTGGCTCAGTCAGTTAAGTGTCTGACTTTGGCTCAGGTCATGATCTCACAGTTTGTGAGTTCAAGCCCCGTGTTGGGCTCTGTGCTGACAGCTCCGAGTCTGGAACCTGCTTCAGATTCTATGTCTCCCTCTCTCTCCCCCTACCTGCTTGTGCTCTGTCTCTCTCTGTCTCCCAAAAATGAATTAACATAAAAATTTTTTTTAAAAAGAAGAAAATTAAGAGATTGTGCTACAACAGAACTTAAAATATAAGAATAGAATCTAGACTACATAAAGCCAAATCAGTAATATTAAAAAAAATAATAAAATAAAACCTCAGATATTTAAAAAATTTAAAAAACTCTACACAATTCAGAGAAAAAAGACAATGAAGTGATTAAATAGAAGTCAACTAGAAATTGACACCTAGCATGAAAGTAAGAAGTAAATAGAACAAAAACATTGTAGGTAGAAAGATTAACTATGGAAATGTTTGTCCATTGGATCTACACACTCCAATAGGCCTATATAATGTTTACTAAGACAACATGTACCTAGATATGCAAAAATGAAATTATTGAATTTCTGGGTTTATAAAAAAGTGAGATTTTGCAAGCATTCAACAAAAATAAAACAAATTAAGAAAAAATTTAACAAAAAACAAAACAAAAACTTTTTACCTACCAAAGAGGGAAAACTTTGTCTCTACAGTGTTAAATTATAGAAGAAAACATAGTTTGAGGGTAGAGGCATGACCTAAAATTTATATTTCCAGCTAAGTTGAATGTGAACCAACCTCCAAGACATACCATGGAAATGTTTGTCGATTTAAACATACATTGAGACGTAGTTCTGGTGTTCTAATTATCCCAGGCTAGCAATGATGAAATACATGAATCTGTGTTAAATGCTGTGATACAGTAGCAGAGAAAATAGTTTCTAGTTTAAAAAGAAATTCCTCAAATCTTATAATAAATTAATAGGTACTTCTGCCTTCAAAAAGAAATAAATGAGGCCAGTAGTTGTTTCAAAAGTATACCATTTTTATCATTACAGGGAAAAATGTTTTTGAAAAAATTGAGTGAACATTTTAGGTGCCTCTGAGTCCCACAGTAATGAATTGATCCTTGTAGACCTGAGTGAACAGATAGGCTCAGAAATTCTCTGAGTTTGAACATATGACCTGGGGTAATATTTATAAGTGCTTAAAATATTACTTTTTTACTTAATAGAATAGTCAATTATAAAATAATCTCCTAAATTGTAATTAATGCATTTGTTTACATACCATTTGTTGACATGATTTTGCTATTCCTGACACTCTTTCAAGAGTGAAGTTCTCCTGAAGCTAATCAGGAAACCTGAACAAAATCTGAGCAGTGAGTGTGTTTAGATCATCACAAATAATAAGAAATGGACCAAATGAGGATTATTTACTATGGAACGGGAAAAGGTTATTGCAATCTCAAGATAAAACCAAGAGAAGCCAATTGAAGAAACACAATACAATTCATCTTTGACAGGAGACCATTCTAGAGAAGATGCTGAGGAGTGCAGAGGTGGATACAGGTAGTTCTTTGAACAATAAAATATCTAGAAAAACAAAGATCCCAGAAAGCAGGAGAACAGATAAGCATATAAGTCAAGTTCAGCATTCCAAAATTTTCCAAAATATTTTATATTGATCACTGTGTTAATTCTGTATGAGAGTTTTATGTTTTCCTGTTATAACATTTTGAGGCTATTCAAAACGGTGAGTGAATCTTCTCCAGGGTTGGTGGTGGTTTGGGTGGGGGTGGTGAGGGATAAATGGGCAGGATATATCAAAGGGAACTGCCTGAAAAGGAAGCAAGATACCCAACTGCACAATGAAGAGCATGTTTTCCCCACATTTCCTTCTGACAGAAAGCCTTGGCTACTGCCAAAAGCAGGTCGCTGTTCAAAATCTATCAAGAGTTTAATCCCATATGTCATCTCCTATGCCCATAAATTTTGGAACTTGAGATGAGGTTGGCTTTGGATAAGAAATTGAAAAATCCTGGGTCATAAAACTACTGTCAGTACAGTCTTCCAAGAACACAGGATGCAATTATAACTTTGAGAAGAGGGGTTTTAGGGTAGAAAAGATGGGGAGTCAAAGTTGAGATTTCAATCTGTTTTCCTCAGACTTGAAAGAAGTGTAATTTGAAAAGCAGACTTCCTTCACCAGAAGGGCATGTATTGAGAGAGTGGGAAGGGGGGAGGAAAGAAAGAAAGAAAGAAAGAAAGAAAGAAAGAAAGAAAGAAAGAAAGAAAGAAAGAAAGAAAGAAAGAAAGAAAGAAAGAAAAAGAAAGAAAGAAAGAAAGAAAGAAAGAAAGAAAGAAAGAAAGAAAGAAAGAAAGAAAGGGAGAAGGAGGGAGGAAGAAAAGGAGGAAGGAGGGAGGAAGGGACAGCAGAGGGAGGAAGGAAGGAACGAAGGAAGAAAGGAAGGAAGAAGCAATGATGCCAGGGCAAGATTATTGTCATTGTTACAGCATTGGAATAACTTATGTTTGAAATGGAACTGTAGCTAATGGATAGAATGGATCATGGTGTCATTCTCCAACCTCTGAATAGCACAGGAGAATGTGATAATAACTACTGAGAGTTAGCCCAGGCCCTGTCTCCTTTAATACAACTCTCTTCCTTGCACATATGATCCTTTGTAGCTAAGATATGCCCTAAATAACTTCACCTTATTTACTTGAGAAGACAAAGCAGAGTATAATATAACTGACAGGATAGTATTTTAATACGATTGTATATAAATAGTTAACAAGCTAGAGTATATGACACATACTTTAACGGAAGTGTTAAGGGACCCTAAATATATAAAACTGTACATATGCAAAAAAAATACTTATTCTAATGATGCTGCCATTGTTTGGAACATATTTTTAAAATTCAAATGTAGAAGTATATTCAGAGCTTAAGCTGAAATCTTTTAGATTTGTATGTATGTGTGTATGAATTTCACTCCTCCTAATCCTTTATTTAAAAAGAATGTTTATTTATTTTGAGAGAGAGAGAGAGAGAGAGAGACAGAGAGCGGGGGTGGGGGGAGCAGAGAGAGAGAGGTAGACAGAGAATCCCAAGCAGGCTCTGCAGCTATAAGCGAAGAGCCCAGAGCAGGGCTCCAACTCACGAACCATGAGATCATGACCTCAGCCAAAACCAAATTGGATGCTTAACTGACTGAGCCATCAGATGCCCCTCTGCTATTAATCCTTTGAAACCCACAAATTGGGGATTGGGGGGTTTCTTTAAAACCCCTTCTCCAGAATTCTCTTATTAAGTTCTTCACATGCTTTTAAATGCCTCATTTTTCACTCTATTTGCTTTTATATCCCCAGTAGCAGTCTTGACTTGTGTTTGCCTCCCCAGTGTCTAATATAGTTTCTGATAAATAAATGTTTAATGGACACATTTTGATTAAATATTGTCATCAAAAATGGGCAACCATAACTCAAGACCTACATATAAAACTACTTTGTCTTTCAACCTGAATAATAAAATTATGTTTTTCTAATCAGGTGAAGTAAATTTATAAAACAGATTTTCTTTTACAGCTTGTGATGGCAATTCCAAATATATGCTTCAAGTATATTTTGAGCACTGTTGGTTGCTGTATGTTGGGCTCTGTGGAAGTGAATGCTGACAGAGTTTAGGGTACATACTTAGTAGGCATCAATACCTGTGAAATGGGGCACCTGGGTGGCTCAGTCGGTTAAGTATCTGACTCTTGATTTCAGCTCAGGTCACGACCTCACAGTTTGTGAGTTTGACCTCTGCTTTGGGCTCTGCACTGACAGTGTGGAGCCTGCTTGGGATTCTCTCTCTCCTTCTCTCTCTGCCCCTCCCCCACTCACTCTCTATCTCTGTCTCTCTCTCAAAAAAAAAACCTGTGACAGGAAGTGGGGAGTCAGAGATGGCAGGATTGGGGCAGATTAAGATTTCAAACTCAGATGAAGGCCCACCAGAATCTTGGCCAAATGGGTGGAGGGCAGTGGAGAGATAATCATCTATTAGAGTGTCCCACATAAGGCTGAAAGGATCAGTAGACCCATCTTGCTCAGTCACAGAAGACAGGCTGGCCTTGGAAAGCCATAATCATGAGCTAGGCGAGTGTCTACAGCTGGGGCTGACCCAAAGGAGTTGACAGTGTGCTGATCTCACTCCCTATAGCTGGTCAACAAGTCCTTGCTTGTGAAGAAATCTGGGTAACTCATCTCCATGTCTCCCCCATTAACTTTATTTGGCCAGAGAGTAAGTGAATTATGAGGATTAAAGCAGAAAGCATATACAAAGTGCTCAGCATAGGGTCTACTTTAGTGAGCACTCCACGTTCTACCTATTATTATCATCAAAATCTACAGGTTGGTGAAAATAAATACTTTACTTCATCCCTTGAGTTGAATCTCATTTCACAAACCATTTAGATGTATCCTTCAGCACTGTATAGTGTCCATTACCTTGTGTCAACAGCGTCCCCCACCTTCTAGATAACTGAGTTGGAAATGTACAGTCAGAGATTTGCTTCGGTTCTGCCACTTAATGAGAAGAGAGCTTTGGAAAGTTATTTTCTCTACATATCTCTTCTTGCATGGAAGGTACTTAGCACCTTTTTCTTAGGGTTATATTGATGATGAGAAATATATTTGAAAACCTAGTGGTGTACGGCCAGGCAGATATTTTGTACCAATGAATGGAAAATATTTTAATGATCATCATTCTTATTTCAGGCATGTATTATCTGAAATATAATATAATACCAATATAATATCATCAACTATTTTTACTGTCCTAAAAATCCTCTGTGCTTTACCTATTCATCGCCTTTGATCCCTGGCAACGACTAATCTTTTTACTGGCTCCATAGATTTGCCTTTTCCAGAATGTCATTGAGTTGGAATTATACAATATGTAGCCTTTACAGAATGGCCTCTTTCACTTAGAAATATGCATTAATGGTTCCCCCATGTCTTCTCATGGCTTGATAGCTCATTTCTTTGTAGTGCTGAATGATATGCCATTCATTGTCTGGATGTGCCACAGTTTATTTCTTCATTCATCTACCGAAGGACATCATGGTTGCTTCCAAGTTTTGGTAATGACAAGTAAAGCTGCTGTAAACATCCACATGCAGCTTTTTGTGTGGATGTCAATTTTTAACTCCCTTGGGAAAATACCAAAGAATGTGACTGCTGGATATTATGGTACAAATATGTTTAGTTTTATAAGAAACTGCCAAACTGTCTTGCAGAGTAGCTGTACCATTTTGCTTTCCCACCAGCAGTAAATGAGACTTCTTGTGGCTCCACATCATTGCCAGCATTTGGTATTGCCAGCATTCTGGAATTTGGCCATTCTAATGGAGTGCAGTGGTATCTCATTGTTGTTTTGATTTGCATTTCTCTGATGACATATGATGTAGAGTGTCTTTTCATATCCTCATTTGCCATCTGTATATCTTCGTTGGTAGATATGTCTGTTAAAGTCTTTGGCCCATTTTTTAATTAGATTTTTTTTGCCAGCCTCTTTTTATCTTTTATGATTTTCACAACAAACCTTTCAGTTAGAGATTATAATTATCTCTTCAAAGTGTCAAATATTTTTCCTAGTCACCGGAGTCTGAGTCAGTTTAACCCTTGCTCTTTTGAAGTTAAGCCCAAAGTTCTTTCCTCTATGTGCTGATAACTCTTAAAAGAAACTGACCAACAAAAGTGCCTTGAAGAGTACCATTTAGATTGGCCAAGCCTTTGCAAATTCTTGTTCTGATGTTTCATCCTCCATATGCAATGAAGAAATTCTGGTCTGCTAGGAATCTTGTATTCTTGGCTCCTAGTGGGCTTTAATGATCCTTTTGCTCAGACTAGGAAGCACAAACAGGCACACTGTGCTGTAAAAAAAAATGCCACTGGGAGTCAGGCTGGAATTCGGTGCTTCCAGCAGAAGTAAAACAGTTGTTGCAAATCCTGCAGCTTGGGGCAGTGAAACAGAGTTATCAAAGCTGTCAGTGAGCCCCATGAGCTCTGCATTCATGGCCCCGCTTCCCACATTGTGCCTCTTGATCTCAGAGGCTTTATTATGATGATGATTCTATTTCTAGTGAGCCCAAAGAACAGAAGGGAGATTATTGTATGAGGCACTAAAGGTATATAGGACTTATCCCTCGGAGGACCATTTCAAAGGTTTTGAGTTTTGACCCTCCAGATGCTTTAAAAATAATCCAGGGATTTAGAAAGTCTGAAAACAGAGTTGTGTTCAAGATAACAGTATGGTACACAAAGTCCTCAATTTATCACAAGAGACAGCAAGAGGTCAGGGCATATTCTCACCTCAAAAGTACAGACTTGGATCTACCAAAGACAGTTTATGGCTGGGATTTTTGAAGTGTCTGGTGTCACAGAATCATTACATTTTAAAAGAGAGAGAGAGAGAGAGCACAAGCAAGAGAAAACTTTTAAAAAGAGTCTTGAGTCTCTATAGGGCTGTGAGTATCAGTTTAATGTTTTGGGTAAAATAATCTGCAATAAAACAAATTCATGGTATTTTTGCAATAAAAAAATAATTGTAATTGGCAATCTTTCTTATTAAGAATAAGAATAATGAGGAAGTGTGCATGTAGTGGGTTTGAATGAATTGCTGAAGAAAGGTAGTCAATGTAATTTTTATGCAGTTAATATTTATCATTGTATTTTCTCCCAGTGAAGAACTTTCAGAATTATTGTTTTTATATGTAACTCTCAAAGGCATTTGGGATTCAATGTACAAAGATACGGTAAAGAAGAAAGTGTAATTTATTGATATAAAAAGAAAAAGTAAGAAATATTCTGATTTTTTTAATTCACTTACACATTTATTAAAACTAATTATATTTTACCAAAACCTAGATCCTATTTTCACTAGTTAAATACCACCATGTCTCCAGAAAGCAAGTATTTAAAAACCTGGTTGTAGGTGCATATAATAAGTAGAAAGCAAGTAATGAAAAATAAGAAACTTACATGTAAAATATGTAAATATTGTGGCTATGGAGAGGAAAATTAATCCAAATTAGACTCCTAGAAATACATATTCCGAGAAGCATTCATATTGTAGAAGTTATAGGAAATTTCTTCCAAGAGATCTAAAATTTCAGTCAGGAAGTATACTTTGATATATCTAATAGATATGAATAACACACTTATTTTGTTTTAAGATATTTTTTGAATTTTGCAGTATTTCATAGATTTCAATTTTTAAATTCACAACAAAACAAACATTTCAGGCAAAAAAAAACAGAAAAAAGAGATAAGGAAGAAAATTCAAATTATTTGAAATCCAAACACCTAAAGGACATGACAGTAAATAAAAAAAATGTACCATCAGATGAACTGCTGTATCCATCACACAGAAATCATAATTCATTCAGTCACATTCCTAATCCTGAAATTGAGTTTGCACCATTTTGTTTCATTGCACTATAACAAACGTATGCATATGTACATACGTATATTTGATCTCAGGTTTAATTATATTATTCTCAACTTTTATTTTGAAAAAAAATTATATTGAAAAGTGTCAAAGTTACAAAGCATTTAAAAGAATAGTTCAATGTACACCAGTATGTATTCCCTTTACCTCGGTTCAATGATTATTAATAAATTGCTAGGTTTGCTTTATCTCTCATTCATTTTGTTATGTATATGTATTCATACTATTTTTTTCTAAACTACTTCAAAGTAAGTTGCAGACATGACACCTCACACCTAACTATTTCCGTGTGTATCTCCTAAGGAGAATATTCTCAGGGTACCTCGGTGGCTCAGTCAGTGAAGCGTCCAACTCTTGACCTCAGCTCTGGTCACGATCTCATCGTTTGTGGGATTGATCCCCATGTCCGGCTCTGCACTGACAGCACAGAGCCTGCTGGGGATTCTCTCTTTCTGAAAATTAATCAATACACTTAAAAAAAAAGAATATTCTCATACATGACCACAATACAAGTATTAATTCATTAAGCCAATTCAAAAAGTCATATCAATTGTCCAAATAAAATCCTTAATGGCTTAAAAAAGTTGAAATACAATCAAAAGCACTAATTCAATTTATTCTCATCTCCTTCTAGCAGGAATTCTATATAGGTAGATGTATTCTTTTCAGCGCCTCATGTCAGAAGGCCTATGATTTCAGATTCTTCCATTCCTAGCAATATTATTTTGACCAGTTAATTAAAGTGATATCTGATATGTATGTGTATATTATATATATATTTTTCCATTTTAAAGATAAATTTTTCCATTTACAGTTTAAAAATGATCTGTAATACTTTGGAATATATAAATATCCGGTTGACCAACAAACTTCCACCATTGTAAAGGAGTTTAGTTATTTAAGGATAAATACTTACGTATTCCTCATGGATATTGTTAAAGTTCCCTCAACATGGGTTCATGCTATTTTGCACTCAAAGCAACAATTAGGAACACAGCCTCACAAACAAAGGATATTTGCAAGCTTTTGCATATTGGCGAATCTGATTAGTGAGAAATGGTTATCAGTGTAATTTCCAAGTATCAGCTTTATTGCTTGTAAAATCTGATTGAACTACGTGACTTGGGTCTGTAGCTAGTGCTGTGCTAGAGGGATTGGTTCCTAAGAACCAATAATACATCTCTTCCCAACTCCGCATTCAGTGACATCATTTTGGTAACTGGAAATTGGCCACAGCAGGACTACTTACTCTGTGGGATTTAGAAGATAGTACAATTCAGAGCTCCCCTCATCCCAGAAATCCAGCTATTAAGTAGTTATTTGTTCACCATGTTTTGTGGCCCAAATTGGCTTTCTCATACTCCTTAACTTTCACCCTCAGCCTAAAAGTTGAGACCTGCCTGTGGGGAGAATTGGGTCAGCAACCATCTGAGAAGAGAATGGTGAAGTGAGGCATATGAAGGTGAGAACAGAGAGCCCATGAGAGGAAGGGTCCCCTTTACAATTGATCTTTAGCATTTTATCCTCCCCACAATAGAAAAATGTGGATGACTATCAGTCTTTTGCCATTTTAGCAAGTAGATACATCATTCTTACTGCTGTGGGGAGAAGCCAGTGAAAAGTGGAGAGGGTAGTTAGTGGTTTCTACTGATTATCTTCAAGAGAAGAGAAGTTGCTATTTTACTAGATGCTGGGATCACAGAGAGAGCAAGTGTGCAGTTTTCCCTCCACTCTTTTACATTGTCCTTTTATCACATTTCCCTTTTCCAATACAACAGATGAAGAATCTGAGCTTCAGAAGAATTAAGTGACCATTTGAAAGCACATCAAATTAAGGGCCAATCTAGGGCTCAAATCTTGAGCTCCTGTACTGTAGGATGTCAGAGGTGGAAGAGAGTGGAGAGCTCTCTAGGTCAAACCCCTCATATTAGATACAGAGCAAGTACGCCGCTGAGCTGACATGTTATTTTGCCCAAGAACAGACCGCAAGTAGGTGACAGAGCTAGAATTACAAACACAGGTCCTCTGACTTCCAGCTCAGGATTTATCTAGTGCCCTAAGGTATCACTGGTCTATACCTGTGATTTTTGTGCTCTTGGCATCTGAATGTGCTCTGGGGATCCCAATCCAGCATCTGTGAAGGAAAATTAAATAATAATAACTTTCCCTTGCATTCTTGTAAAAATCAAAAGAAAACAGAGTTTAAAAAACAAACAAACAAACAAACAAACAAACAAAAAACTACTAAAAATACTACTAAATGCCTGGGCATTACACCCAGACTAATTAAGATGAAATATCTGAAAGGGAGAGTCCATCACTGATCTATTTTTTTTATTTTAGCATATTTAACTCATCATTTTATTTTAATGGAGTAAAATTTACCTTTTTGATGAAGAGTTCTGTGGTTTTGACAAATTCATCCAATCGTGAAACTACTCACACAAACACTCATGATGTAACCTTTGAAAATCAACCACTACCAAAATTTCAGCCTCTGGCAACCACAGATTTATTTTCTGTAACTACAAATTTGCCTTTTACAGATATTATATGATGAAATCATGCAGTATGTAGCCTTTTGTGTCTGGCCTCTTTTACTTATAGTAACACATACTTATTGTGGCATAGATCAGTCATTTCCTATTTGTTGTTGAATGTGTGACTCAACTACATTTTCTTTATCCATTTATTAATGAAGGATATTTTGGGTTGTTTTCATTTGGGGGTCATTATGAATAAAGCCATGATAAACATTCATAGACAAGTTATTCCTTTCATGTAAATACATAGCATGGGATTGCTGGATCATATGATAAAAAAAGGCTTAGCATTATATGACAATGCTAAATTGTTTTCCAAAATGTCTGTAGCATTTTGTATTCACACTGGTATGATGAGAGATTCTTCCTCAGCATTTTGTATTGTCACATTTTTCTTTTTAATTTATCCATTCTAATAAGTTGCCTTCCCTTAGTGCTTAATGATGTGGAGACTGGGTAAAAGCCCTTGATCAGGTATGTGTTTGGTGAATATTTTCTCGTATTTGCTAGCCTTCCCTTTTCATTCCTTAATCATGTTTTCACAGGTACTTTTTATTTATTTATTTGTTTGTTTGTTTATTTTTTATTTTTATTTTTGATTTAACTTTATTTTTTATTTTTAAAAATTTACATCCAATTAGTTAGTAGTTAGTGAAGCAACGATTTCAGTAGATTCTTTAATGCCCCTTACCCATTTATCCCATCCACCTCCCACAACCCCTCCAGCAACCCTCAGTTTGTTCTCCATATTTATGAGTCTCTTTTGTTTTGTCCTCCTCCCTGTTTTTATGTTATTTTTGTTTGCCTTCCCTTATGTTCATCTGTTTTGTCTCTTAAAGTCCTCATATGAGTGAAGTCATATGATTTTTGTCTTTCTCTGACTGACTAATTTCATTTAGCATAATACCCTCCAGTTCCATCCACATGGTTGCAAATGACAAGATTTCATTCTTTTTGATTGCTGAGTAATACTCCATTGTATATATATATATACCACATCTTCTTTATCCATTTATCCATCTGTGGACATTTGGGCTTTTTCCATACATTGGCTATTGTTGATAGTGCTGCTATAAACATGGGGAGCATGTGTCCCTTCGAAACAGCACACCTGTATCCCTTGGATAAATGCCTAGTAGTGCAATTGCTGGGTCGCAGGGTAGTTCTATTTTTAGTTTTTTGAGGAACCTCCATACTGTTTTCCAGAGTGGCTGCACTAGCTTGCATTCCCACAGTGCAAAAGAGATCCTCTTTCTCTGCATCCTCGCCAACATCTGTTGTTGCCTGAGTTGTTAATGTTAGCCATTCTGACAGGTGTAAGGTGGTATCTCGTTGTGGTTTTGATTTGTATTTCCCTGATGATGAGTGATGTGGAGCGTTTTTTTCATGGGTTGTTTGGCCATCTGGATGTCTTCTTTGGAGAAGTGTCTATTCATGCCTTGTGCCCATTTCTTCACTGGATTATTTGTTTTTTGGGTGTTGAGTTTGATAAGTTCTTTGTAGATTTTGGATATTAACCCTTTATCTGATATGTCATTTGCAAGTACCTTCTCTCATTCTGTTGGTTGCCTTTTAGTTTTGCTGATTGTTTCCTTTGCTGTGCAGAAGCTTTTTATTTTGAGGAGGTCCCAGTAGTTCATTTTTGCTTGTGTTTCCCTTGCCTCTGGAGATGTCTTGAGTAAGAAATTGCTGCAGGCAAGATCAAAGAGGTTTTTGCCTGCTTTCTCCTCTAGGATTTTGATGGCTTCCTGTCTTACATTGAGGTCTTTCATCCACTGTGAGTTTATTTTTGTGTATGGTGTAAGAAAGTGGTCCAGGTTCATTCTTGTGCATGGCGCTGTCCAGTTTTGCTAGCACCATTTGCTGAAGAGACTGTCTTTATTCCATTGGATATTCTTTCCTGTTTTGTCAAAGATTAGTTGGCCATACGTTTGTGGGTCCATTCTGGGTTCTCTATTCTGTTCCATTGATCTGAGTGTCTGTTCTTGTGCCAGTACCATACTGTCTTGATTTTTACAGCTTTGTAGTATAGCTTGAAGTCTGGGATTGGGATGCCTCCTGCTTTGGTTTTCTTGTTCAAGATTGCTTTGGCTATTCGGGGTCTTTTCTGGTTCCTCACAGGTACTTTTTAAATTTTGATGAAGTCCAACTTATAAATTTTCTTTTCCTTTTATGGATTGTGATTTGGGTATCATATCCAAGAAATAGTTACCTAATCCAAAGTCACAAGTATTTTATCTTATGTTTTATTCCAGATTTTTGAGATTTTTAGGTTTTAGACTTTGGTCTATAATCAATGTTCAGTTAATTTTTTTATAAGGTGAGAAGTATGGATTGACTTTTTTGTTTATTCTTTCTTCCTTCCTCTCCTTCACTCCCTTACCCCCTTCACTCCCTTCCTTCCTCTCTTTCTCCCTCCCCCTTTATCTCTCTCCCTTCTCTCCCTCCCCTCCTTTCTCTCTCTCTCCCTTTCTCTCTCCTTCCTTCCTCCCTCCTGTTTCTCTTTATTTCTTTCTCTTTCTTTCTTCCTCTTTCTTTCTTTCTTTCTTTCTTTCTTTCTTTCTTTCATTCTCTCTTTCCCCTTCCTTCCTTCCTTTCTTTTTTTTTCTTTCTCACATAGTTCTCAAATTGGTCCAGCAGAATTTCTCAAAAAAGATTATCCTGTCTCCATTGAATTATCATCTTTTATTAACAATCAATTAACCCTATATGTGTAAGTCTATGACTGGAGTCTGTTCTGCCTTGTTTCAGTATGTATCTAGACTTCTGCAAATACCACACTATTGTAATTGTGAATATCATCATATTCAGTCTTTAAATAGGGTAGTTAAATCTTCCAAAATATTTATTTTTAAAGTTATTTTAGCTACTCTAGGATCTTTACTTTTCTAAATAAATTTTATAATCATTTTATGCCCCTCCCCCATAAAAAACTCCCTAGAAAATGGTTGGCATTATTTTGAATCTATAGACCAATTTGGGGGCTGTGGTGCTTAATTATATATGTCATCTTGGCAGGGCCACAATGTCCAGATATGTTGTCAAACATCATTAAAAATTTTCTTTTAATGTTTACTTATTTTTGAGAGAGAGAGAGAGAGAGAGAGAGAGAGAGAGAGAGAGAGACAGGCAGAGTGCAAGCAGGGAGGGGTAGAGAGAAGGAGACACAGAATATGACTCAGGCTCTAGGCTCCAAGCTGTCAGCACAGAGCCAGATGCAGGGCTCAAACCCATGAACTGAGAAATCATGACCTGAGCTGAAGTTGGACACTTAACGGACTGAGCCACCCAGGCGCCCTTGTAAATCATCAATTTATCATTTTGGATGTTTCTGTGAAGATGTTTTTGGATGAGATTAACATTTAAATTGGTGGGCTTTGAGTAAAGCAAATTGTTCTCCCAAAGTGGATGGGCCTCATCTGATTAAGTAAAGGTCTGAGTAAAACAAAAACATGAATTCCCCTAAGCAGGAAGGAATTCTGCCAGCATTTAGTCTTTGGACTGGAACTGCAACAGTGGACTTTCCCTGGATCTCCAGAGTAGTACCCACCCACCTTGTAGATTTTTGATTTGCCTGCCTCTATAATTACATGAGTCAACTTCTTTAAATAAGTCTCTCTGTCTCTCTGTCTCTCTCTCTCTCTCCACCCCCCCCCCCCCACACACATTACTGGTTTGATTTCTTTGGAAAACACTAATACAGGAAACTAACATCTTAAAAATATGATGTCTTATAATTTTGTTGATTCTAGTATTCATATCTGGCACATATTGTATTAGATTCATAGCCAAGTATTTCATTGTTTTGGTACTATATTCAGTGGTATGCTTTCTTTAAGTTCAATTTCTAATTGTTTATTGTTAGTATGTAGAAAGACTATACATGTCTTGAATCTTGCAACCTAGATATGTGACTCTATGAGGTGCGTTTTTTTGTTTTTTTGTTTTGTTTGTTTGTTTGTTTTGGTAGATTCCGTGGGATTTTCTGTATAAATAATCATGTGACCCATAAAGAAAGATGTTTTTATTTCTCCCTGTGGAAACTGCCTGCATTTTCGTTCTTTTTGTTGTCCTCATGCATGGGTAAGACTTTCAGTGAGATGTTGACTAGACGTGATGAAAAAAGATAACCTTGCTGGGGCATCTGGGTGGCTCAGTCCCTAAACTTCTGACTCAGGATTTCAGCTCAGGTCATGATCTCGCAATTGTGAGATCAAGCCCTGCATAGGGGCTCCAGGCTTCATGTGGAGCCCCACATCACGCTTCATGCTGAGTGTGAAGCCTGCTTAAGATTCTCTCTCCCTCTCCTTCTGTCCCTCCACTGCACGTGCTCTCTCTCTCTCTCTCAAAAACAAAAACAAACAAAACAAAAGACCAAAACAAACAAACAAACAAACAAACAAGATAACCAGGTATCTTTGCCTTATTCCTTGTTTTAGGGGGATAACATTCAACATTTAACTATTAAACATCATATTAGCTATTAGATGTTGTGGGTGTAGGTGTGTGTGTGTGTGTGTGTGTGTGTGTGTGTGTGTGTTTTAATTCCAGTAGAGTTAACATACAGTGCTATATTACTTTCAGGTGTACAATATAGTGATTCAGTGATTCTATACATTACTCAGTGCTCATCATGATAAGTGCAGTCTTAATCCTCATCATGTGTTTCACCCATCCCCCCCCCCTGTAACTAACAGCTTGTTCTCTATAGATAACAGTCTGATTTTTGGTTTCTCTCTTTTTGTTTATTTGTTTGTTTTTTGCTTGTTTTGTTTCTTAAATTCCACATATGAGTGAAATCATATGGTATTTGTCTTTCTCTGGCTGACTCATTTCACTTACCATTATACCTTCTACTTCTACCCATGTTGTTGCAAATGTCAGGATTTCATTATGTGTGTGTGTGTGTGTGTGTGTGTGTGTGTGTGTATGTGTATGTCTATATATGTATACATACCTACATACCACACCATCTTTATCCATTCCTCTGTCAGTAGACACTTTGGGCTGCTTCTGTGGTTTGGATATTGTAAATAATGCAATAAACATAAGGGTGCATATAACTTTTTGAATTATTGAGGATGTGTTTTAAAAGATTAAAGAAATTCTTTCCATTCTTATTCTACTAAGTGTGTGTGTATGTGTGTGTGTTATCATGAATGGATTTCATAAAGTGATATTTCTGTATGATGAAATGATTATAAATATACATTAACTTATTTGTAAGGTGAGTTACATTGATTGAGTTTGAAACAACCTCGCTTTCCTGGGAAAGCCCCATTTGGTCATGACATTAAAGTTATGTTTGTTGGACCATGTGCTAATATTAAGTTGAAGAAATTTGCCCTTTTATTCATGAGAGATTTGGGTATGTAGTTGGTGCACTTACTTTAATTGTTACGTTATGGCTGATTTTGGTGTCAGGAAAATAATGGCCTCACAAAATAAATTCGTAAATATTTTACTCTTTTCTGCTTTCCGGGTGAGTTTGGCATAATTGGTATTATTTTTTCCTTAAGTGTTTGGCAGAATTGCAAATAAAATCATCTAGGAATTTTCTTTGTCAGAGTGTTTTTAAGTACAAATTCATTTTACTTAATATCTGTAGTATTATTCATATTATAAATCTTTTTCTGAATAAGTTTTTATAGGTTTTATCCTTCAAGAAACTGGCTCAGTTTATCTGTGTGAATTAATGGTCATGGAATTTTTCTTAGTATTTCTTAATCACCTTTTTAATGTCTGTGGGATGTCTTTTGACATTTCCTCTTTCATTCCTAAATTTGGCAATTGGCGTCTTCTTGCTTTTTTATTTTTTTTTTTTTGACAGTCTGGCTCGAGGTTTATGAATTTTATCAATGTCTTCAAAATATTGTTTGGTTTCATTGATTTTCTCTGTTTATTTTTAGTTTTTAATTATATTATTTTCTATATATTATTTCAGTTCTGCTTGCTTTGCATTTAATTTGTCTTCTGTTTTCTAAAGTTTAAATTATTGATTTGAGACCTTTTGTCTTTTCTAATACAAGCAATTAATGCTAATACATATCTCTTCAAGCACTGCTTAGGCTGCTTCCCACCATTTTGATATGTTCTATTCTCTCTCTTTTTTTTTCAGTTTAAAATATTTTCTAATTTCCTTTGAGGCTATTTGATGCATGAGATTTTTAAGGAATGTACGTTTTAATTTCTAACTACTTGGAAAATGTTCAGATATTTTTTATGTTACTGATTTCTAGATAAATTATGTCATGATCAGAAATATACTTTACATAATTTCAATTCTTTTAAATTTGTTCAGGTTTGGATTATGGCCCCGAGTTATTGTCAGATTTGGTAACTATTCCAGGTGCACTTAAAAATAAGGTATAATCTGTGGGTGGAATGTTTTATAAGTATTAATGAGGACAGGTGGTTGATAATTCTGCTTATGTGTTTTTATCCTGACTGATGTTCTGTCAACTTGTTGTATCTATTACCTAGAGAAGTGTGTATTTCTCCTTTGAGTTCTTTTGGCTTCATGTATTTTGAAACTCTGTTGTTAGGTACATATACATTCAGGATTATTGTGTTTTCTTATTATACCGAACCCTTTATCAGTATGCAAAGTACCTCTTTATTGCTGGTAATATTCCTGTGCTGAAGTCTGCTTTATTTGATATTAATCTAGCCATTACAACTGTCTTTTGAATATTGTTTTCATGATATATTCACTTTATTATTTTATTATTTAATTATCTCTTTAAGATAGATATAGATATAGATATAGATATTGTTTTTAATCCAATCTGAGACTCTCTATTTTAATTGTTTTATTTAGAACACTTACATCTAATTTAATTTTTGATATAATTTAAAATTTTACTTCTTTTCTGTTTTCTCCAAATTTAATGGTTCTGTTTTCCTTTTTCTAACTTCTTTTTGAAAATTTGAGTGTTTTAGTACATTTTAATTTATTTGTTGGGTTTTGGCTATATCTATTTTTTTGTCACTGAGTGATGAATTACAATATACATGTTTAAACTTCCACAATCTATTTAGAGTTAACATTTTTATCAATTTTATCAATAAACTATAGATGCCTTATAACCTGTAAGTTTCCTAATATCCCCATGTTATAGTTGTCATATGTATTCCCCTTACATACTTAAAAAATGTTATAAGAAAGCGTTAATATTTATACATTCTGAACTCATCCATATTTTAAAGAAATTAAAGGGAGAAAATAGACTTTAATATTTATTCAGATATTAAGCATTTCTGTTGCTTGCCTTTCATTTTTGATAGTCTTTGTTTCCCTCTTGCATCATTCAGTTTCAGTCTGAAGAACTTTCTTTAACATTTCCTTCAGAGCAGGCCTACTGGTTAAAAGTTCTCTTAATTTTCTGTCATCCAATGATGTCTTGATTTTTTCCTTCATTCCCAAAAGATACTATCTTTGAGTACAGAATCCTGGGTTGACAACTTTTCCCCAGAACTTTAAAGATGTTATTACATGATTTCTAAGTTCTTGGTAAGAAATCCATAGTTTTAAAGTAGTCTTCTCCCATATGTAATATATTGCCTTTATCTAAGTACTTTCAAGATATTTGTCTTTGTATTTGTTTTTCAGTGTTTAAGTGTATTTTATTTAAAAAATTTTTTAAGTTTATTTATTTGGAGAGAGAGAGAGAGAGAAAGAGAGAGAGAGAGAGACAGTGGGCAAGCAGAGGAGAGGCAGAGAGAGAGGGAGAAAGAGAATCCCAAGCAGGCCCTGCACTGTCAGCACAAAGCCTAATGCTGTGCTCAAACTGAGCCCAAACCAAGAGATGTATGCTTAAATGACCGAGCCACATATGTGCCCCTCAGTGTTTGAATTTAAAGTATCTGAGAAAAATTTACTTCTTGTTGAGCTTACTATGTGTTGAGCTTCTTGAATCTTTAAATGTAGATCTTTCACTAAGTTTGAAATGTTTTCAAACATTATTTATTCACACATTTTTATGTACACCAATTTCTCCTTTCATTCTGGGACATTAATGATACAATGCTATAGTTCCTTGGCTTTATTTATTTTCTAATATTTTCTCTATCCTTCAGATTGGACAATTCTATCCTACTTCCAATTTCATGGTGAGTTTCCTCTGTCATTTCAATTCTGTTATTTAAACCTGTACTATTATAATTTTTTGTTTTGTTATATAAGAAATTGTACTTTTCAGTGTAAAATTTCTGATTGGTTCTTTTTCAAATAATTTTTATTCCTTTTAAGAACTTCTATTTTTCCCAATTATTTCAAATGTATTTTCTTTTACTGCATGAAGTAAAGCTTTTGTGTAATTGTTATGGACTGAATTGAGTTTCCTCAAAATCCATCTATTCAAACCCTAACTCCCCCATGTGACTTTATTTGGGAATAGGGCCTTTAGGGAACTAATTAAGTTAAACAAAATCTTAAGGGTGGGGGCCCTACTCTGATAGGACTAGTGTGCTGGTAATTAATAGGAAGAGATACCAGAGATTTCTATGTCTCTGCATGCACACAGAAGAAAAACCACGTGGGGACACAGTGAAAACCAGCCATCTACAAGCCAGGAAGAGAATGCCTAGATACTAACTTTGACAGCACCTTGATCTTGGACTTCTAGGCTATGGAATTGTGAGTAAACAAACTGTTTAGTCTGCCCATGCTGTTATGAGAGTCCTAGCAGGCTGGTATGCTGATAATTCCCCATTTGCATTATCTCAGGGTTAGCATCTGTTGATTGACTTTCCTTCAGGGAATTGGTAAAATATCTCTGGTTCTTCATGTGTCAACATTTTTTTATAATGTTTTCTGGACTTTTTGAAATTATGTTGTGTAGGCTTTGAAACCTTTCACAATGCTCTAGAGAGTTTCATCATTCAGTAGTATGTTAAAAATTTCAATGTTGAACATACTTAGGTTTAATTATTATATTAGAAAAAGGCACCTAAGAAACTTGTCTTGACCTATATTATACAATTTTGCTTGATGTGGTTAAGTGAAGTTGATAGATATTTTAGGAAACAAAGACTCCTCCTGTATCCAAATTACCTTTCCTCCCCTTGCTGACATCTAGTAGATTGGGACCAAAGGAAGTTTCTATAATTTGAGATGAATAGACTTCACAATGACTTTTCAAAATCAGTTGTTTTGATTAATTACTTTATTTTTATATGCATAGACTCCTTTAAGCGTAAGTAGAATTACATATTTATATATAATTTAGAAATCAATTCCTTTTGTGGTAAATAGCAGAAATGTGCTTCTCAAAAATATGTTAAATTCTGTCATTTGCAGCAGCATAATGCTTATGATATATAATATGATATTTTTAATTTATATAGTAGAAAATATTTAAAAATCCTATAGGCTTTGAAAAATTCATTTCTTCTGTCAGCATTAATGATAAGCAGTGAATTTGAAAATTGATGTTGATTTTATCTATTAAAATATCTAGAAAATAAGTTCTTTGATGTTAATAAAGTAAGCTTTTTTTAGAAGAAATGGTATTTAAAAACATAGTTATTGAAAATAATAACTGGTTTTAACATAATTTTCCAAGGGTATAGGTTTCCTTCTGTAAATTAAAAGTTTAGTTTATTTATGTAGTTATTAGTCTCTAGCACTTAATACATATCAAAATCTCAGCATTAGCTGCAGAGTTATGAGCGTAAAGTTCAGTAAGCTGCAACTAATTTCTTCGCTTGTAGTTAATATAAATTAGTAATGACTAGGACAAGAACAAGTATTTAACACACAAATTCCCTACTATTCCAAATTGCACTATATTCACAGAACATCAAATTGCAAATGCCAATTTACAGAGGTTTAAAGGCCAAATTGCCTACAGTCTGCAGAACTTATGCTATTGAAGACCCAGGCAGGATAAGCCTACTTGTACATTCAACAAAGTGGCTTAAGAATGACTGGATTGTGTGTGTGTGTGTGTGCGTGTGTGTGTGTGAGTGTGTGTGTGTGCATGCATGCATGTACATGCACCCGTGTAGAACAAAATAGGCAATCTTGTTCCATAGAATTCAATAAGCTTTTGGAATGCAAATTTCAACTGTCAAATCTTAATTAAAAAGTACCAGTCAGCACTATTTAAAAATTGGAAGAGAACTAAGTGGTGGGTTGTTGGAGAATGTGCAACTTGCCTTCTAAATAGAGTAGGTAGGCTGACAGGTATATAATTAACATCACATCAAGTGAAGGACAGGAAGCCCACTGTAGTTCCTTGAAGGGAGGAGCTTCAGCAATTTTCAAGGCAGGGAAAAGGTTCTTCAATCAGAGTTCATTTATAATTCCTTTTATTTCTGCAGAGAATCTACTTTTTTTGTGTTGAACTTCCCTGAACCTTAGAAAGCAGTGACATTTGCAGAGTTGAGGTTTTATTCTAAGAGGTTAATATTAACATAAACGTTTAGGCACCTTGTGTATATTAGAACACTTTCCTAGTCTTATTAGACTTCTGGTATCTTTGGGCACTCCTCAACTCAACTCAACTCAACTCAACTTTTTTTTTTTTTTTTGCTATATTGTTTCACTCATACATAAGAAGGTAAATTAGGCAGCTGTCATTTGGAAGAAAGAAACATTTCAGTGTTTAGTGTTCTCTCCTATGGAAATATCTTGGAACAATTAAAATTCACAAGAACCAAAACACATTGATATTATTAACAGGAAAATGTAATGCTCCTAGGCTGAAACTGGTTTGGAGAAGACCATAGAAAATTGCCTTGTTCATGATTTCCCTTAGAATTGTTTCCTAGTGTGAAATTTTCCAATGAGAATATTCATGAGAAAAAGTTCTTCTGAATGAGATCAATAGTTAACCCACCATAGGAAGCAAGATTAAAATTATTTCTGTAAAAAGTCTTGCAACATGGATAGGGACTCCTTGGAAAAAGATTGGAAGAACTGGTTCACTTAAGAAAGTGAGTGGATTGGGATTCTAGCTTTGGAATCTTGACAGGAGGTGAGAATTGGAATAAGTAGGAACCGTACATGCACAGAGGAAGAAAGGGGTTATAACACTAAACACACTGATTTCTATTGGACACACTGGAAATTCAGGGTTCCTACAGGGTAGAATAATCCACAAATATCTATTTGAGGATAGTGCTTTTACTTTCTGACTTTAGTGTCTCTTTTTCCCACACATACAGAGAATTTTGAGAACCAGCAACTTAGATATACAAAATTTCAGTTTCTGGTTGCAAATTCACAGCGAAAGAAGGCACACCTTTTCTCACTTCTCTATGGCACATGCTGTTGATGTGGCACTTTCTGGTGATAGCACCTATTCAGTTATCCACCAACATGGAGTCACTCATGATAGTGCTGATCCTCATTGAACTAGGGAACTGAACTAACAACTGGGTTGCTTTATCTTTCCATTCCTCTTGCATTTAAAAAAAATTAAAGCTTAAAGTAAAGCAAATAATAAATGACTCCTGTTTATTTTAAGCTCTTACTGTGGACAATGAGAGAGGAAAAAAATCACAGTGTGCTACCTCCAGCTGCTAATTCTTACACACTTCATTAATTACTCAGAATTCAGAGAAGCAGGATATTTAATTAGTTTCTCAAATGCAAAAAAATAACATTCAGCCATCATGCAAATACACATCATAGTTGTAGCAGGAACATTTTTGACAGGAACCCTGTGGATAGTAAAATGTCAAGTAAAGCAAATCTTCGACAAAATAAAACCAATGTGTATAACTGCCAATGCAACCTAAAATTGAGGAAGCTATCTATAGCAAAGAGCCATGTTTAGTAAAATATCATTTGATTTTGGGGATCCATTTGGACTTGCTCAGGCAGAGTCTGAGAGTAGCTACTATAGCTCCACTTATATATGGATGTCCATCCATCTGTCTCTGGGATAACAATGGGTGCCTCATTTTTTCCTATACAGCAGAGATTCTCAATGAGCAGATCAGGTAGCTCATTTGGTCCGCCTTTTCAAAAATTTCATGACCTCTGACTCTCAGGAAATTAATCATGCTCTGAGATGGCCAGTGCTGTGGTAGAAAAAGAATGTTCTCAAACTTTTGTATTGAGGAAATGTTTTGGGATAAATTTGACATATGTCACTTCTCCAGTTGTAAATAGTTCTCCATAGTTTCTTGAAGTGAGCAGGGAAATGCAGGGCAGTTCATCCAGTCATTCATTCATTAAGCCAATCATTGATTCATTCAATAAATATTTACTAAATGCTTATGTGTGTTAGGCACTATGCTTGGTTCTAGTCAAAATGATGCAAGATAAAAATTGATCCTTGTCCTTGGATAGCTTAGAATTTTTTTAAAGGAAGAATAAATTGAGACATGATATATAGATTTCCAGGCAACTACAATGTATTATGAAAAATGCTATGAATATGTGAGGGTGCAATGATACGGGATATTCTGAATACAAGGGAAGATACCTAACCCAGATTTGGGATGCAAAGGGTGTGTGTGTATGTGTATTATGAGCCTAGGTGTTGCTAAGGAGGGTTTTCAAAGATTAAGTCAGGGCCTTGGGGAAAAAGTAAGAAATAACCATTGCAGATGGAGGAGGAAGGAATGTGGTCCAGGCAGTGCAAATTCCATTTTTAATGACCTGAATGTAAAAGAAACTGTGATATGTTTATGCCAGTTTATACTCAGTAAAGTCAAATTTAGCTGATAACTAGATATATATTTAATAAAACTAAGACAAGTTAGCATTTAAAATGATAACAACAACAACAAAAATACAATACCTATCAAAATAACACCAGTATTCTTCACAGACATAGAACAAATAATCATAAAATCTGTATGGAACAAGAAAAGACCCTGAATAGGCAAAGCAATCCTGAAAAAGAAAACCAAAGCTAGAGGCATCAGAATCCCAGACTTCAAGCTGTATTACAAAGCTGTAATCATTAAGACAGTATGTACTGGCACAAAAACAGACACACAGAACAATGGAACAGAATAGAGAATGCAGAAATTGACCCAGAAACATATGGCCAACTAATCTTTAACAAAACAGGAAAGAATATCCAATGGAATACAGACAGTCTCTTCAGCAAGTGGTGCTGAGAAAACTGGACAGCGACATGCAAAAGAATGAACCTGGACCACTTTCTTACACCATACACAAAAACAAACTCAAAATGGAGAAAAGACCTAAATGTAAGACAGGAAGCCATCAAAATCCTTGAGGAGAAAGCAGGCAAAAACCTCTTTTACCTTGGCAGCAGCAACTTCTTACTCAACATGTCTCCAGAGGCAAGGGAAACACAAGCAAAAATGAACTACTGGAACCTCATCAAGATAAAAAGCTTCTGCACAGCAAAAGAAACAATCAGCCAAACTAAAAGACAACCAATGGAATGAGAGAAGTTATTTGCAAATGACATATCAGGAAAAGGGTTAATATCCAAAATCTATAAAGAACTTATCAAAATCAACACCCAGAAAACAAATAATCCAGTGAAGAAATGGGCAAAAGACATGAATAGACACTTCTCCAAAGAAGACATCCAGATGGCTAACAGGCACATGAAAACATACTCAACATCACTCATCATCAGGGAAATGCAAATCAATACCACAATGAGATACCATCTCACACCCATCAGAATGGCTAAAATCAACCACTCAGGAAACAGTAGATGCATGTGAGCATGAGGAGAAAGAGGAACACTTTTGCACTGCTGGTGGGAATGCAAACTGGTGCAGCCACTCTGGAAAACAGTATGGAGGTTCCTCAAAAAATTAAAAACAGAATTACCCCATGACCCAGCAATTATACTACTAGGTATTTATCCAGTGGATACAGGAGTGCTGATTCGAAGGGGCACATGCACTCCCAATATTTGTAGCAGTGCTATTGACAATAGCCAAAGTATGGAAAGAGCCAAAAGTCTATCAACTGATGAATGGATAAAGATGTGGTGTGTGTATATATATATATATATATATATATATATATATATATGTATATGTATATATATATATATATATATGGTATATATATGGTATATATATATGTATATGTATATATACATATATATGGTATATATATGGTATATATATATGTATATGTATATATATATGTGGTATATATATGTATATACATATATACATGCATATATATATATATACGCAATGGAATGTTACTCAGCAATCAAAAAGAATAAAACTTGCCATTTGCAACAACATGGATGGAACTAGAGTGTATTATGCTAAATGAAATAAGTCAGTCAGAGAGAGATGTCATATGATTTCACTCATATGTGGAATTTAAGATAAAAAATAAATGAACATACGGGAAGGGAAGCAAAAATAATATAAAAACAGAGAGGGAGACAAACCATAAAAGACTCTTAAATACACAGAATAAACTGAGGGCTACTGGTGGGGTGTTGGGTGGGGGGATGGGCTAAATGGACAATGGCACTAAGGAGAACACTTGCTGGAATGAGCATGTAAGTGATGTTATATGTAAGTGATGAATCACTAAATTCTATTCCTGAAATTATTATTACACTATATGTTAACTCACTTGGATTTAAATTAAAAAAAAAGATTTTACAGAAAGGGGAAGAGAAAAGAAAAAAAGAAAACTGAGACAAAGCAGACGGAAATGGAGTTTTAAGGCAAGAGGTGGGGTTACATCTTGATAATTGTAATTGTCTGGGAAGGTTTTGGGGCAAGATCCAAAAGTAGCGATGCCCTTTTCTCAGGATTAGAAAGTATGTTTTGGAATTTGAAGGTTTAAAAAAAAATCTTTTTACTGCTTTTCCTCCCTTTTCTCTTGCTGTCTGCACACCTCATTTCTAAACTCCAGTTCACTTTATCATTTGTCTTATTTATTGAGAGGAAGTTATAGAAGGCTTGTTGGTGGTGGTGATGTTAAACTGATTGAATTTCTTCACCTTACTGGTGATTGTTTAAACTCTCACAGTCCTTTTTTTTTAAGTTTATTTATTTATTTATTTTGAGAGAGAGAGATTGAGAGACAGAGAAAGAGAGAGAGAGAGAGAGAGAGAGAGAGAGAGAGTGTCCCAAGCAGGCTCCATGCTGTCAGCACAGAGCCCGATGCAGGGCTTGAACTGTGAGATCATGACCTGAATGGAAATCAAGAGTCAAGATGCCTGACTGAGCCCCCTAGGTGCCCCTCAACTCTCACAGTCTTAAACCATGCCAATGTCCTATTATCTCTTGAACTTTTCCTCCAAGCATTACACTTGTGAATGTATTTTTGTCTAATGGGGTCAAAACTGTTGTTCAGTATTTTTTTCAGGCTGAAGATACGATATTATCTGTCCACAGACTGTGACTTTAGTTATACAGTTATACAGTTGCTTTTGTAACAACTTCTTTTTGGTAAATACATATCCAATGATGTCATATTTATCATTTGTAATTTAATTATTGCTACAAGTGCCAGAAACTGAACAATATTCTTGGGAAAATGTTTTCTAACAAATGCTGTGAAACTTTTGATTATAATTGCTTTATCATTAAATTTTATTGTTTTGAAAGAAAAGAAGTAGTCTAAAAAATAAAATGATAATGAAAGAGCCCATGTTCTTCTAAAACATCTTGAAAAATGCCAACAGCTTTATGGAATATCTCCTGTGACCACTGAGTCGGGCATATATAAATTATTTCACGTATTTCAACTTCTAAAATTCCTCTTGACCTATTTCTTTGCCCATAATCCATCTTCCCTTTCTTTCCTTTAAAAACTTTTGCTTTCTTCTCTTGCCCACTTACCTAAATAACTTTAGCCTTTCTAGACCTCTGTGGATTCCTTGTACTTAGATCCGTGAGCAAGTACCACAAATATAGACTTCTGAAATACTAGGAGAGAAAAAATAGAAATATGTACAGTAAGATATTCTGAACAGACTCATTCTTTTATGAGACTCTAATATTCTAGGGAAATGGACTCACTTGGTCCTAGGATATTGAGTGCTGATTTGCATGTCTACCAAGAGTTGCTCGTATTTATTCCCAAAACTTTAATATTAATTGTATTGTAATTACATAATTCAGTTGGCAAGAGGATTTATTAATTTATTTATTTTCCCCTGGCATGTAAATAAGGAATGACAAGTGATCATCTAATTTACTAATAAGATGTTGTTTCATATCAGTGTTGAGAGTGAGCACCAGATTGTAGTCAGTTCATGCCTGACTGCCAGATCAGGGAGCAGAGACTGTGAGAATAAACAACTTCTAGAGTGTTTCTTTTTTGAAATCCAGTATTTTTAATTTTATTATTTAGTTTGCATCTTGGTGACCTGCTAAGAGATAGCAGTTGAAGATATGAGTCATTTCTACTTTAGCATAATAATTATTATAGATCAAGTTTTTAATTTGGGTTAGGTGAGAAGGTTACTTGGTTCATGAAAAAAGTAGTACCTCTGAATGGGAGAAAATGTTAGAAAATGGGTAAACTAGATGTTTAAGACAATTCCTTCCTACAGAGTCCTGAAGACACTTCAGTAGCAACACAGGCCTAGAGGGAAGACAAAAAAATGAAGAAAAAAGTACAAAATAGTTCATATTACTTTTATCTACAATTTTATGAAATTTAAAAAAGGCATTATAATTTTTCCTCAGTATTTCATTCATACTGGTTTCAAAATGCTAATTGACTTATGTGCCAACATTGGGCATATATGAACTCACCTCTTCTAAAGTAGGCATAGTTATTCTCACTTTGCTTACTTTAACAATGGGATGAACAGGATTCTGGAAGGTAAGATGCCATGCCTAAAGTCACCCAGGTAGTCAGTAGAGAGCCCTGTATTCACACTAAGACCTCTCAATGGCATACTCTTTTCTTCTACTATCACAAGTTTGTTTTCTATATCTGAGTGTCAAAAATAGGTAGTTTCTGTTGGTGATACCAAAGAATTATTGGTATTGAATTATTTCAATACAGTTCTAGCCTCAGGAAGATGAGGGCACATTACTTACCAAAATATTACTTTCTAGAGGAGTCTTGGGATCAAGTTTGAAAAATAGAGAAGCTAAGAAAATGTATTGTTTTTATGAGCAATTGGGAAAGTGAAATGTCTTTTATTTTTTATTTATTTATTTATTTTTAATTTTTTTTTTAACGTTTATTTATTTTTGGGACAGATTGAGACAGAGCATGAACGGGGAAGGGGTAGAGAGAGAGGGAGAGACAGAATTGGAAGCAGGCTCCAGGCTCTGAGCCATCAGCCCAGAGCCCCACACGGGGCTCGAACTCACGAACCGTGAGATCGTGACCTGAGGTGAAGTCAGACGCTCAACCGACTGAGCCACCCAGGGGCCCCTGAAACGTCTCTTAAAAAGGAGTTTTCTTGGAGCTCCTGCGTGGCTTGAGTGTCCAACTCTTGATATCAGCTCAGATTATCATCCCTGTGTTGTGAGATCAAGCCTGGTGTTGGGCTCCATAATCAACGTGGAGCCTGCTTAAGATTCTCTCTGTTTTTCCCTTTGCCCTTCTCCCCTGTGTGCTCTCTTGTGCTCTCTCTCTCTCTCTCAAAAAAAAGTGTTTTCTGGTTTAATAAGTTTTAAGCATTTTTTTCTTCCCTAGAAAAATTCAGGCAAGACAAAATACAGTTCTCATAGACTTGGAATGTGTGTGTGTGTGTGTGTGTGTGTGTGTGTGTGTGTGTGTGTGTTACAGAAACTATTTTCAAATTCATATCCTATCTGAAAAATAAAACTGTTCATTTAGTCCTTGTTATTCAGTAATATTTTAATTGACTCATAAATACTAAAATAACTATTAGGTTGTTCTACCTTAAAGCACAACACAGAAAGTGTCTGTAAAGTTATCAGATCACTAAAAATTCACAAGACAAACGATGAAATAAAAGTGTAGTTTTAGGATATTTGATTTTTCCTACACCAAACGCTTAGACAATTAGAAAATTTTGGAAATTAATAAAACTTACTTTTAATAAAGCTTGTTTAATTGTGTAAATAAGAAACAATGAAAGACTCCCCCCGCCCCCCACTACCCCTTATTTCTTGAGCTAAGTGACCTGGAAACAAGCTGGCCTGGAAAAAGAAAAAGAAAAAAAAAGAGGCTATCTCTCAGTAAATTCAAATGAATTACTCAAAGACATAGATTCAGCTGCATGTAAAAGTCTTTGGGAGAATTAGAGAACCTTGGTCTCACATGTGCTAAATTGCCTTTCATGGGTAAAAAAATTAATGTATTTACAGAGTCAGTATGCTTTCATACTCAGTCATTAAGTAGCAATTAGTTTATGATAGGCCTATACTTATGAGAACCAAGAAAATCAGGTAATGATGTGAATAAATCTCTTAAATGAGTGTTCTCTACATTTTTGGCTTCTGGATCATTCATTGCCCTTGTACCAGAGTCCTCTGAAGTAGCCTCCTCATCACTGTGTCCTGTAGTGACAGGCTCCCAGCATCTTGTCATACAGATATTTATAAATGTGTGGCCATTCCAGCCACCTCTAGTTCCTGAAATTGAAAACCTGGAATTCAGTGACATTTCGTTCTTTTCCCACCTTCTTTGCTTTTCGAGAGTATCTTCTCTCATTTTCTCCCAAAGTAAGATTCAGTCCTAATTCACTCCTTTAAGGTTTCAACCATTCTACAGTATTGCTTGAAGGAATTGTGTGGATGTTTGAGTTTCTGTACCTCTCATTTTCGTGGGTCACTTTTAAGATCCCAAACAGAACTGTGTATATGCAGAATTCCTCTATTTTTCTTAAAGATGCCTCCCCCTGAATTGATGTTTCAGGTCCCACAACACCTGGATCTGTTCATAATTACATAAATATATATTTTTTCACCGTCTTCTCTGAGTTCTGCACACTGCTAGAGTTCAATAACTTCTCATGTTCAGTGTGATTAAAACCAGCTGTTCTTCCTTCAAACTAGCCCTTCTCCCCCTTGCCTGTTTCTATGAAGGGCGATGCAGAGCTCTGAATGAAAAACTGAGAGTTGAGATAAAATACTCCCTCACCCCCATCACATATTTACAGTTAATAAGCCCTATCAATCTTCATTTAGCTCAGACCTTGCCATTTATGTTGATGCCATCCCAATTCAGGTCCTTGTTACTGTTTCTCACCTTCTCCACTGCTAACAGCCTCATCCAACTCACCTCTGTATTTTAACCTTTGTTTTTGCAATAGGTCTCCTGGCCTCTGCTTGTGCCCTGCCTGAGGGACTATCTTCACAGTATTTGTCATAGTTATTTTCTTAAAACATAATTATTTATTTAAAATATAATTATTTTCTGGGACATCTGGGTGGCTCTGTGTGTTAAGCATCCAATAGTGGGCTCAGGTCATGACCTTGTGGTTCCAAGTTCCAGTGACACATCGGGCTCTATGCTGACAGCTCAGAGCCTGGAGCCTGCTTCAGATTCTGTGTCTTCCTCTCTCTCTGCCCCTTCCCAGCTTGTGCTCAGTCTCTCTTTCTCTCTCTCTCAAAAATAAGAAAAAACGAAACATTAAAAAATTAAAAAAAATAATTATTTTCTTAAAACAACTATTTCTTTAAAATATATTTATTCATTTAAAACATAAATAAGATTATGTTATTCCTCTGCTGAAGCATTCCAATAGCTCCCCATTCCCCTCAGAGCAAAAGGTGGGCTTAAAATGCCCTGTAAAACCCTATTCAATCTTACCAATTTGCCTCCAATATCTCATTTTCTCCTTCTCTTAAATCACTTTATCCCAGCTATACTGGCTTCCTGTTTCTCCTTTGAATATTCTGGTACCCTTCTGCCTGAACCTCTCTCCCCAGATTGTTCCTCTGCCTGGAACATGTTTCCAGATATCCCTGTCACCTACTCACTCAAGGTTTTCCTCAAATGTTCCCTTCTCTATGAAGCCTACTGTGACTTACTTAAAATAATTCCCTCCATTTCCTATCTCATACATCATCTCTATCCTTATTTTTTTCCCAAACCACTTGACACCTCTTCACACACTATATAATTTACTCATTTATTGTTGTTTTGTTTATTGTCTGCCTCCTGCTGCTGGAATGTAAGCTCTATGAGGTCAGGAATTTTGTTCTGTTTCTTTCCTTTGATATTCTGAGCACCTTGAAGTGATTCTGACAGACAGTAGAGGCTGGGTACATGTTTGTTAAAGTATAATGATTACTTGGGTCCTGGGCTTTTGCAATAATTATTTAACTAGTTCCCTGCCTCATATCTCTTTCTTTCCTCAGCCAGACTCCATTCTGTGGTAAATAAATTGTTCTTCAGCTCAACTCTATTCATATAATTTTGCTTAAATCCTTCAGTAGGTTCAAACTTCTCTTCATAAAAACCAACTTCTTGGATTGCTACTCAACACCCTCACACATGGCTTTCAAACTTTCGTTCCAGAAAGACTCAACTACAATACTTCGATCTGGCCCTTCAGCCTCAAATACTCCTATTTCCTGGAATTTTGTTTTGCTCATTTTCATCCCTTCTTGCAGGTCCCTAATGTAACCCTGACCATGGAAATATTATTTATACTTTGAGGAGACCTATCTAAAAAACAAATACAAACCTTCACATCAGCTCAATTATCAGTGTTCTTTCCAGTATGAGGGTACCTATATTAGAAACAATTTTTTTAAGTAATCAGTTATTTAGTAAATTTCTTCATGTCCTGTTGGCTTTTATTTTTCCTGATAATGTTGCAACTCTTAGGATCTGAATGATGAACGGTCAGACAGATACTTGTTCCAATCAGCATGCTATCTGCTTTAGTCTATGAGAAAAATGAACGGGGAATATTAAAACATCTATACATCAACGTTTATAAATGAAACATTTATTTTTAACTATATTGGTATTTCTTCAAAAATTGTCAAACATGTAGAAAAATCCAGTTACACTTAAACAAGCTGTGGGATGTCTGGTACATGTATTAATAGTCTAACAAGATGTTGCTCTAGTCCTGTGGGGAAATATAAATTATTCTTAAATTTATTTAAAAGTTCACATTTAGTTTTCAGAGGTGATAGAATACTCAACTTCTTTCTGTCCTTATCAAAATGATCAAATATATGCTACCAGTAAGAGTTGTAAAAGCTATTTGCCAATATTCATGTTTTCCTTAAAGCAGGTATTTTAGAGATTGTACAAAATAATTCTAAAGAAATTATTACTTTATTCGCAATAATTAACAAGGAATTGAAGGAATTTTTAGTTTGCCTCAGTGTTTACATAAAACTAACAAATTTTGTAATATTTTCTTAGACTAGTTTGGAGCCCTAACATATTTTCCCTGATATATATAATAGTGAAGTTTTAGGTTAAATGAGCAAAATGAACAGGAAAACAAAGCCAAAAACAAAAACAAAAAGCAAAACAACATTCTAGTTACTGAAGTTAAAGTGCATTTGATGGTGAACTGGTTTTTGAATAAGGTTTGCAGGGAATAGTTCAAATTGACTTTTGATTTGCTGTGTAAAAATACAGACTATGCTACTTAATAAGAAAATAAACTTGAAAAATTAAAGGTTAACCTAATGTTCTAAATTTTAATGGTCAAATCAGACAAATTTCACAACTGATTCCATGAATTATGCAAAAATTCCTCAACAAAAGATATAAGTGGGGGGGGGGAAATAAAGAAATCAAGCAGATTCACTTGATCTCATGGCTACATTTAAGCTGAACTTAGCGAATATTAATATCAGAAGAGTCTAACTCACAATCACTTGAAAGCAGGAAAAGTGGGCTGACATTTGTTAAGCTCCTTAGAAGAATATTTGAGATATCATTAAAAACTGGAATAATGCCAGGCAATTGAGGGAAAGCAGACAGGGTGCAAAACTTCAAACAGAAGAAAGTAATCAGAGTGATATGATATGTGTGATGTCAGTATTTAGTTTTTTCTTTAAGTCCCAGATATTGAAAGGAAATCTATAAACACCCAGAGAACAATGGACTGAATAATATGGCTAGATGGACTTATAAAAATAAGCAATGCCAAACATTATGTCTGTTTGCAGAGGGACAAAGCTAGTAGCATTGTGAAATACAATCTGTGTTTTATTGGGGCAGTAGTTGAAGCATTTAGTGGGGTGTCCCAGAAAAGTTAGTGTTCCAACCTGTTTTGTGTTGGCTTGGATGTGCACACTGTCACATCATTTGGCGTGCTGGCTGAGCCGGTACAAAGAAAGGTGGTGATAAATGGGAGTGCGTCCAGTTGTGAGGAAGTGGCTAGTAGGGGGGCTGCAGGAGCTTTGGCATGAGGTCAGGTTTTATTTTCCATCTTTATTAATCATCTCCAGGGGGGAATAAATTGCCTGCTAATGAAATTTGCAGATAGCACTAAATTTTGAGGTGTTGCCAAACATGGTTAACAAAGGAGAAATAAATATAAATGGACTTAAGCATGCTATTTATCATTTATTTGGATTTAATCAAAATTGTTCCCAGGATACATTTATAAGCGATTCCCACAAATTCAATTTTAGAGGGAGAAATCTCCATCACACAGCAAGACAAATGGGCTGATGGTAGGATCACCCTCTGTATTCTGCCAGCTTAAAGGAAAAAGGATATTTTTAACAAAAATGCACTATTTAGAATGCCCTCTTTCCATGTCTACTAAATGCCAATTTCAAAAGTGGGAAAACTCCCAAGCTTTGAAAAATCAGTTTTAGGAATTGAGCTAAAGCCCTGGGATTAAAGATTGCATATATATTCCCTTCATCTTTTTCTAACTTGGCCACACCCAGAAAACTTTCCCTGGAATCCTCTTGAGAGAGAGATGTTTTTGTTTTTTGTTTTCCCCCTCATGTCCCAAATCAACACAGGGCCTGGAGTGGAAGTGGGGGATTCACATTACTTCTTACTGCTTTTCAATTAATCCTCTCTATGAACAAACAAGCAAACAAACAAATAGAAAGAGATGCGGTTAGAGAGAGAGAGAGAGAGAGAGAGAGATACATACATACATACATACATACATAAAATACTAGTTCCTTTAAAGTTTATGCTATCAGAGATTTCAGTTACCCATGATCTCATATTCATTCCATCTTTCATGAAAATTTCAATACTTTACTTGATGTTTTCTCTATATCACTGTATCCATTTTAATCTAAATATGCATTAATCTAACACTCTGGATAATCAGTTCCTTGAAATCCAATTTCTGATGATCCCTTTGCTCATCCTATCCTAGCCACCCACTACCTGGCCATCAAGAATAGCTGTGCTGTTGCCCCCAAATCTTGATATTCTAGTTCCCCATTCTTTGATCTCTACCTCCTATCTTTATAGTTCTCCAATTCTAGAAAGTATTCCACTCACACTTGACTTCTGTTCACTTGGCCCCTTTCACTTTTTTGCTTTCTATTATTCATGTTCTCCTCTTCACTTTGTGTACCTTAAACTTAATTAGTCTATCACTATATTTACTCCCTAGCATAGTTCTCAACTTACTTGTTCCTCTCTCCTTTGGTTTTCTCTTTGTAAAATCTCACCTGGTTCCATTCAATTATATTCATGAGCATAGAGAAGCTGAAGATGGATACTTGCTGATTGATAACACTTTAGACTGATGACCGAAAAAATGAAGAGCACCTCGGGCACTATTTAGAAATACGATTGCATTTGACCAGCCAATTTATTACCTACTTTATGAGAAGGCTGTTTTACACCTTCTTCTGGCATTTCAAACTTTTTTATTTTTTAATTTCTTAATCAACTCCACATCTAGGTGTTTTTGTTTTTTGTCTTTATTTGTTTACTTTCATGGAGAAGAATACAAGCAGTCAGAAGATAATCTCTCTAACTTGTCACCACCAAATATGCTAACCTACTTGCAACTGTTTCCACAAATTCTGCTTTCCCCCCTGTTAGAAGAGACGAACTGTTCCTGTTGAGTTCGAATCTTTCCCTTCTTCACTGGATCTAATCTTTGTCACCTACGGTAAGACTTTATTCCAATGATCTCCTTCTCTCCTGTTTTATCAGTGGTCTATCTCCATGTGGTCACTGCCATCATTGCAAAAATTGCAATCAATTGGTTGAGCGATCGACTTTGGCTCAGGTCATGACCTCACAGTTCCTGAGTTCAAGACCCACCTCAGGCTCTCTGCTTTTAGCACAGAGCCTGCTTCAGATCCCCTGTTCCCCCCTCTCTCTGCCCCTCCTCCAGTTGTGCTCTCTCAAAAATAAATAAAACATTTAAAAAGTTTAAGCAACACCCAACATTAAATCAAGACAAAATGTTTCATTTAACTCCTCATCCCCTATAACTACTGCTTCATGCCTATGTTCTTCTTCATAACAATTTTCCTCTGAATATTCTCTTCCTTTTTCTTTTTTTTAAGGTAATGACACATTTAATTCACTCATGTTATGTAATCTGCTATTATTTTCCAGTTGAAACCCTCTTGGTGGTTTTCTTAATTTTTTTAAAAATTTATTTTTTACAGGGCAACTGGGTGGCTCAGTCGGTTGGGCGGCAGACTTCAGCTCAGGTCAAGATCTCGCGGTCCGTGAGTTCGAGCCCCGCGTCAGGCTCTGTGCTGACTGCTCAGAGCCTGGAGCCTGTTTCAGATTCTGTGTCTGCCTCTCTCTGACCCTCCCCCGTTCATGCTCTGTCTCTCTCTGTCTCAAAAATAAACGTTAAAAAAATTATTTTTTACTTTTAAAATTTACATACAAATTAGTTAGCATATAGTGCAACAGATTTCAGGACTAGATTGCTTAGTGCCCCTTACCCATTTAGCCCATCCCCCCCCCCACAATCCCTCCAGTAATCCTTTGTTTCTTCTCCATATTTAAGAGCCACTTACGTATTGTCCCTTTCCCTATTTTTATATTATTTTTGCTTCCCTTCCCTTGTGTTGATCTGTTCTGTGTCTTGAAGTCCTCATATGAGTGAAGTCATATGATTTTTGTCTTTCTCTGACTGACTAATTTCGCTTAGTGTAATACCCTCTACTTCCATCCACGTAGTTGCAAATGACAAGATTTCATTCTTTTTGATTGCCGAGTAATACTGCATGATGTGTGTGTGTGTGTGTGTGTGTGTGTGTGTATGTGTGTGTGTGTATGGATATATATATATATCTCACATCTTCTTTATTCATCCATCACTGGACATTTGGGCTCTTCCCATACTTTGGCTATTGTTGATGCACCCACATCATTGGGGTGCATGTACCCCTTTGAAACAGCATACCTGTATCCCTTGGATAAATACCTAGTAGTTCAACTGCTGGGTCGTAGGGTATTTCTGTTTTTAATTTTTTTGAAGAACCTCCATACAGTGTTCCAGAGTAGTGGCACCAGTTTGCATTCCCACCAGCAGTGCAAAAGGGATCCTCTTTCTCCACATTCTTACCTGCATAAATTTTTTATAAGTTCTTGATAAATTCTTTATGGATTTTGGATACTAACCCTTTATCTGATATGTCATTTGCAAATATCTTCTCCCATTCTGTCAGTTGCCTTTTAGTTTTGCTGATTGTTTCCTTCGCTGTGCAGAAGCTTTTTATTTTGATGAGGTCCCAATAGGTCATTTTTGCTTTTGTTTCCCTTGCCTCTGGAGATGTCTTAAGTAAGAAGTTGCTATGGCAGAGGTCAAAGAGGTTTTTGGTTGCATTCTCCTCTAGGATTTTGATGGCTTCCTGTCTTACATTGAGGTCTTTCATCCACTGTGAGTTTATTTTTGTGTATGGTGTAAGAAAGTGGTCCAGGTTCATTCTTGTGCATGGCGCTGTCCAGTTTTGCTAGCACCATTTGCTGAAGAGACTGTCTTTATTCCATTGGATACTTTTTCCTGCTTTGTCAAAGATTAGTTGGCCATACATTTGTGGGTCCATTCTGGGTTCTCTATTCTGTCCCATTGATCAGAGTGTCTGTTTTTGTGTCAGTACCATACTGTCTTGATGATTACAGCTTTGTAGTATAGCTTGAAGTCTGGGATTGTGATGCCTCTTGCTTTGGTTTTCTTGTTCAAGATTGCTTTGGCTATTCAGGGTCTTTTCTGCTTCTATACAAATTTTAGGATTGTTTGTTCTAGCTCTTTGAAGAATGCTGGTCTTATTTTGATAGCTATTGCATTGAGTATGTAGATTGTTTTGGGTAGTATTGACATTTTAACATTATTTGCTCTTCCTATCCAGGAACATGGAATAATTTTCCATTTTTTAGGTGTTCTTCAATTTCTTTCGTACGCTTTCTATAGTTTTTAGTGTATAGATTTTTCACCTCTTTGGTTAGATTTATTCCTAGGTATTTTATGGTTTTTGATGCAATTGTAAATGAGATCTATACTTGATTTCTCTTTCTGTTCCTTCATTGTCAATGTATAGGAATGCAACTGATTTCTGTGCATTGATTTTATATCCTGAAACTTGTTGAATCATGGATCACTTCTCGCAGTTGTTTGGTGGCATCATTTGGATTTTCCATAGAGACTATCATGTCATCTGTGAAAAGTGAGAGTTTGACCTCTGCCTGGCTGATTTGGATGCCTTTTATTTATTTGTTTGTATGATTTCCGAGGCTAAGACTTCCAATACTATGTTCAATAACAGTGGTGAGAGTGGACACCCCTGCCTTGTTCCTGACCTTAGGGGGAAAACTGTCAGTTTTTCCCCATTGAGGATGATATTAGCATTGGGTCTTTTGTGTATGGCTTTTATGATCTCGAGGTCTGTTCCTTCTATCCTCACTTTCTTGAGGGTTTTTATAAAGAAAGGATGCTGTATTTTGTCAAATGTTTTCCCTGCACCTATTGAGACAATCATGTGGTTCTTGTCCTTTCTTTTATTGATGTGATGAATCACATTGATTGTTTTACAGGTACTGAACCAGCCCTGCATCCCAGGTATAAATCCCACTTGGTCATGGTGAATGATTTTTTTAATGTATTGTTGGATCCAGTTGGCTAATATCTTGTTGAGGATTTTTGCATCCATGTTCATCAGGGAAATTGGCCTATCATTCTCCTTTTTAGTGGGGTCTTTGCCTGTTTTTGGAATCAAGGTAATGCTGGCTTTACAGAAAGAGTTTGGAAGTTTTCCTTCCATTTCTATTTTTTTAGAACAGCTTCAAGAGAATAGGTGTTAACTCTTCCTTAAATGTTTGGTAGATTCCCCTGGAAAGCCATCTGGCCCTGGATTCTTGTTTTTTGGGAGATTTTTTATTACAAATTTGATTTCTTTACTGGTTGTTGGTCTGGTCAAATTTTCTATTTCTTCCTGTTTCAGTTTTGGTAGTTTATATGTCTCCATGAATTTTTCCATTTCTTCAAGATTGCCCATTTTATTGGTGTATAATTGCTCATATTAATCTCTTGTTATGGTTTTTATTTCTGTTGTGTTGGTTGTGATCTCCCTCTTTCATTCTTGATTTTATTTATTTGGGTCCTTTCCTTTTACTTTTTGATCAAACTGGCTAGTGGTTTATCAATTTTGTTAATTCTTTCAAAGAGCTTGCTTCTGATCTCATTGATCTGTTGTACTGATTTTTTGGTTTTGATAGCATTGATTTCTGCTCTAATCTTTATTATTTCCTGTCTTCTGATGGTTTGGGGTTTTATTTGCTGTTCTTTTTCCAGGTCTTAAATGTGTCAGGTTAGGTTGTATATCTTAGGAAGGCCTAGATTGCTACATACTTTCCTCTTTATGACCACCTTTTCTGCATCCCAGAGGTTTGGGGCTGTGATGTTATAATTTTCATTGGCTTTTATGTACTTTTTAATTTCCTCTTTAACTTCTTAGTTAGCCCATTCATTCTTTAGTAGGATGTTTTTTAGTCTCCAATTATTTGTTACATTTCCCAAATTTTTCCTGTCATTGTGTTTCATAGTGTTGTGGTCTGAAAATATGCATGATATGACCTTGATCTTTTTGTACTTGTTGAGGGCTGATTTGTGTCCAAGTATGTGACCTATTATGGAGAATGTTCCATGTGCATTAGAGAAGAATTGTATATTCTGTTGCTTTAGGATGAAATGTTCTCAATATATCTGAAAGGTCCATTTGGTGCAGCATGTCACTCAAAGTCATTATTTCCTTGTTAATTTTCTGATTAGATGATCTGTCCATTGTTGTAAGTGGGGTGTTCAAGTCCCCTGCTATAATACTGTTGTTATCAATGATTTTATTTATGTTTGTGATTAATTGACTTATGTATCTGGGTGTATCCACATTTGAAGCATAAATGTTTACAATTTTTAGGTCTTCTTGGTGGATAGAACCCTTAATTATGATATAATGCCCTTCTTCATCTTTTGTTATAGTCTTTATTTTAAAGTGTAGATTGTCTGATATAAGTATGGCTAGTCTGGCTTAGCATAATAGATGGTTCTCCATCCCCTTACTTTCAATCTGAAGGTGTCTTTAGATCTAAAGTGGGTCTCTTGTAAACAGCATTTAGATAGATCTTGTTTTCTTATACATTCTGTTACCCTATGTCTTTTGATTGGAGCATTTAGTCCATTGACATTTAGAGTGAATACTGAAAGATATGAATTTATTGCCATTATTTTTCTTGTAAAGTTGGAGTGTCTGGTGGTATTCTCTGGTCCTTTCTAGTCTTTGTTGCTTTTTGTATGTATGTATGTATGTATGTATGTATGTATGTATTTACTTATCATCTTTTCTCCCCTCAGAGAGTGCCCTTTAAAATTTCTTGCAAGGCTGGTTTAGTGGTCACGAACTCCTTTAATTTTTGTTTGGGAAACTATTAATCTCTCCTTCCATTTTGAATGACAGCCTTGCTCAATATAGAATTCTTGACTGCATTTTTTTTTGGATTTAGCACATTGAATAGACCCTGCCACTCCTTTCTGGCCTGCCAAGTTTCTGTGGATAGGTCTGCTGTAAACCTGATCTGTCTTCCCTTGTAGGTTAAGGACCTGTTTCCCTTGCTGCTTTCATGATTCATTCCTTGCCCGAGTATTTTGTGAATTTGACTATGATATGTGTTGGTGAGGGTCGGTTTTTGTTGAATCTAATGGGAGTCCTCTGTGCCTCCTGGATTTTGATGTCTGTATGTTTCCCCAGGTTAGGAATGTTTTCTGCTGTGATTTGCTCACATAACCCTTCTACCACTTTTCTCTCTCTTCATCTTCTGGGACCCCTATGATGCTGATGTTGTTTCTTTTTAATGAGTCACTGATTCCTTTAATTCTAAAATCATGCTCTTTTGCCTTAGTCTCCTTCATTTTTTCTGCTTCATTATTCTCCATAAGTTTTTCCTCTGTATTACTGATTCGCTGCTCTGCCTCATCCATCCTTGCTGCTGCTGCAACCATTCGAGATTGCAGGTCAATTATAGCATTTTTTAATTTCATCCTTACTAGATTTAACTTCTTTTATCTCCGCAAAAAATGATTCTAATTTATTTGCGATTCCAGCTAGTATTCTTATCATCACAATTCTAAATTTTTGTTCAGACGTCTTGCTTGTATCTGTGTTAGTTAAATCCCTGGCTGTCTTTTGTTCCTGCTCTTTCTTTTGGGGTGAATTCCTTTGTCTTGTCATTTTGAAGGAAGAAAAACAATAAGGTAAAAAAATTAAAAAAAAAATTAAAAACAACATACACTCCAAAAAATCAAATAAATGATGCCTGATCCTTGGTGTCTTTTAGTCTGGGTGTTGAAAGAGATTTGATAGATTATAGAAAAAAGAGGAAAAAGAAAACCTTTGAAAATTTGAACAAATGAATACAGTGATATAGAATGAAATGAAAAGATGGAAGTAAAATAGAATTTTAAAAATTTACAAAAAGTAAAAAATATAGTAGAAAAAAATTAAAAATATTTTTAAAAAAATGAAAATAAAAATATTTTTTCTCTTTCTGTATTCAAAATAAAGAAAAGAAATGAAAAAGAAAAAAAAGAAAATTGAATAAATAGGCCAGCGAAGAGACTTAAATACAATTGAAAATAACATCGTTTTCTCCTAGAATTCAAACTATGAAGCAGTTTATAGTCTGTTAACTAAGCAGGTGGAGAGAATTGTTGTGTTCCTGAAGAGTGAGGTTGGTCTGTTGGGTGGAGCTTAGTGTAACGGCTCCATTCTTCACTAGATAGCGCTGTGTAGCTGACTGGAGTGTATTGTTGTGCTGCTTGTAGCTGTGTATGCGCATATGCCATTGCAGTGAAAATGGTGTCACCCAGCTACCCAGTCTCTATTATCAGAACTCTGTTCTCCCAGAACAGCAATCATGCACTTGCCCTTTTTCTCTGGCTTCTGTCTACTCCCTGCTTTTACACCATCCTTGGCCAAGCCATCATGTTGCCAGGCGGCACCTCCCTCCTGAGTTTTATCTAGATGCAGCTGTGTTTTTCCGACCCCTCACTTATGAGGGACAGCAGCTTTGACCTGTTCTGTCCCTCTGCGGGAAGGTCTCACTGAGTAATGGCTGGGTGCCAGCCACACCCAGGAACATTCGTGGGACTGTCCTACTGCCGATGCCCTGAGACTGTGGCTGGGTGCCAGCCTGCCCCAGAAAAAGTTAACCTGATTGTGTAACAGCAACATTTCAGGGTTTATGGAAAATCACCACACACATCCTGCACCAGGTTTCACCTTAAACAACTTTGTTCCAGCACCAGCAAATGTGGTTGTTCTCTGAAGTCAACTGGGGCCTTTGCCTGTGGAGGTGGGGCACACAGCCTCTACCAAATGACCTCCCAGCAGGGGAACCACATCTCCCTGTGTAGCCTGAAGTCCCCCCCAGACTTCACTCTATTCCAGGGGATTCGCCCTTCTCACCCCAGCACCACCAGGTATCAGAGCTGCAGAGTTTCATACTCTGAGCTCCCCCTGTTTATAGAGTCTTAATGGAATTTAAACCCTCTCCTTTCTCCTTTCTCCCTTTTTAGTTCATTCCCTGTGGCTGTTTCCACTTTTCCACTTTCTCTCCAGCTGCTTTTGGGGAGGATGCTTTTCCATACTCTCCCCCTGTGTCCTTCCTCTCTTCAAGCAAAACAGCTTCCTGCCCTCAGCAGCTTCTCTCTCCCCCACTTCACCTCTCTGTCTGCACACCTGCTGAGTTCTGGGGTTCAGGTTGTACAGATTGTTGTGTTAATCCTCAAATCAGTTTTCTAGGTGTATAGGATGGTTTAGTGTTGATCTGGCTGTATTTCATGGACGTGAGACACAAAAGAAACTTCCATGCTGTTCTGCCATCTTGGCTTCTCCCTTCTTTATATATACATAAGTGTGTGTGTGTGTGTGTGTGTGTATATATATATATATATATATATATTTATTTATATATTTAAATATATAAAATATATTTTTATATATTTAAATATATAAAAATATATATTACATATATTATATATATATAACATATATATATATATATATTTTTTTTTTTTTAACCAGGGAGGGCTGGGAATGAATGACCTGATGAGCTGCCTTGTGTTGGCTTTGTCTGGCAAGATATACATGTGACAGAGAATTCAGAACTTCGTATTATGTGATTTTTTTTGTCAGAGTGCTACGAGAAGAGGATCGTAGAAAAATGTACCTGTTCTATTTTTGTTTTGTTTTGTTTTTTATACTTATTTCTTAGAACTATTTCTTTGGAAAATATATATAAGTTTTCTATAATAGGAAGAGCAGTTTTATACAGTCTGGCACAGGTGTAAAATCTTCACCAAAATTTTACCTTGTGGTAGACAAGATGCACAGGTTATAAGATGATTAATTGTTGACTTAAAAAGTTGATTGGGAGTAATCATTTTACCTTTATGAAATTAATTACAAAAATTACTTTGATTAATTCATCATACTTTCCTTTTATAATTTTTATGATTCTCTCAACAAGGAATTGTGATTGAAAGATGAAGCTACATGACTGGTGTTATAAAGATTTAAATTATTGGCAAAGAAAGGGCATGCAGCACCAGAATGAAATAAATATATTCAGAAATATTTCCTAGTCTATGTTACTTTATCTTTATGTCTGAAGTCTAAAGCTTGCTAATTCCTGGCTTTCTGCTTTGGGAGACTGGTTGGCTGGGAGAATTTTTTTCTGTCCAGGAACAGTTTATACTTAAGTTTTTTTCAGAAGGCTCACAAGAAATTAAAAAAGAGGAGGAAGGTATAAACTTGCCAAAAATCAGAATGGGAACATGGAGAATGGGGAGGAAACAGTATGGTGGAGTTGACCACATGCTTTCTCTTATACTTGGAAATATAACTATAATATAAATAAATATAAATATAACTTCTTTTTTATATAACTTCTTTAAATATTTATAAATATAACTATAACTTTCTTTCTTTAACTTATTTTTCTTTTTAAAGGATTTTTTTCCTTTTCTGAATTAGAACAAGTATTTTTCCTAAGGAAAATTATGAAATAAAGTTGTTCTTTACTCATATACTTTAACTTTCTCTATTTTTTCCTCCCTTCTAGGCCTGTCTGTCTTGAGTGGCTTCTTAGTCTCTTTGCCACTTCATTAATCAAAACTTGCTCTCAGGAAAGGAGTTGACAAATACATTCACACTAAGGGAAGAATAATAAATAGTATCCTAACCATTGTTACCCAATTCCAGACATTATCATCAATCTTGATAATTTTTATCGCTTATGCTGGCTGTGTCATCAAAATCCTCTTCAATTGGATGCATCAGGCAAAATGTATCAATTGCTCATATTTAGTGCTAAGGAGAAAACCTATTTCCTAATCTTGCACCAAAATACAATTAAATTCTAAAACTAGGTGACATCTTTTTTTGAGGTATTTTGAATTTTTATTTAGAAAGAAGACTTCATCCCTTATAGATGGTTATCATGTGATTATGAGGGGATGGAAATGTATTTACAAGATAAGGAGCTCACCACTATTCCTGAGCATTGAATGTTGGACACTTCTCCTGTTAATAAATGCATTAAAATATATAATACTGTCCCACATTCCTCACGTGTTTCTCTGGTTGGTTTATATATGTAAGTCTGGCTTTCTTCTCTAATTGGAAGTTTCTTGTTGATAGGGGGCAATTGTTGCTGATTTCTTTATTCTCTTTGGCCTCAAGTCCTAAGACTTTGATAAATGCATTTTATCTTTGACAGAAGCTCATATTTAACTGAATCCATAAAAGACAGGCTCAAGTCTGAATAGCTAGTCTACATTTTATTGTAGGTATTTTCAGAAGGAAAAGAGGCAGGAGATTTAGTTTATACTTTCTGCTTTCAAGTGATAGAAATCAAATTGAAATGATTTAATTAGGAAAAAATAATTGTTCTCATAACTAGTTTAAAAAAAAAACTGCATATGGCTTTCTGGATCCAGGCATGGCTATTCTATAGGTTCAAGAAAGTTATTAGTTCTCTTTCTCTTTCTCTTCTTTGTTTCTTTTGCAGACTCTGTCCCTCTTGCTGCGTGGCATGAAGGATGAATTCTGGGACACTGTATTGAGAAAGTCTAAAGGGATATGGGATTTTCTTAGTGTGAATTCAGACCTCTTAGATTACAACTGACTGGATGTCTCTGAAGTCTACTGCATTAGGAATGATTATTACTCTCACCCCATAGATGTAAAAGATAAAAGAGTGACATCATTATATGTGACTATTGGGATATAGAATTCTGTCTTTGAAATTATCCTGGATGTGGCTATAATTTATCAGGTGGAACTAGCTCATAATTTGAGAAACACAAGCATTAATGACCTGGATTTAGTAGGTCTGAATCAGGAAATACCATTATGCCAATACCATTTGGGGTTCTCAGAAATTGGTGAGACTATTCTTATTTATTTCAAAAATAGGGAGGAGTTGTAAAACATGAGTTCCTAGGAACATAATATAAGACAGACATGGACACTGTTCTTGCACAGCTTAAATTGTGGAAGTTCCTTCAGGCAAGTAGGAAGACAATAGTAGGTGCTGTGATGAGAGAAATATAAGGTATTCTTATATTTCTGTGTGCATAGGAGGGAGTGCTAATCTAACTCTCTCTCCACTGTGCCATTCAGGATGTGAGAATATATAGGACTGGAAAGATAGAAAAACAATGTGTGAGTCAGAAAGTCATTTTTCAAGAAATATTTTGGAAAGCATCCTTAATTACTTGTATATTAGATATCACTTCTGTTAAACAACTGAGTGTCAGAATCCTTGAAGCAATCACGCTGTTTTCTAAGGATATTTCCCTCCATGAATTGCCACTACCATATATGTAACTCATTGATATAATAAAAAGGAAATATTTCCTGCTATAATTTTTAGTTCTCAGTGGGTTCTTCATTAAGAACTCAGTGATTCTGAATGCAAGGCAGGAAAGCAGCTCTTAAATCAGTGAAAGGCAAGCTGTACCAAAGTTAGCCCTGTATAAAATCGTGGAATAAGCTTGTCAGGTTGGGTTTTTGTTGTAAAAGAAGGGAAGTCAAATAGATATGGAAAGACAGCAACTTTGCAGGTGGATAGACCTGGTGACAAGCCCCAGTTACTCTGTGTAAGGGCTCTCAGTTTCTTCCCTGAAACTCAGTTTCCTTATCTGAAGAAAGATAATTAACATTCATCTTTCAGGATTTACACAACAAGGGCCAAGCACCTGGTACATGGTGAGTGAGTGCTCAATCAGTAGTGGTTTAGTTCTTGGTTGTTAATAAATAGGGGTCATTTTTGAGGCATAGGACTAATTATCAGTATCTTCTATTTGTGTAGTATTTAGTAATTAACAAATGCATAAGTAAGCAATCATTTATTGAATTTCTAATATGGGTCAGGCCTTGTAGTTACTTTGTTTGCATTTATTTTCTTACATACTCTTTAAACATCCACTGGGTGATAAATACTTGCCTCTTGATTTTAAAATAAAGAATAAATGAAATTCCACTTGAGGAAGAATGGAAAATCCAAGTTGGGTTAAACAAATCTCTGTTTGAAATACAGCTCTAGAGCTCAATAGCCTCATGACCTCCTAAAGCACCTAACACAGAACTAGGAACAAATAAAGTCACTGTAGTTTTTATTATTCTTATTCCAAATATTTTGTCAATTAATCTCATTGGGTTTCTATGGAATGCTTGAGTACTGCATAAAAGACATGAAGATATTTAACCAAAATGGGCTATATAATTGAGGCTTAATAATTATTCACTATCCTTTCTTTATTTCATATTCAAATGAGAACCTAGCTCAAGATTACTGGACAAAAGTCAAGTGGAATTTGGATAATCAGTATAATCCAGAGATTTCAGTCCCTAAAGTTGATTGGTGAGGAAAGCTTTCAGAAATATTTAGCCTGAGTTTTGTAGGCAATTTATTAACCTTCTGCTTTACTTCTTATGTCTTAAAATAGCTTAGCATAAAACATCTGGCCTAATAAGCAAGGCTATGGAAAAAATCCAAACAGCTAATTTTATTTCACTAGAGCTCCTGATGGTGTCAATAAGGTTCAGGGAAGGCAATGTGTAGAGTATGTTCTTTTGGGACTGTTTCTTAGTTGAAATAGAGACTGTGAAATTTTTGTTGGTATATTTCACCTCAAACATCATTCAAAATCATCAAAAAGCCAGATTGTTCTGCAGTGAGCTGATAGCTAGCACTCCAACACAAATGTCCACATACACACACATATATATGGTGTTAGGTCTAATTGTTGGCAGTGTCTAGTTATTCTATGAGATAGCATTACAGAATTCATATGCAGAACCAAATGTTGTCCTGTGCACCACATATCTAAAAGCATTCATAAATTCTGCCATGAAACTCAGCTTGCTCTCCAAGAAAAAAAAAATAACCTAAATAATAACTGTAACAATAGCTATAGTTTACTGGCTGATTTCTATGTTCCATCAGAATATAAAATTCTCATGAAACCATCATACATATAAGGAAATCAAGTTACACAAACTACACAGCAAATTGAGTAAACATGAATTCAAGCATAGACTGCCTGAAACTGAATCCACTTGCCTTCTTCATTTATAGCAGGAGGAAAGCTTGAAGTTTCCTTGGGGACTTTTACTGATTAGTGGTCAAGAGTTGACTAATTGTTTTCTCCTTTGATTCTTCTGTTCTGTACAGTTAGCTCATTGATTGTGGACTAATGACCCAAGTAAAAATTCCTTAAGATTTTACATAATATTGTCCTAACCTCCTGTGTTTCCAAAAAACCTTCCAGTACTTCCCTGCATGCAATAGTTAAATAGGATTGTTTATTTTCTTAGAATCTACTATATATATATATATATATATATATGTACACTATATATAATGTATATATGTATATGTATACATACATATGTATACACACACACACATACACATATGCTGGTGATATTCCCTCTGTCTGAATTACATCATTCTATTGGTTAGATTTTCTAAACTTTTAACTCTTTCTCAAGTGTCAGGTTAAATCCCCCTTTTTCTAAGAAGCATTGCCTGAACCCTAGAATCAGATGTTATCTCATTCATTTTAACACCTATGGCTGTTAACATTGCTTTGTTTCATATATATTATGGGCATTTGTTCAGAGGTATGTATTTTGGAGTCCTGAAGATCCCCATTTGATATTTCATTAACCACTTATCAGGCAAATCGTTTGCTTTTCCTGAGCCTCCGTATCTTCTTACACATATATAATTTTATCAACCATAACAAGGTGTTTGGAGAGATGAAACTCATTTTTGCCTATAGAATATAATAGCCATTTCTTTGGTTCTCAATCAGACGCTGTGCTGCCTCCCTAGGTGATAATTGGAAATGTACATGGGTCTGTCTGAAAGCAGAAAGAAGCCAGGCGTATTCTTGGAACATTAGACCAGTATGACTGGAGCATCATCAAGGAAGATGGAGGGGGTGTAGCATGGAATGAAATTAGAGTACTGAGTAGGTCATGTATTTTCATCTAAATCCAGGAAATGATTAAAGGGCATAAAAATGTTGAGATAATATAATACGATTTTCTGATTTAAAATACTCATTCTTTCTCTTACGTGGTTGGTTGATTAAAGGAAACCATTGTAATAATTCAGATAAAAGATGTGGTACCTAGACCTGTATGATATCTGTGGAGATGAGGAAAAGTGTGTGGTTCTGGACATACAATATTTTGAAGGCAGGTAAAAATGATAGGGCAGTGGGTGAATAGGATGTGTGAAGTATAGGAAGATACAAAATTAAGAATGACTCCTAAGAGGTTGTGATATAGGAAGAGATTGGAAGCACACAGGCACTAAAAGTTGTAGTGAGAATGTAAAATGATAGGCTTTTGGTATTTTAAGTTGAAGTTGAAATTATAGCAAATTTGGATGTATAAATTATATGGTTTACTATCAGTTGAGTCTAAGAGGAGAGATCAAAGCTGTATAAGATGTGCAAGCTAGCATCTTTAAAACCCAGTGAGAGTGTAGACAAAGAAAAATAAAATACTTCAGTTTGAGTCCTAGAGCCATTCAACATTCAGTAATGGAATAGGGAAAAAGAGTCAGTAAACGATATTTAGAAAGATCAGCCAGAGTTAAATGGAAGAAAACCAAAGAGAAGGAATGTCTCAAAGACCTAGAGATGAAGGTGTTTCAAGACAGTTGGTGTGGTCAGCTCCACCAAAAGCTACTCAGTGGTCAAATAAGAGGAGTGCAGAGAGTGACCATTGCATCTATCAACATGGTATCCTTAACAAACAATATTTCCTAGAGAGTGATTGGGGTAGTGGCTTTGTTGCAATTGGCTAAAGGGTGCCTGGAAATTGGAGCTCTGAAATGATGACAGATGAAGGTAACATGAAGAACATTAGAAATGCCTAACTTTCTTAAGTTATATTTTATAATATTATTTTTAAAGCATAGTTGATCTCCCCAAAAGATCAGAAATCAAATACCGGTGATGTACTGAAAACTGAATCACAGCATAATCAAGGCGAGAATTGATACTGATGTTGTCCTTTGGGAGGTAATAATTGCCAGTAACACAGGAGTTTGAATTGAAAAGACAAGGACAAGGATTTGGGTCCCCGTGTTGGTGAGATGGTATCAAAGCACACGCAAAAGTCTAACATGTTTGAGGAACTGCATTTCAGGGAAGGAGTTTTGTGATAAAAATAGACCCTTCAGCACAGCAGTGCTTTTGGGTGAGAAATCAAAATCAAAGGCAATTCTTTCACATGCGTTTTATACCACACAAATGACCCAGATAATCATAAGTGTTAACATAAACACCAGAGGTACCCATTTGGTGACTGGAAGGAGCAAACATTAGAACCACCACAACATTGAAAATCCAGCCTGCAAGAGAATTCTTCAGTGGAAGGGGTGAGTGGACACTACAAAGATGAGTCCATAATTTTAAAAAGGGAGAGGGTGGCTGTATTAACTTCTAAGAGTACAATAACATATAGTTCATTTATCAAACAGAGATTGCCAAATAAGTATATTTTAAAAGATTAAATATTGTTCCTTCTCTAGAGAAATAAGGTATGACATACTCTGAAAATTCCTCAAACTGTGGATGTTTTCTCTATGCTTGAAAAGCTTAAAAGATCTTTTTATTTTTTTTAAGTTTAGTTATTTATTTTGAGAGAGAGAGAGAGAGAAAAAACAAGTGGTGAGGGGCAGAGAGAGAGAGAGAATCCCAAGCAGGCTCTGCACTGCCAGCAGAGGGCCTGATGCAGGGCTTGAACTCATGAACTGTGAGATCAGGACCTGAGCTGAAATCAAGAATAGGTAGCTTAACTGACTGAACCACTCAGGCACCCCAAAAGACCTTTTAAAATATATGACTGTCTTTGGAATAAATAAAGGGGAATTTTCAGGAACCAACACGGAAAAAGGCGAAACCAGAGTGGTAAAGCAGCACTAAAGCTCTTAGTGGTGGAACATTTTAAAATATCAAGGTTCTTTGGCCTCAACATTTTATTATGAAAGGTTTTGAACATATGGAAAAGGTAAACAGAAAATCCTCATCTGCTGACCTCTTTGGTTCTGCCATTAAAATTGATAATACTTGTTTTTCCACATATACATCCATCTATTTTTCTCCCTACCCATCATTCCATCTTATTTTTGATTCATGCTGAAGTAAATTGCAGACATCAGTACTCTTCATATTTCAGAATACATATCATTAACTAAAGTTCAGTAGTTTTACAGCTTTGTTTCTCCAATGTAAAATTTACAAACAATGGAATCCGTAAATCTTAAATCTTTTTGGCAAATTCATACAACTGTGAAACCCCACCCCTATTAGTATATAGAATATTATGTCCCTGCTATCTCAGAAAGTTCCCTCATGACTTTTCCCAATAAATCCTGCCACCCATGTTCTAAATCAACTTTCTTGATTTTTTTCTCACCATACAATACTTTATATAAATGAAGTCTCATTGTATATACTCTATTGTGGAATACTCCTTTCACTCACCATAAGTATATTTGAGATCCATCTATATTATTTCATGTATCCATCATTCATTTCTTTTTACTCTAAGTAGTATTTAATTAAATATTATAAAGTGTATGCTTATTTCTTTTTAACCAGAGTTTCATAGGCTAGGGCTATCAAACATTCAAGCACAAGTAATCCTCATTTTACATAAACTGTTTCACAAAGTAGAAAAATAAATAAAAAAGGGAACACTTCCTAAATGTTAACATAACTCGATGAGAACAGTTGGAGAAAGGGAAATCATAATCACTGTTGCTTATTAATTTTGATGGATAAGATACTTCTTAAAATATTAAGCCTGTAACAAAGAAACAAGCTAACAGTTCAACCATTTGAACACATATGCAGCAACCATCAATACCAATGTGAGAGCCACTTCACCTTGGGAAATAACATATTAGGACAATTCTGCAACATTTGTGATGGAGAGGGGAAAAATACTGTGGCATCATCATGATTATTGCCAAAAAGTATGTCTGATAAAATTTAATTTCCAACCATGATAAAGCAAACAAAACTAAAAATCTTTTAGCAAGCCAGGGATAACTTGGCATAGTTGTCTACAGAAGTATCTACAACCACAAAATTAACATATATCATTCTTAGTCTGTTATTGTACTTCTACTGTATTAATACGTGTCCACACACAGGACACAATATTGTTTTTATGTTCAATTTTTACATGAAAGTCAATATTTTACTATTTATAATTTGCTTATTTTCATTCAATATTATGGATTTATCCATGTTGGTATCTGTAGTATGGTTCATTTGTTTTAACTCGTGTGTAATATTCCATCATAGGAATCAGACATAGGATATTTATCAATTCTATTGGAGGACAGGTAGGGGATTTTTGTGATAGAGAAAAATGGACATCCTTGATTGTAGCTCCTAACACATAATTTTCATCCAAGTAGAATTGCTAGGTGAAAGGTTTATGGGCATTTTCAACTCTTGTGCTGCCAATATGCTCTACCAGGTTACCAATTGATATTGCCATTAGCAGTAAATAAGCATCCCTTTCCCCCATATCCTCACTAGAATTTACTTTGTCAGTTTTATTTTTGAAAAAGCTAACTGGGAATCTTTAACGTTTACATTTGCGTTATCTTTATGATTGCTAATAAGATTTGTGTGTGGGGTTTTTTTGATGAGTTGAGTTAGTATCAGAATGCTTATTCACAAATATTGTGTATTTTTAAAAGCTGAGCTATTCATTTATTATTTATTTTAATGAAATCTTCCTGTATGTTGTATTAAAATATTTTTTTGGCTATGTGATATCTCATATCTGTAACTTAATATCTTATTTCACTTCTCTTGTCTTTTGACAGATAGAATATTTCATTTTCAAATGGCAAGATATATTAATCTTTTCTATTATAGTTTGTGCTTTTTTTAAAAGACACTTTTTCTTTTCTCTACTCATGAAAATACTTTATCATATTTTCTAAAAATTCTTTTTTCTTTGTAAATACCTATGAAATGATATTAAAATAACTCTGTGACATAGAATTATTTTCTTGAATGATGAGTACTGAAGCATCATGAGACAGTGACTTGCTTTCAGTGTCATAGCAGCATAAAGGCAGCCTTGGAACCAAAGTCCAAAACTTCTGTTTCTAAGCCCAGGTAGAGTTGCACTGCATAAAACCATGGGAAATGTAAAATATTTTTTCTTCAGAAATACATGCATTAGAACTCCCTTGCACTGCTGGTGGGAATGCACACTGGTACAGCCACTCTGGAAAACAGTATGGAGGTTCCTCAAAAACTAAAAATAGAACTTCCCTATGATCCAGCAATTGCACTAATAGATATTTACCCAAAGGGTACAAAAATACAGATTCAAAGGGCTACATGCACCCCAATTGCTATAGCGGCATTATCAACAATAGCCAAACTATGGAGACACCCCAAATGTCCATTGACTGATGAATGGATAAAGGTGTGGTATACAGTAGAATGTTACTGAGCCATCAAAAAGAATGAAATCTTACTATTTGCAATGACATGGGTAGAGCTAGAATGTATTATGTTAAGTGAAATAAGTCAATCAGAAAAAGACAAATATCATATGATTTCAGTCATATGTGGAATTCAAGAAACAAAACAGATGAACATAATGGGAAGTGGGGGAGAAAAGGAAAAAAAGGCAAACAAACCAAAGGAGACTCTTAATGGTAGAGAACAAACTGAGGGTTGATGGAGGCAGGTGGCTGGGGGCTGGATTGGCAATGGGTATTAAGGAGGGCGCTTGTTATAATGAGCACTGGATGTTGTATATAAGTGATGAATCACTGAATTCTTCTGAAATCAATGTTTCACAGCATGGTAACTAACTAAAATTTAAATACATACATACATACATACATACATACATACATAAAAACATACATACATACATAAAAACATACATACATACATAAATGCAAATACTTGCATTGTACATATGAGCCTCTTAGAGACTTAGCATCTTATACCAATATAATTCAACGTTAGTGATGGACATCTCAGATATTTTAACAGTCTTGCAAAGATGCTACTTTGGGGGTAGGTGGGAAAGAAGAAGTAGGAATGCATTTTATACCTTTATTCACACCACACTCACTATTTTATCTTACAATGATAATTGATTTTATAATACAATTGCTGTGTACAACACACTATGCAGAGTTAATTTATCTCATTTAAACTGCATAATAATCCTATGAGAGTTTCACTAGTCCCAATGATAAAGCAACCAAGAAACAGAGAGGTAAAGCAATAGCCCATGTCACACAGCAAAGCTGGACTTCAAATTTGGGCAGTCTGGCTCCAGAACTCATTCTTGTAACTACTGCAATGTGCTGACTCTATTTTGTCTTAGATTTTGCTTATGTAGAATACTTTTCCTTAAATAAATAAATAAATAAATAAATAAATAAATAAATAAATTTACACTAATAATTCATGTTTGTTACATAAAAATTAAAAAATACAATACAAATAAATAAACCTTCTACTATCCCAATACCTCAGGGATAGTTATGTTAAAATGCTTCATATATACAGTGTAAATTTTCTCTGACAATATATCATGAACATCACTAGTACCACTAAATAACTTTTTTTTTCAAACTTTTAAATTAAGAATGAAGGCTGACTGGAAATTTAAAAGATAGATACCAGGGTCGCATGGGTGGCTCGGTTGGTTAAGTGGCCAACTCTTGATTTCGGCTTAGGTCATGATCTCACAGTTCCTGAGATGGAGCCCTGCATTGGGCTCTGCACTGACAGCATGGAGACTGCTTGGGATTCTCTCCCTCCCTCTCTCTCTGTCCCTCACCCCCTCAAAATAAATAACTAAATAACCATTTAATAAATAAATAAATTAGTTAATTAATTAAAAGTGGATATCAGACATTTCATGGTAGTGGTGACAAACTAATGGGAAATATTTAGGGTGTATATTCTGGTATCTGATGACTGGAATTTCTGTATACTGACTTTCAGCTCTTCTGGCTTCATGAAAAATGTATCCATTGTGATTAGATTAGAAAGCCTGAAATTCCAGAGGTTGAAGCATTACAGCAATGACTGATACCATTATTAGAACAGATTTGGTATGATGGTTGGCATATGGAATGCTCTGATTATTGTTGAATATTATTATTATTTCTGTAAAATCAGCTGATATTATTACTGGATTAGATGGATTATTTTTTGTGTTATCAATCTTTGTGTCTGGCATCTTTCTGAACATCACAATTCAGTATTAAACTAAAAGGGTACCAGGATCTTGCCCAAAAAATAAATGCTGCCCTTGAAATTAGGAAAATATGGGAAGAAAACAATAATTACTTGGTAAAAGCATCTAATACTAGAAGAATCTTCACTCCTCTCTTTGATTTTTCTGAGGTTTGCTTGAGATTCAATATTCACTCCTGATGTGACCTGCTGTGCCTGTCAGGATTCAAAATGAACAATAAATGAGACTTGGTAAGTCTCATTAGAAGAAGGCACAGGTATCTTACCAGTGGCCTTCTCTCCACCACCACCCTTCCCAACAAAACCAAAGAGAGCCTGAGATGAATAAAGCTCTGAATTTTGATAATAATATTAAACTTGAAAGATTGTCAGACTTCCTTAAGTGCCATTAAGTAGGATGATATACTAAAATGGGTGATGGAACTGGCTATTCAAAGAAAAATTATTATGTGTTTAAAGACTCTCTTTATGGTGGTTGTAGCAGGTTTAAAAGCAAACCAAGTCCGATGGAAGAAAATATTCAGAAAACTATCAAACAAAAGCAATTGGCACCTCAGATGTCAGATTTCAGGATAAAGTACCCTGGAAATAGACAACAGCCATTTGAGGAGAAGAGCTTAAGAAAAAGGGAAGTACCCTAAATAATAATAGTATTTTTACCCAGAGGATTTGGTAAATAGATATGAAAACTGTTTTGATCATATCATTCTAGCAGCAGAATTCATCAGACACGTAACCATTTAATGTTAGGACATTTCGATGCTAAATACTAAAATGTAACTAAGTAACCTTTTATTTATTTATTTATTTTTAAATTCTTTATTTATTTTGAGAGTGGAGGAAGGCACAAAAAGAGAGGGAGAGAGAGAATCCCAAGCAGGCTTTGCACTGTCAGCACAGAGCCTGACTCAGGGCTCAAACTCATAAACTGTGGATCATGACCTGAGCTGAAACCAAGAGTCTGCCGCTTAACTGACTGAGCCAACCAGGTGCCCTGTAACCCTGTTTTAAAAATAAACCCAACGGACTGCATAGCCTCAGAGGTATTTTTTATTCCTTCAATTTACGATTTGGACAATATTTTTTGTGGAGATTTCATTGGTTACAACATTTTCGTGATCGTGTGACTTTTGGCCAGCTTTTCTGCATCTTTGTTTCTTCATCCCAAATAAGGCAATATATCCAAAAAAACTTTGCAAACAGTAACATACATTATAAAATTAAGTTGTTATTGTGTCTAAGACTGATCTGGACTCTGTATAGAGAGGCTAAATAATACTTACACACATTGTATAAGTCCTAAGAGCTGTGTGAAAAATTTAGGGCCAGCATTCCTGAATGGAAGAAAGAAAAGATGTATAACTCCTTATTTATTACATTACTCTAGCACTTATTACATTGCATTCTAATTATTTTTGAATGTCAGTATCTCCTTGAGGGCAGAGTTTAGGTCTCTTCGGTCCCAAGAACTCTCCATTTAGTAAGCCCTCCCTACAGATGAGTTGTATTCCTGCTTGGTTTTTGGTGTAAACCCTCCTGGGGGGAGGGGATGATTGGAGCCCAGCACAGATGCCTATTATATGATCAGATACAGCACACAAAAGTAAGAATTAAATATAGCTCATCCTCAAGAGTGATTTGCATCTATGACTATTGCCTACATGAATACTTCTTAATAAAAGTTTTTAAAAATTGAGATATAATTGACATATAACATTGTGGAAGTTTAAGGTGTTAAATATGTTAATTTGATACATTTAAGTATCACATTTGGTTACTGCTTTAGCGTTAGTGGTTATAGTCAACGTTACTGAACTACAGAAACTGGATCTTAAATGTTTTTACTGCAAGCCTTTTAAATATCTCATGAAAGCTATGGAATCTGTCTCTAGGGCTAGGAGAGGAGGGTCATGGGACACAAAATCCTGTTTCTAACTTCAGAGGTGTTTCAGTGCTATTCAAAACCAGTGATGTTCTGTCTAAGAAACTTATGCACTTCAAATTAAGAGCCCCTACCTTAAACAACCTAACCCTCTGATTAAGAACGAAAATTCAAGGATTTGCGTCCAGTCATTTTATCTAATTACATCCTCTCACCCAAAAATTTTCTATATATTCCTTTCCTGTATTATTTTTTTTCTGTAACACTTGATTTATTTAAGTTAAAAAATTTGATTTTTTCTTGTCATGTAAGTTATCAAAGCAATCTATTCACTAATATGTTTCAAGTTCTACTTTCTCTGCTCCAATATTTGGAAGGGATATTTCATCAAATCTTGGCAGGTATCCATACAAATCATGTACTGATTTGTACATGGAAATGGTAAAATAAATAATATAATTATTATGTGTGTATATTAGTTAGATATATGCATATATATATAAATATGTATATGAACATATGCATATATTGCTTATTACCTGTCTTTTCTGCTTTGAGGGCAAGATTTTTTGGTCCATTTCATTCTTTGTTGTGTCTGTAATTCTTAGAACATAGTACATGGTGCATAGAAGGCAGTCCATATACATTTATAGAATAAATGACATCAATGACATTAATAAAAATAAAAGGAAATTGTATCATTATATGCTTAAGATGGCTTCAGATTTTGTGCCTGCTACATTAATATCAGTACACACTCTTCATAGTTGCTCATGATAGGTCAAGTTCACTTCAGCCTAAGAACATTTATCTTTATTGAATACTACTATGTACTAGGTATTATTCCAGGTGTTTTATAAAATTATCTCATTAATCCTTATATCAATCTGCCAAGTAGGTATCAGAACATACAGTTTATAAATGAAGACTCTGAAGCCAGAGGGTCTAAATAATCAAGGTCACATGATTGGTAAGTGACAGGACCAATATTTGAAACCTGGCGTCTATGTTGTTACCTGATACATTTAAATAAGCCTCAAGCTATTTACAAGATCTGGCTTCTAATTCCTCACTAGTAGAGCTATACTTCTAGAAAAGATCATAAGATAGGATATCTGCTCTGAGGGAGCGAAGGAGGATAAATGCTCCATGTAATTTATCTTCCTTTTACCAATGGAAGATTGCAGCCATTTTTTTTAACCAAATAGCTTTCAGGGACAGCTATTGGGTTTATGAAACAATGAGTCCATATTAAGGATGGCCTAATAACCATATTTAGGAAAAAGATATATTTTAGGCAAATTAAATACTTAACATCATTATGTAAATATAAGAGAACATGTGGTAGATTGCGTTACTGGTCTCAATTCTTTAACACTCCCTTTATCCACACCCTTTGTCATGAAACTTGTAGTGCCTCCAACTAAAGGAGCAGAAAATGTCTCCCCATCCCTTGAGTTTGATTTTCTCATGAGGCTTGCTTTGACCAACAGAATGAGGTAGAAATGACAATGTTCCAGCTTTGAGCTCAGACCTTAAAAGACTCATGTGTTTCTGCTTTCACTCTTGATTTTCACCTTCATGAAAAGTCACACACTGAAGATTTCTACCTCTTCATCAGGGGCCCAAATGATCAGATATGAAGTAATCCTGAGCCCAAACTTCTGAAAGAAACCAAATTCAGCTAGATCTATGGCTTGAAGTAGAGCCATTTAGGTGAACCCAGCTTAGCTCAACCAACATCCTCCCCCAAAATGTGTAGACATATCAATAATAATGAATAATTGTTGCTTACAGCTACTAAATTTCAGGGTGATTTGTTATGCAACAGTGGCTAACTACTGCTACAGTGTTAATTGACATTTCTCTTTCAAGTTCTTCAATGTCACAAAATTGGAGAAACCATAGTGATATCCCTCTCCATCTTCCTCCGTCCCTCCTTCCTTCCCTCCTTCTCTGTCTCTCTCTCTCTCTCATACACACACACATATATTCAGACCAAGACGGAAATCCTTTAGACTTCTGCCATCCTCTTATTCTTATATCTGCCATGCAAGAGAAGTCCAATTTTAGGATAGATTTTAACTTTTCAATATACTTGTATAACAGTGAGCTGAACTACAATATATACATGATGAATCAAATATGTACAATTATAGTCACTGATCATAGCCATAGCTAGCTGTGAATAAAAAGATTAGAAGCAAATTAAGTAATTTCTAAATATATAATTCAAAATCTCATTGACAAAAAATACTGAAGGAAAAATGATACAAGGCAGAACTAATCAACATCTCAGAAATGTCTGATTTCATTAAGAAGAACAGAACACAATACAAGTAACATGATGTAATTGGGAGAGGATCCTTTATTGATTTCTCTTAGTGACTTTCAGAGGCCATATAATAGTATAGTGAGAAACTCCATTAGACATTAAAATTAGAATTTGACAGGTGCAGATTCTGATAAAACTTTTCATATAAACACACATGCACACACATTCAGAGGACTGATGCATTTCCCCTTGAAGATTTATTTAAGTAAACATTGGTGTTTATTGTCAAACAAGTTACCAAAGCAGTCTGTAACATGTCCCAAAGTCTGTTTTATATCTGTTCCATTATTTGGAAAGCCTATTTCACTGAAGTGTGGTAGGTAGCCATGGAAATCATGTTCAGAGGGGAGGGGAAGTACATTATCTTGGAGTAAGCAACGTAAGTATATAGCGCTGGACGGGGATGCTAGTGCCTAGGTGAGAACCTAGGAGATAAGAGTTAGCCACTTGATCATGAGGAAGTCATTTTAGGTGTATATATCTTAATATTTTTATTATTTATTTTTTGAGAGACAGAGACAGAGTAAGAGTTGGGGAGAGGCAGAGTGAGGGAGACACAGAATCCGAAGCAGGCTCTAGGCTCCGAGCTGTCAGCACAGAGCCTGACACGGGGCTCGAACTCACAAACCATGAAATCATGACCTGAACCAAAGTCAGACGCTTAACTGACTGAGCCACCCAGGTGCCCCTAGGTGTGTATATCTTATGATGGTTTTGTAGACGTGGAAAAGTGTCCTATTGTGTATGTTCATTTATGAGAATGGCTAAGAGAATTATCAACTATTCAGTGATGTTTGGAAGAACCACCTTTAGTGCAGCCTGTGTTCTGACTCAGATACTCTTTAGCCTGAAGTAATATTTAGCCTGCATTTTATTCCCCACCCTCCCCCGCACCGACCCCCGCTTTTCTTTTCTACACAGAAGACAGAAACAAAGTACAAAAGTAATATGTAATTTCCAATTCTGTCTCGGTTATTTATCAGTTATGTGAACTTCAATAATCATTAGGTTCTATGGCTTTAGGTGAACATTTTATAATAGTAGCTATTATTTGTTTACATGATTTACGTATATTATGTGGAATATAATCTTCACAGTAATTCTATGAGGTAGGTAATATTAGCCCCATTTTAGAAATGAGATGCAGAGGGGTGTCTGGGTAGTTGAGTTGGTTAAGTGTCTGACTCTTGATTTTGGCTCAGGTCATGATCTCGTGGTTAGTGAGTTTCAGCCCTGCATCAGGCTCTGTGCTGACAGTGAAGAACCTGCTTGAGATTCTCTCTCTCTCTCTCTCTCTCTCTCTCTCTCTCTCTCTCTCCTCTCTCTCTCTCTCCTCTCTCTCTCTAAATAAGTATATAAACTTAAAAAAATGAGATACAGGGAAGTACAGAAATTTCCTGAAGTCACCAGCAAGGGGCTATGAGTCTGGAATTTGAAAGCAGGTCTGTAAAATCTAAACTCAGGGTGTATTCCATTCCACTGCAACTTAATGGAGAGTTATAGAAAATGTGACTCATGAGGAGAGTACATGGCTTGCAGGAAGTACCAGGTCTGAAGTTGTCAAAACGGGCTTATAGAGAAATATTCTATGTAGAAAAAAAAAGATACTTGCAACTGATCTGCCCTGTGTGCAAATCACTGCAGCAGAATCCAGGTGGATAGGATGCAGGTCTACATGTCAGAACCTTCTGGATATGGTAACAACAATGGAAGTAAGACGTTTTAGAATCTAAAGTGCAATGCATGCCATAAAGGGATTTTGAAGATGAAAATGAGGAAAAGATCATGTTTGATGGAGGGGGCATCAGGAAAGTCTTAAAAAGGAAGGCACTTTTCAGACAGGGCCTTGAAGAATAAAATGTATAGAAGCAAAGTTATTGCTACTGGTGGTTTTAAGAGAGGGTGTGGTGAGGAAATCTCGTAGCAAAGGAATAGTTTAAGCAAAATGTAGGACAGGAGAAAAGACACTGCGTATGTTAGAAGTAGAAAGTCTTGTCATTTTATCAGTGCTTGGGAAATGCATTGTATGGTTTGTGGAATGAAGCTGGAATGTGGGTTGATATCATTGCCACTTAGGAATTAAATGGCATTTTTAGCAATTTAGATTATGCGTTGGTCTAGTGGTTCTCATACTTGGGTGAGCATTCGAATCATCTACAGGGCTTGCTGAGACAGATTGCTGGGCCCCACCCCTGAGTTTCTGATTGAGTAGAGCTAGAGTAGAATCTGAGAATTTGTATTTCTACCAAATTCTTCGGTGATACTGATGCTATTGGTCTAGGAACAACATTTGAAAACGACTGCAGTAGCTAACAGTCATCCAGAAAAGGTTTTTGAGCAACAAAATGACTAGATTGGGGAGATGCTTTACAAAGGTCAATATTTTTATAGGATAGCCTTTAGCAAGAGAGGCTATTTTAGCTAATCAGTGGACATAAAGTCTGAGTTATGCACCATGCATAAGTTCTAGAGATCTGTGCATTGTCCCTTAATTAACAACACTATATTTTACAATTAAAACTTTCTTAAAAGGTTAGATCTCGTGTGTGGCATACTTTACACAATAAAATAAAATGTAAAAAGTAAAGAGAAGTTACTGTAGTTTAAGAGGCTGTTGCAATAGTTTAGGTGGTAGTTGATTGAGGTTGTAACAATATCAGTGAAGAAAAAAATAAAATACTCAGATTTTCCAATTTTATTCCCATCTACCTTTACTTCAACCATCGCCTCTTTCCCCATGAAGATCTAAGAAGTGAAAAACTAATATAGTTCTAATAAAGTAAACTATAAAAAAGAAATATGAATCATTTTATGTAGGCCACTTTGAATAAATATGCATAGCCATAGTCACCGTTGGCTCCCATAAAACTAACGGCATTAAATTATATGAAAAAGAGAAGGTACATGAGAGACAACACTGTTGGTTAGCAGTTATGGAGCTCAAAAAGAGGAAAGTCACAGAGTCAAAGCTGGCAGGACCTCCCTAAGGGCTGACGATGGACAGTTCCTGGCTTCCTGGCAGGCATGTCTCCAAACTGGAGATTGATGTATATTCTCTGTAGGATACACTTTTTCTCATGTTCGACAAATATAAGATTTTATCTCTCAATGTCAACTACATGTTTAAATGACTGTTTTTAAATGATGTTGAGACAAGGCCACAATCAAAAGACCAAAGAGAAAACCAAGCCAGTGACCGAGAAAGGAATGAGGACTTTAGAGAGCGATCAAGTGACTAACCACTCACTCTGAACAAGTTCTATGTGATCAAAGGTAAGTAGTCATTGGAACTGGGGGCTTGAGATGTTAGGTTAGATTTTGGACTTTGAGGTGATGCAAGAAGCTTTGCATTACCTAATTTGTATACACAGGCAAATTCCTGCGGTTCATTGTTTGTGATTGGGTTAACAAAATTCAACCCAGAGAAAATTATTTTAGTGATATTAAGTAAAACAGCAAAGTAAAAAGGAAGATGGAAGGAAGTAGACTAGATGGGCAAATCAATGCCAAGAACATAACATATTAAATTCAGTTCTCATTTGTTTGTCTTTTTCAGAGGAAGTAGGGAAGAGTCTGTCCTGTGCTATCTAATAAAATCTTGCCATATTGCTGCTTTTGAATTTGTTTAGCATAGGAATTTGCTCAATACATTTAGAATTTAGAGAGAAGCACAGCTGTCTGTACTATGGTTTGAGAGTTACAATGTAACAAGGACATTCTCTAGAGAAGAAAATCAAGAAGCCCAGGAACCCACCCCAAGCTGGATTTTGTGAGATCAGCAGAATGAAATGCATAGAAAGAGGTCAGGGACTGTATAAATCCTGGGATTAGATTTTAAAGTGAATACAGCAATTCCGCGCCCAGCTGTGAAAGAGACCGGGGAGTTGGTAGTTATGGTGATACTCTGAATCTTTTGCCAAATGTTGGGAGAATGAAAAAAAGAACAGGGAAATGTAATCCTGTTGTGTCTATCCTGAGGGCTTGAGAGTATAAATCATTTGAAACTTACTCTGGTGAAATACAATATAAAGCCCTAATCACCTGAAATTCCTGTCACTAGGTTCAAGGGGAAACTTAGCTGTCAGTATCTCCGAAACCCCATTCTAATTGCTTAGATAGTTTCTTTTATAAGACCAGAAGCCAAGGGAAGGACCAAGATCTATCTGAGATTTAATTCTGAAAGAAAGAGCATTCATAGGTGGCCAAGAAATCTTGGTTAGTTCAGCAAAATATTTAACACATAATTTTGTACCAGGTATTGTCCTAGATACTGGACATGTTGTGGCAAATTATTTTTAAGTGCAGAAGGAGATAGAATGTTAGCTATCCACATAATTGTCAGGTACTCACTGTTGTGAAAAGTGACATTCAAAAAACATTTCAATGAAAAAGTTAGAGCAACATAATCTAGTTTTAGAAGCTAAGAAAACCTTCTGTGGAGAAAAAATCAACGTTTGTCTTTGAAGGTGGACAGTGATCAGCTAGATGAATGTATGTGTAAAGAGCATTCTGGGTGAGGCAACATCAGAAGTATAGGGTCTAAAGCAGAAAGTAGCGTGATGTATCCAACGAACTGAAAGAAAGTAGCTGTGGTTACAAATGCTGAATAAAGTAGAAGTGATGTAAGATAAGTGAGGCAGAGAGTGATGCCATTTGTAAGGAGCTGAAGAGCAAATAAATGTGTGTGTGTGTGTGTGTGTGTGTGTGTGTGTGTGTGTGTGTGTTGGAGCATCTAGAGAATGGGAAGTAGAAACTGTATATATACACATATATACATGTATACTATATATATAGTTATATAATAACTTCCAGTTTTCATATATAAATGCATATATGTCAAATATTTGTTATTATTATAACCAAGGTTATAATATAGTTAAATATTATAATTATTATATTATTAAATATATTATAATTAAATATTATTGTAATATTGAATAATATAATTAAAGGTTATAATGATAACCTTGGTTGTTGGCCTTCTTGATTTCTGTACAGCTTATAATAGGAAGAGTTTTGAAACTGGATGTGTCTTTGTGATATTCATTAGGGCTGTTCACAGATAGCCTTTGCATAACCTTTGAAGTTAGGTGAGGCCTCATGACTTGCTTTGGCCTATTCCATGTGAACAGGACTGTAGACATCACTTGTGCAAATGCACAAAGAGCCACTGTGCAACCTACCATGTCCTCTTCCCCTGCTGCAGCAATCACGAAAGCTTGTGTAGTAATGGGTCCTCCATCATCCCGCACCCATGAGTAATTAAGATAAACAGAATCTTGGCTTGAGCTCCAGCAGTATTTTGTGATTATTATATCAATAGGGTTTTTGATCATCAATTCCTGGTTAATTTTGACTATTTTTTTACTATCTTATAATGTCACCTGGACATTTGGAGAATTCTCACCAATGCATAATTGGCTTTCAAAAGAAAATCAATCAAATGTATGGAAAGCCCCAAGAATGGCAAAGTTAGTAAAAAGTAAAGCATGGCTTTCTCTTGTAGATGCCAGACATTAGCTTCTCCTCCTAATTCACAGACAGAAATTCTTGTGCCCAGCCTATGTGCTCTAGAGCAATGGTTTGCAAAACAGATGTGGTGAAGCATCGGTATGTTGCCATCATTTGCAAGCTAAATCATGAATAATATCTTGTGACTAATAAAGTAGCGAAGTTTGTAAATCATTGACTGAAAATAATTAGAATGGATTCAACATCATTCCCTTTAACTTTCATTCTATCATACTTCTCTGAATTGGGAATTAAGAGTGCATGGGAATGTGGTATGTCTGAAGTCAAGTCAGTGAACCATCCACCAGGCCAAGTTCCCTGGAGAACAACTAGGATTCTAGTTAGATGTATAATCATAAACAGGTTGCTTATTCCCTCTGAGTCTGTTTCCTCATTTACTAAATAGTGATAACCCTCACCAGTAGTAGATATAGTAGTAACTTTAATTAGGAAAGCTCTCTACATATGACTATTATTCTTGCTGAATAAGTAAACAACTCTCACTAAGTACAATCAGGAGCTAGAAATCAAAGTGATAATGTGCCTTCAAATTTGTCTAGTTGTGGATATAAGTTGTACACAAGTTAAGAGATGTCTAATAAACTGACACAAACTGCTAGGTTGTAAATGAGAGTGTAGCAACTCCAGAATTCCCAGGGGAGGGAATTGTGGATCAAAGATCCAGGGAAAGTTTCACCAAGGAGAAAAGATTGGAAGTGGGCCTTGATTGCTAGGGAGGATTCAGATATGTGGCCAGGAGGGAGCATGACATTATGAAATGTCTGGGGGGGCACCTGGGTGCCTCAGTTGGTTGAGCATCTGGCTCTTGATTTCAGCTCAGGTCATGATCCTAGGGTCATGGGATCAAGCCCCGCATCAGGCTCTGTGCTAAGCATGGAGTCTGCTTAAGATTCTCTCCTTCTGCCCCTTTCCCCTGTTCTCTCTCTCTCTCTCTCTCTCTCTCTCTCTCTCTCTCTAAAGAAAAAAATAAGGAAAAAGAAAAAAGGAAATGTCTGGAACTGCATCCTCACTCTTGTCTACACTGGCCTCATTGATACCCGGCTTCACATATGTTACAGAAAGATGCTCCTAAATTGATAATGCTATTATTGCAGTCTTAATGCAAAAATTAGAAACAGCAACTGTGGCTGCAAGGGATAATATTTGTTGAGTACCTACCAGAAGTAAGGCAGAAAAGGATGCAAATTATAAGGGACAAGGCAAAATAGAAATGACATTTATTGAGTGCCAAATCAGGGGCAAGCACTTGTAGACATCTTGCATATACATCATCTCATTACCAGAAAACCTTGAAAAGTAGATCTTATTTTCCTCAACATGGAAATGAAGAAACTGGGGTTCAGAAAGCTTAAGTAAATCTTTCAAGATTTTATAGCAGAGAAGTGGTAGAGACAAAATATCTACCCAAAGCTATCTGGCTCCAAAGCCTGTGCACATTTACCAGGCCATTCTTCCTTCTTTCAGAGAGTTTTCAAGCTACTGGTGGTGGGAGTGAGAATGGAGGGGGTAGAAATTATACAAAAACAATAAAATGCAAGAGAGCCTGTGACAATAGCACAGACTTTATATTTAAATTAGGGTAGAAACCCCAGCTGAAATGGAGTTAAAGTCTAAGGAGATGCACTATCTGGGCAGGTGTAACAAGCTTTTTTATACCCCTGAACCTCAGTAATTGCCTTTAATCTCATACTAGGAGCAAGATGGCTACAAGTGTTATAGCCACAAGTGACAATGTGTAGAGGGAAAATAAGGGATTCTTTCTTCATGTGATTCAGTGTCAGTAGCGAAGAAACTTCCCACTCAGACTTCCCAACAGATATTCCTTCTTATTTTGTTGTCCATAAATGGGTCAAGTGCCCACTTCTGACTCATGTGTAAGTAGGAGGGATGGGTTACCTAGTAACACTGGCAACAATCATGGAGCACTAACTGGCTGCAGACAGTGTTCTGTGTGCTTCAAATGGGTTTAATTCTCCAAAATCTAACTACAATATGGCTATTATTATTACTCACCATTTTAAAGCTGAAGAAATGAAGAAAGGGAGAGGTTAAGTAATTTTCTCAGAGTCAGGAAACGAGTATGTGAATCAGCCAGGTCAAGTAATTGAATCTGTACTCAATCTCTATACCGTATTGCTTCATGTTCTTCTACCTTTAATTTAAACAGACCAATTCTAGAGCTGGAAGTAAGGTGGGTATCCCTGAGATGCTTGGCTACAAGTACAGAAGATAAACAAAACTAAACAACAAAACAAAACGAGCAACCCCCCTAAGATATTATCGGAAGAAGGAAGGACATGTTCTTTGAGATACCTGCAGATAAAAGAGATTCTTTTATTCCTAAGATACTGAAGATACTACTGAGGAGAAGACTTGGGACTTCTTTTTGATGAAAAGGCAGGATTTCTTCTCTTTTATTAGATGAGTATGTGAGGATTAAAAAAAATAACTCAGTTCTCTTGAACAACTAAACAATTGAAGAAGCACAGGTTAATAGTTTCATATACATTTTTTACTTCATTTTTATGGCAACCATACAGTTATTTGTGCTTATCATTCCCATTTTACAAATGAGAAAACAGAGCTTGCAGAAGTTAAGGCCCCCAAAATATACTACCGGAAAATAGTGGAACTAGGATTCAAACTCTAGTTCTGACTTTAAAATCTGGCTCTTACAAACACCATTAGATTTCGTATATGAAATCCATATGGGAACTTGAAAAAGGGAATCCCCATGATTCAATGCAAGCAGCAGTCCCACACCAATTCATGATTAAAAACTCAATTGACCGTCTAGGTGGACATCCATGTAAACTCCTGACCTACCCACAATTAATAAAAGTAAATTTGAAAATCTTTTTCATCTTATTGGGTGATCCAAATGAAATGATTCACCTGTCTATCTCTAGCTAAGCTTGTACAGACTAGTAGAAATCAGGACTTAAATAAAACTTGGGGTGTCTTTCCCTTCTCCATCCTTTAACTGCTGCCAAAGGTAAGAATTCAGTCTTGCTGGAGACACTGACCCCTTCTATAAATCCACTTTGGTTGTATTTACAAAGAATAGCATGGCTTTGGGGAAGGCTCAAAGCCTGTACCATGCTGGTCCACAGACTGCTCGTAGACAGATTTTCAGTAATTATGGCAGGTAAGGTCTCTGGCTCCATTACAGACATTTAACAGTGGGCAGATAAATATTTTTATAGCTTTGCCGTTACTTTCGATGTTGAAGCAAAAATCCACAAAAATCTTTGGGCACCATATGCTGAGTGCTGTCAAAGAGAAGAAAAATTGTCAGTTTCTTTGCAGTTCCAACTGTCAGTTACACAGGAGCCTATAAAGTGGGGTATGTGCCACTCGGAATCCAACTGCAGTGGACAGTCCTCTAATTTTAAATGGCAAATGAATACAAATGACAGTAATGACATGGCCATTAGTGCTGATCTCCAGATTAACAAATCCGTTTCACATCTGTTAGAGTTTTTTGAATAATCAACTTGAATCCTTTTAATGGTTATTTAATTAAAGCGAATTAGAACTTTAGCAATATGGCAATTTAATTTAAAAAAAATGGGAGAGAAGTGTCATAGCTACATCTCTTATTCATTTTAATTTGAGAAAAATGTGTTATTTTATCAGAGAATATCAAAGAAGAGCTGAAAAACATCTTTCCCAAAAGAAAAGTGGGTTATAATAATATGAATCGCAAAGTTGCCTCATATACAGTTGTCACTTAGTCAATGTTATTAACTTGGTTTTATAATAGCTTGAGGAGGTAGATTCTCATGGAGTAATTCAATCAGTAAGAGCAAGTTCCTTAACCCCTGTTACAGCAAATCTCTTCTATTGATTTTTTTTAGGGCATGTGGCAAATGAGGAGAAATGTAAAGCAATTATAATGCTATATGGAATATCAGACCTTACAAGCAGTCAGAGCTGAGATCTCATGTTTGTGCACTCATTGTTACATAAGCTTTCTAGTCTATCCATTTCAAGAGTTATCACGGTATTTAAGAGATTACTTCTAAATGTCACCGACAATTTTCATTCCCATATCTTTTCATTTCTTGGAGAACAGTATATGTTGTAGGTCTAGTTTCCCAGATGCACTGGCATAGATAACTCTAGGCCTCTGAATGGTGTACATCTGGGGACATGCACTGGGTCATGGGCTCAAAACACTTGCTACCATCTTTGTTTAAAATATATTTCAAGGTACATCAGAATTTTTTAATTCAAATACCCAAAACCCAATAATAAACTATGCCCATTATTCAAGATGTTAACCTGGATTTTTGGATGATAGTTATTTCTATGTCACTGACAAAAATCTGTTTACCTTTTCTACTCCTAACCATGTCTGTGCTTTAAAAAATCTGCTTAGTGAGTCAGTGTTTTTAAAGAGAAGCAGGAGCATCACTCTTTGGGGCTGAGAGACAATGAAAGATGAAAGAAATAAGGAACAAAATTGATCTGAGGTCTTCTGGGACTCTTCTTTCAAATCCTGTGTCTCTTATTTTTAAAAATAATCTACCAGTTTCATTTAAATGTATTTAAATGTTTGATATTAAACTTCTCCCCTAAGAAGAAACCATGCTCGGTTGTGTTTGAAGGAAAATACGGAGACTGGGATACCTGGAGAGGCTGGTGAGTAAAGGAGTATGGCAGATAAACTTAGGAAGGAGGCCACAGGCCAGGACTTTAAATTTCTTTTCATCCTAACACAAACTCATTGGGGCCTTTAAGGAAGAGGATGACAGGATCTAATATTTAATAATCTACAATTTTATTATATATTTTATATGAAAATATCCAAATACACATAAAAGTGGAGAGGATAGTGCACTGAACACTCATATACCCATCAATCATATTTAATAAGTATTAAGAAGCTGCCATGCTTACAATTCTATCTACCCATCTCACTTTTGGGTGCTTATTTATTTATTTATTTATTGCTGAAATAAATGCAAATCTCAGGTCTTGTATTATATCACTTCTCCTTGCTGAGTATGTAACTCTAGAAGCTATTACTCCACTCAACAAAGTTAGTGTTTCTTTGGTATATGTACTATTTAGTTTTTATTAAACTTCCTTTTTTAAATATGATCTTTTACAGCTATCATATTGGACTGAGAATTCAAATCCATTACAAACATTGTATTTGATTATTATTTCTCTCTTTTTTTAAAAAAAAAGTTTATTTATTTCGAGAGAAAGAAACAGAAAGAGAAGAAGGGGAGGGGCAGAGAGAGAGAGGAGAAAAACAAAATCCTAAACAGGCTCTGCACCATTAGTGTGGACCCTGACACAGGGTTCAAACTGCAAGATCATGACCTGAGCCAAAATCAGGAGTAAGACTCTTAACTGACTGAGCCACTCAGGAGCCCCATTATTTCTCTTTACTCTCCTTTAATTTGGAGCTGTGCCTCTCTCTATTGACACCTCCATATTTTACCATACCAATGATGTACTGAGTGTATATGGTCATTTTGCTGTAGAATGCCTCACAGGAGGAATTTGACTGCTACATTGTGCTTTCACTTGTTTCTCCTTTCTCTCTCACCCTTTTTTCTTTTCCTTTCTTTTTTTTTTTAATTTTTTGTAAATTATAAAATAGCTTAAAAGTCTTGATTGGATTTTTTCCAAATGAATGAGGCCATGTACTTGAGATTGCATCACAGCATGAGGCACAGTGTCAGGTTGCCCCACTATTAGTGAGGTTAAGGTTGGTCTGTGTGTTCTGGTGGTGACAGCTTTATCCCTTCATTGTGAAATTCTCTATCAACATTTCATCTTACCATCCATTGATAACTTTTGCCTAAATGAATTATGTCATTAGGGTTTGCTAAATGATAGTTTTTCAAATTCTGTCAAGGCTTTCCATCTGGATCTCTTCTTCGGAGAAGTGTCCATTCATGTCTTTTGCCCATATCTTCACTGGATTATTTGTTTTTTGGGTGCTTAGTTTGATAAATTCTTTATGGATTTTGGATACTAACCCTTTATCTGATATGTCGTTCGCAAATATCTTCACCCATTCTGTCAGTTGCCTTTTAGTTTTGCTGATTGTTACTTTTGCTATGCAGAAGCTTTTTATCTTGATGAGGTCCAAGTAGTTCATTTTTGCTTTTGTTTCCCTTGCCTCTGGAGATGTCTTGAGTAAGAAGTTGCTATGGCTGAGGTCAAAGAGGTTTTTGCTTGCATTCTCCTCGAGGATTTTGATGGCTTCCTGTCTTGCATTTAGGTCTTTCATCCATTTTGAGTTTATTTTTGTGTATGGTGTAAGAAAGTGGTCCTGGTTCATTCTTCTGCGTGTCGCTGTCCAGTTTTCTCAGCATCACTTGCTGAAGAGACTGTGTTGATTCCATTGGATATTCTTTCCTGCTTTGTCAAAGATTAGTTGGCCATATGCTTGTGGGTCCATTTCTGGGTTTTCAATTCTGTTCCATTGATCTGAGTGTCTGTTCTTGTGCCAGTACCATACTGTCTTGATGATTATAGCTTTGTAGTATAGCTTGAAGTCTGGGATTGGGAAGCCTCCTGCTTCGGTTTTCTTTTTCGAGATTGTTTTGCTATTCAGGGTCTTTTCTGGTTCCATTCAAATTTTAGGATTGTTTGTTCTAGCTCTCTGAAAAATGCTCGTGTTATTTTGATAGGGATTGCAGTGAAAAGGTAGATTTCACTTTCTGTTGCTTCATTATTGGAATATAGAATTGCAACCCATTTTTGTGCATTGATTTTATATCCTGTGACTTTGCTGAATTCATGGATCAGTTCTAGCAGTTTTTTGGTAGAATCTTTTGGGTTTTCCATATGGAGTGTCATTTGCGAAAAGTGAAAGTTTGACTTCTTCCTGGCCTTTTGGATACCTTCTATACCTTTATGTTGTCTGATTGCTGAGGCTAAGACTTCCAATACTATGTTTAATAACAGTGGCAAGAGTGGACATCCCTGTCTTGTTCCTGACATTAGGGGGAAAGCTTTCAGTTTTTCCTCATTGAGGACGATGTTAGCATTGGGTTTTTCATATATGGCTTTTATGATCTTGAGGTCTGATCCTTCTATCCCTACTTTCTTGAGGGTTTTTGCCTAGAAAGGCTGCTGTATTTTGTCAAATGCTTTCTCTGCATCTATTGAGAGGATCATATGGTTCTTGTCCTTTCTTTTATTGATGTGATGTATCACACTGATTGTATTGCGGATATAGAACCAGTCCCAGATCCCAGGTATAAATCCCACTTGGTTGTGGTGAGTAATTTTTTTTTAATGTATTGTTGGATCTGGTTGGCTAATATCTTGTTGAGGATTTTTTCTTCCACGTTCATCAGGGAGATTGGTCTATAGTTCCCCTTTTTAGTGGGGGTCTTTGTCTGGTTTTGGAGTCAAGGTCATGCTGGCTTTACAGAAAGAGTTTGGAAGTTTTCCTTCCATGTCTATTTTTTGAACTGCTTCAAGAGAATAGGTGTTAATTCTTTCTTAAATGTTTGCTAGAATTTCCATGGAAAGCCATCTGGCCCTGGACTCTGGTTTTTTGGGAGATTTTTCATTACAAATTTGATTTCTTTACTGGTTGTGAGTCTGTTCAAATTTTCTATTTCTTCCTGTTTCAGTTTTGATAGTTTATATGTTTCTATGAATTTGTCCATTTCTTCCAGATTGCCCATTTTTTGGTTGTATAATTGCTCATAATATTCTCTTTTTATTATTTTTATTTCTGCTGTGTTGGTTGTGATCTCTCCTCTTTTATTCTTGATTTTATTTATTTGAGTCCTTTTCTTCATCTTTTTGATCAAACTATTAATTTGATCAATTTTGTTAATTCTTTCAAAGAACCAGCTTCTGGTTTCTCTGATCTGTTCTACTTGTGTTTGTTTGTTTTTGGTTTTTTTTTTTTTCTCTGAAAGCATTGATTTCTGCTCCAATCTTTATTATTTCCTGTATTCTGCTGGTTTGGGGTTTTATTTTCTGTTCTTTTTCCAGCACTTTTAGGTATAAGTTTAGATTGTGTATATGAAGACTTTCTTCCTTTTCAGGAAGGCCTGTATTGCTATATACTTCCCTCTTATAACCACCTTTGTTGCATTTTGGGTTGTGGTGTTATCATTTTCATTGCATTCCATGTAGTTTTTAATTTCCTTTTTAATTTTTTGGTTAGCCCATTCATTCTTTAGTAGGATATTCTTTAGTCTCCAAGTATTTGTTATCTTTCCAGACTTTTTCTTGTGGTTGATTTCAAGTTTCATAGCAGTGTGGTCTGAAAATATGTACAGTGTGATCTTGATATTTTTGTACTTGTGGAGGGCTGATTTGTGTCCCAGAATGTGATCTATTCTGGAGAATGTTCCATGTGCACTGGAGAAGAATGTACATTCCACTGCTTTAAGATGAAATGTTCTGAATATATCTGTTAAGTCCATCTGGTCCAGTGTGTCATTCAAAGATATTGTTTCCTTGTTGATTTTCTGTTTAGGTGATCTGTCCATTGGGGTGCCTGGGTGGCTCAGTTGGTTGAGTGTCTGACTTCGGCTCAGGTCGTGATCTCATGGTTTGTGAATTCAAACCCTGCATCAGGCTCTGTGCTAATGGTTTAGATTGACTTGCAATCTGTGTCTCCCTTTCTCTCTGTCCCTCCCTCATTTGCGCTCCGTGTCACTCTGTCACTCAGAAATGAATAAGCGCTAATAAAAAAATCTTGGATGATCTGTCCATTGTTGTAAGTGGTGTATTGAAGTCCCCTACTACTATGGTATTATTACGAATAATTTTTTTTTATGTTTATGATTAAATGACTTATATACTTGGGGTCTTCCATGTTTGGAGCATAAATGTTTACAATTGTTAGATCTTCTTTGTGGCTAGACCCCTTAATTATGATATAATGCCCTTCTTCATCTCTTGTTACAGCCTTTATTTTAAAATCTAGATTGTGTGTTATCAATATGGCTACTCCAGCTTCCTTTTGGTGACCATTAGCATGATAGATGGTTCTCCATCCCCTTACTTTCAATCTGAAGGTGTCTTTAGGTCTAAAGTGGGTCTCTTGTAAACAGAATAGAGATGGATCTTGTTTTCTTATCCATTCTGTTACCCTATGTCTTTTGATTGGAGTGTTTAGAGCATTCACATTTAGAGTGAGTACTGTGAGAAATGTATTTATTGTCATTATGTCGCCTGTAGTATTAGAGTTTCTTGTGGTGTTCTCTGGTCCTTCCTAGTCTTTGTTGCTTTTGGTCTTATGGGTTTTTTTGTTTGTTTATTTGATTTTTTTTTCTTTTCTACCCTCAGAGAGTCTCCCTTAAAATTTCTTGCAAGGCTGGTTTAGTGGTCACAAACTCCTTAATTTTTGTTTGTCTGGGAAAGTTTTAATTTCTCCTTCTATTTTGAATGGCAGTCTTGCTCAACGAAGAATTTTTAGCTGCATATTTTTCTGATTCAGTACATTGGATATATCCTGCCACTCCTTTCTGGCCTTCCAAGTTTCTGTGGCTGGGTCTGCTGCAGACCTGATCTGTCTTCCCTTGTAGGTTAAGGACTTTTTCCACTACTGCTTTCATGATTCTTTCCTTGCCTGAGTATTTTGTGAATTTGACTATGATATGCATTGGTGATGGTCAGTTTTTGTCAAATCTAATGGGAGTCCTCTGTGCTTCCTGGATTTTGATGTCTGTGTCTTTCCCCAGGTAAGAAAGTTTTCTGCTATGATTTGCTCACATAACCCCTCTACCCCCCTTTCTCTCTCTTCATCTTCTGGGACCCCTATCATTCTGATGTTATTCCTTTTTAATGAGTCACTGAGTTCTCTAAATTTTATTTCATGCTCATTTGCCTTAGTCTCCCTCTTTTTCTCTGCTTCATTATTCTCCATAAGTTTGTCCTCTGTATTGCTGATTTGCTGCTGTGCCTAATCCATATTTGCCACCATGGCATCCATTTGAGATTGCATCTCCATTATAGCATTTTTTATTTCATTCTGACTGGCTTTTACTTCTTTCAACCCACAGAAATGGATTCTAATCTATTTTCAACCCCAGCTAGTATTCTTATTATTGTGATTCTAAATTCTGGTTCAGACATCTTGCTTGTATCTGTGTTGATTAAGTCCCTGGCTGCCATTTCTTCCTCTTTTTTCTTTTGGGGTGAATTCCTTTGTTTCATCATTTTGGAGGAAGAAATAGAATAAAAAAATGTAAAAAAATTGATTCAAAAATTAAAAACAACACAAAGAAATCAAATAAAGGATGCTAGATCCTAGGTATTTTTTGGTCTGGTTGTTGAACGAAGCTAGATAGATTTGAGATAAAAGGGAAAGATAAGAAAGGAAAAAAAAGAAAAAAAAAACAAAAAGAAAAACATTTGAACATTTGAAAAAATGAATACAATAAAATGAAATGATGAAAATAAAACAGAATTTTAAAAAATTACACAAAAGTAAAAAGTATAGTAGAAAAGAATTAAAGAAAAATTTTAATAAAAATGGAAAAAATAGATATTTTCTCTTTCTGTATGCAAGAATAGGAACAGAAAAGAAAAAGAAAAAAAAAATGGAAAGGACCAGCAAACAGAATGAAGTACCATTGAAATTACATCTGAGTTCCTGTAGAAGTCAATCTATGAAGCACTTTATAGTCTGTAAACTAAGCAGGTGGAATGACTTGTGTTTGTCAAGACACAACACACGGCTGTTGGCCCAGTTGGGTGGAGTTTAGTGTAACTGCTCCCTTCTCCACTAGATAGCGCTGCTTAGCTTACTGGGGTGGATTCCTGTGGTGCATGTAGGCATGTATGGGCATACATTGGAGGGGTGAAAATGGCGTCACCCAGCTACCCAGCTGGCGTCATCCAGCTACTAGTTCCTCTAGTATCGGGAACTCTGTTCTTCACAACTGGCAATCAAATATCCCTCCTTTGTCTCCAGCTTCTGTCTGCTCCCTGCTTCTACACTGTCTGTGACTAAGCCATTAGGCTGTCAGGTGGCACCTCCCTCCTGAGTTTTATCTCAAACTGGACTTTGTTTCCCAACCCCTCACTTCTGAGGGACTGCAGCTTTGACTCACTGAGACCTTCTAGGGGAGGGTCTCAGTGAGCAATGGCAGGGTGCTCGCCCACTCCCAGGAACATTCGCAGGACTATGCTGCTGCTGATGCCCAGAAACTGCAGCTGGATGCCAGCCCGCCCCGGAAAAAGTTCACGCAATTGTGTAGCAACAGCATTTCAGGGTTTATGGAATATCACAACACACATCTGGCACCAGGCTTTACCCTTAATGTCCTTGTTCCAGCACCAGAGAATGTGGTTGTCTCTGGGGTCCACTGGGACCTTTGCCTGTTGGGTGACTGCACAGCCTCTACCAAATGTCCTTCCAGTAGTAGAACCACTTCTCCCCATGTGCCCTAAGGACCTCCCAAACCCCACTCTGTTCCTGGGGATTCGTCCTTGTCATCAGAGCACCGCCAGGTATCGAGCTGTGGAGTTTCAGACTCTGCACTTCCCCTGTTTATAGAGTCTTAATGGAATTTAAACCCTTTCCTTTCTCCTTTCTCCCTTTTTTGTTCAGTACCTGCAGCTACTTCCACTTTTCCACATTCTCTCTGGCTGTTTTTTGGGGGGGTGGGGTGCTTTTCCCATACTCTCCCCCTGTTTCTGTCTTCTCTCTACAAGCAAACACCGTTCCCTGCACTCCCCAGCTTCTCTCTCCCCCAGTGCGCCTCTCCACACTGCGTACCTGCTGAGTTCTGTGATTCAGATTGTACAGATTGTTGTGTCAATCCTCAAATCAGTTTTCTAGGTGTGCAAGATGGTTTAGTGTTGACCTGCCTGTATTTCAAGGGCAAGCCTATATGGATTTTATATATATGTGTGTGTGTGTGTGTGTGTGTGTACACACACACACACACACACACACACACACATATATATATATATGGATTAAAAATAGATTATGGATAGGGGCACCTGGGTGGCTCGGGAGGTTGAGCAGCAGACTTTGGTTCAGGTCATGGTCTCACAGTTTGTGGGTTAGCCTTGTGTCGGGCTCTGTGCTGATAGCTCAGAGCCTGGAGCCTGATTTGGATTCTGTGTCTCTCTCTCTCTTTCTCCTCCTTCCCCACCTGTGCTCTATCTCTCACTCTCTCAAAAGTAATGAAACATTAAAAAAATGTTTTTTACATTAAAAAATAGATTATGGATAATATATGGATTTTATATATTCAATATGCTTCAATCTATTGAAATAATTTTTGGTTTTGATGCTCAAATTTTCTCAATTTTGTCCAATGAGAATAATTTTATCTAGAATCTATACTCTTGTCATTTAAAAAATGTTTTTTAAAGAGAGATAGAGTATGTAAGTAGGGGAGAGGGGCAGAAGGAAAGAGAGAATCTGAAGCAGGCTCCATGTTCAGTGCAGAGCTTGACGCAGGGCTTGATGTCATGACCCTGAGATTATGACCTGAGCCGAAATCAAGAGCCAGACGCTCAACTGACTGAGCCACCCAGGAGTCCCTATACTCTTGTCTTTTTGACACAACTTGTTCTTCTTTGAAAACTTGTTTGCTTTCTGGAACAATAATATGCTTCTTCTCATCTTCTACATTTCCTGCCCCATCCTGGGTTAGTCAGTCCTCCCAACAAAATGAGTTCCTTTTAGTGAGGAATGACGGAGACCACTATCAGAGCAACAGATATATTTGTTCATTGCTATGAGTTCATTATTGTTTCTTGAATAGCTAGAAATAGGGGGAAAGTATTTTGAGAAAAAGAAAACAGAATTCATGCTGGTATATCTAAATGAAATACAAATAGTTTAATTTTATGTATTTTATTCACGTAACTCTTTCCTTTTAACTAAGAAATACTGATTTCAAACGATATTAAATAATGGTTTAATTTTCTTTATCCTACAATGTTTAAAATAGTTGCAAAATAATAATACTAATGTTATCACTTAAAAGACTACTGGTGAAGCCCAAGATTTCTTCCCAGTTCTACTTGTTCTTTGACTGTATTCCATTTTGCCACTATAGTCAAAATATTGTGTTTTGAAGTCACTCAAAAATATTTTTTATGTAGAATATTTCACCTTCTTGATAATAATTAGGCTCATTAATTTCTTTGTGCTTTCACTTTTAGGGATTGCTTTTATTTATGTTTATTTATTTTTGAGAGAAAGAGAGAGACAGAGTGTGAGTGGGGGATAGGCAGAGGGAGAGGGAGACACAGAATATGAAGCAGGCTCCAGGATCTGAGCATCAGCACAGAGCCCGATGTGGGGCTTGAACACACAAATCATGAGATTGTGACCTGAGCTGAAGTTGGACGCTTAACTGACTGAGCCACACAGGGGCCCCTAGGGATTGCTTTTTTACCTCTCTGTTTAATTTTACCTTTGAAATTGTGCTATATTTAGATTATTCCAAATTCAAAACTATATAACAAGTTATGTTTAGAGGAATTTTGTTTTCACCGCTAATAATTCTGCTTCCTTTAGGTAACATTTTTGTTTGTTTATATTTCCACTGTTTCTTATAAATATAAGGAAACACACACAAACACATATTCATGACATCCTCTTTCATTACATATATATGTGTGTGTGTGTGTGTGTGTGTGTGTGTGTGTGTGTGTGTGTATTTCTGTACTTTGCTTTTCTAACTGAACACTACATCTTAAAGATTACTTTCTAGTACAGAGATCTTTTTTTATTCCTTTTTATTGTTTCATGTTATTTCTTTAGTATGGAATCAGTGGCAGTGTTAGTTTCTAATTTGATAGGATAATGGGACAAGGGCAGAAGCAAGGAGACCAATTAGAAGGCTTTGGCAGTAGATTACATGCAGATAGCTTGGACTGGGATGACGAAGTGGTTAAAATTAGGAAATATTTTGAAGATGCAACAGTTTGGAGTTACTGATACTTTGGATATGGAATGAGAGAGGAAAGTGACAAATCTGCATTTTGTGCCTGCACAAGTTGGGGAATGGAGTGCCATGTACCAAAGAAGGAACAGGTATGGATATGGGGAATAGCAAATGTTCATTTTGGGATATATTATTTTGAGATTTTTTTAGATATGCAAGTGGCAATAATGTATAGATAACTAAATATGTGAATTTGAAAATCAAGGGAGAAGTCTGGTATGGAACATTAATAATTTAATTCTATTATTCCATTTTGCATTTGGCATTATGGTCAAAATTTGACCACAATTTCTTTCCTGCCAGTTTTGGTTTAGATGTTTTCTCTGGCACTTACAATATGACCTTAAAATGTCACTAGACAACTTAAAACTAGTAGAACCATATACACATTTACTTGGCATAGTGTCTAACATTTTATATACTTTTAATTAATGTTGGATAGAATTATTTTTGTTAGTCACTCTTCAGGACAATCCCAAGATTTATATAATTAATTCAACATATATTATTTTACCTCTTTGTCTACCTTTTGTGCTACCTATGTTCATTATCTGTTGGGTTATGCAACATAAATATATATGTCACAGCCCTTGCCTTTGAGGACCTCATGCTATTATTATTCCCATATTATAATTGGAGAATTTGACTCAAATTCACTATTTAAATAATAAATTAGTGGAATATGATTTTCCCCCTTCAGAACTACTTTGAACAAATTTAGGCAAGCAAGCAAACTTTGAGCAAGCAACAATTGATGAAATCTGGGAGTAAATTTACGTAAAAACTACATCTGATTATATTTTCATTTTGTCCCCAAAATACAAGCAAACCAACAAGTATAGTCTTTCTATTTGGGATACTGAGATAGCATATTGATTTATTAGAACCTAACAAATGCATACAAAGTCCTTTACCTTCTGAAAACATCTAAATCCAGTGGTAGCACATGTGATAAATCAGTTGTTAACTCAAATGGACAGAAGGATCAAACATAAATGGTGAGCAGGTGAAAGCTAAAAGGCATTGGGCCAAACAAACATTTACTTGGAATTTATTTAAATGCACCAGGGAATACTGGATAAAGTGGAGTTGATTTCTACAACCACACAAAAAAGAAAATGAAGTGAAGTGGTGAAAAGAGAGAGAATATTGCAAATAGAAGGGAAGGATTCTTTGTGTTTGACTTTTACATGTATGTATTATCTCAATAATACTGATGACAATTACGTTGTGGTTCCCACTTTACAGATAAGAAATTAAGGGTTTACAGAGGATGAACAACTTTCCCAGAGTCACTCTGCTAAAAAGTGAAGGAGTCCAGATTCCCAATCTTGGTCCATGTAATGAGTAGCCAAACTCTTGTTCTACTTATCGCACTGCACTCAAAGTCCACAGAACACTCAGAACTGAGTGATTTCTTTTTTTTTTTCATATGAAATTTATTGTCAAATTGGTTTCCATACAACACCCAGTGCTCATCCCAACAGGTGCCCTCCTCAATACCCATGACCCACCCCCCCCCTCCCTCCCACCCCCCATCAACCCTCAGTTTGTTCTCAGTTTTTAAGAGTCTCTTATGTTTTGGCTCCCTCCCTCTCTAACCTTTATTTTTTTCCTTCCCGTCTCCCATGGTCTTCTGTTAAGTTTCTCAGGATCCACATAAGAGTGAAAACATATGGTATCTGTCTTTCTCTCTAGGACTTACTTCACTTAGCATAACATTCTCCAGTTCCATCCACATTGCTACAAAAGGCCATATTTCATTCTTTATCATTGCCAAGTAGTATTCCATTGTGTATATAAACCACAACTTCTTTATCCATTCATCAGTTGATGGACATTTAGGCTCTTTCCATAATTTGGCTATTGTTGAGAGTGCTGCTATAAACACTGGAGTACAAGTGCCCCTATGCATCAGCACCCCTGTATCCCTTGGGTAAATTCCTAGCAGTGCTATCGCTGGGTCATAGGGTAGATCTATTTTTAATTTTTTGAGGAACCTCCACACTGTATTCCAGAGCAGCTACACCAGGTGGCATTCCCACCAACAGTGCAAGAGTGTTCCAATTTCTCCACATCCTCACCAGCATCTATAGTCTCCTGATTTATTCATTTTAGCCACTCTCACTGGCATGAGGTGGTATCTCAGTGTGGTTTTGATTTGTATTTCCCTGATGAGGAGTGACGTTGAGCATCTTTTCCTGTGCCTGTTGGCCATCTATATGTCTTATACACTAATAATGAAGCAACAGAAAGACAAATAAAAAAACTGATCCCATTCATAATTGCACCAAGAGTCATAAAATACCTAGGAATACACCTAACCAAAGATGTAAAAGATCTGTATGCTGAAAACTATAGAAAGCTTATGAAGGAAATTGAAAAGATACAAAGAAATGGAAAAACATTGTGTGCTCATGAATTGGAAGAATAAATATTGTTAAAATGTCAATACTACCCAAAGCAACCTACACATTCAATGCAATCCCAATCAAAATTGCACCAGCATTCTTCTCAAAGCTAGAACAAGCAATCCTAAAATTTGTATGGAACCACAAAAGACCCCGAATAGCCAAAGTAATTTTGAAGAAGAAGACCAAAGCGGGAGGCATCACAATCCCAGACTTTAGCCTCTACTACAAAGCTGTAATCATCAAGACATCATGGTATTGGCACAAAAACAGACGCATAGACCAATGGAATAGAATAGAGACTCCAGAATTGGACCCACAAAAGTATGGCCAAATAATCTTTGACAAAGCAGGAAAGAATATCCAATGGAAAAAAGACAGTCTCTTTAACAAATGGTGCTGGGAGAACGGGACAGCAACATGCAGAAGAATGAAACTAGACCACTTTCTTACACCATTCACAAAAATAAACTGAGTGATTTCTTATGTCTGGTGTCTTTCCTTTTACTTCAAAGAAGCTGTTCATTGCATTTGGTTTTAGGGGAAGAGCCCAACTTTGAGTGAACATCAGTGTATGTTGAAAATTTAATATATATTTCCCTGATTAATCTTCAAACCGACTCAATAGACTATAAAGGATTTTCTCTTAAAAAGAAGGAAATCATGGCTTAGACATTAAGTAATTTGTCAAAGTTCTCACGGGTCACACAGCAATTAATGAGTTGGAATTCTACCTCAGGTTTACTGAATTTAAACCTTGTACTTTTCCTCATCCAACAGACCTCTTGTGCCTGAGGCCAAGTGAATTTGAGCTAAGTCAGCTTTTTATGACTTACTTTCTGATTCCCTTTCTGCTTCTTATTTATCTTTTATGATGATACTAAAGCATCATTTCTATGAAGTCTCTTAAGAGTGATCTGGACAAGTTATTTACTCCCCCAGTGTGCTCTGATGGCAAATTGTCTATGATAGCTATTCTTCCCTCTCCCTGAATTGTACTATAATAATTTGTCTTCCACACTAGACTGAGTTACTCAAGGTCAAAAGGTTGGTTGACATACCTTTGGACCTTGAATTCACTTAGTGGATTTCTCTCTAGAATCAAAACATCATCGTTATTTAGAAGATTGTTTTTTGCCATTTTGCAGTTTAAAAACAAAATAAAACAAAAACTTCTGTCGGGTATGAGTGAAGCAGGAGATAATAGGATGATGCATTTAAGGTAAAGAGATATAAAGCAACTTAAAATACATTTGCAATGATGGAATCCCATGCATGAAAAGGGAAAAAAATTAAAAATAGAGCCTCGTATTTTATATACCAGTGATGTATTTGGCTCAGGTGAATATTGATGATTTTGCTTCCAGGATTGACTGGAATGTAGAGATAACAGATGATTAGGTAACCCAAGGTGCCCGATATATATTTTTTAATTAAGAGCAAAGGGTTGGTTAAAGATAAGAAGAGAAGAAAGAAACCAGTATAAATGATTATTTTATAGTGTGTGGGGAATACAGGAATGGATCCTCAAAGCTTGCCCTGAGGATCTGATGCTACAGATCAAAAGAGATAAGAGGTTTACAGGGTTGAAACATAGAGATGTGTGAGACTAACTTCAGAGACCTCAGCAGGGGAGATTAGAGAGAAGGGAGCACCAAGGATTCCAGAATAACTAATCTCTTCTGAGAGAATGTTGAGTTGGAAAGAATTAAGGGTTTAGTGAGGAGTTTCTATACTGCCAAAGGAAGCTCACAGGAAACTAGGGTGGATGCAACATAGTAGCATTTTACTTGAGGGACAGCTTGATGTAATAAATAGGATACAGATTTAGGAATCACCTTGACCTGACTGAAATCTCTGTTCCATCAGAGATGGAAGTACGTTTTCACTTCTTTGAACCTTACTTTCTGGGTGGCAGGGGACAAGTAGGGGTAAGAGAGACCTACTCAGTGGTTCTTTTGGAAGTATGATGATACAATGCATGTGGAGAACATAACTTGAAATCTGGCACATTTCTCTTCCTTCCACACTCTGCATTCCCATTTCTTTGTGTATTACTAAAGCTCTCTCCTTCTCATGTTAGTATAAGTATAGTAATAGGAGCAGATATTGGAATCTATCAGGGTAATACAAGAAAGATGAGATAAAAAGAAAGGAAATGATGTAATAAAATATCCAAGGAAAAAAGACAGAGACAGTTTGAAAAAAAAATCCACATCAGATAATTTTTAGAATTATTTTACTCATAAAGGAAGAAAACTGGGATTTAGGGTCTAGCAGTGGGACAATGGTCCACAAATGACTAAATCCTTTTCTTCTTTAGTCTTCTGGGTTTCTGTATCTGTGGAGTGAATACAATAGCAGCTGGACATGGTATAAACCTTAGGGGAAGGCGGAATGTATAAGCCCATTAAAGAAGTTTAAACCCACAACTTTTGAATTATTGGCCTTCATCAAATTAAAACTGAACAGGGTAGGTATGACTATTAGAACTCTGTTATATTGATTTTCCACCCCCAAAATTCAGATTGCCACACATTTGCAGGTGAGTTAATTTCCTAGGTATATAAATAATATATCTAAATCACTCTCCTGTTATTGAGTAGGGAGCTAGACATAATACCTGAATACAACTAATTTAAATGCTTCCAAACAGAACAAATTATTCATTAAGACATCAGTGTTGTTATTAATCAAACATTGCCATAGAAATTCATTTTAAACGACATTTAAATCAATAATAAAAATAACATTAATAAACTTATAATTAATATTTATAAAAATTATAAAATGTTATTATTATTGTCATTATTAATCATAGTGCTAAAGTTATTTTTATTAAGTACCACATTTGATATTCTCAACAATCCTGAAAATTGGTAGTGTTACCTCACTATTCATATTTAATCAACAACAAAAAAATGATGTTCGGTATAGATTACTGGCTCTGAAAGAGGTCATAAGGTGAGAAAACAGAACCAGGATTTGAGCCACTTCTTCAGATGTCATATCTCTTGTCCTACTAGCCAAACTTAGCTTTGAGTATATACATTCAGCACAGACTGGTGGGACCCTGTGTATCAAAGTGTGAAATGTCACTATGGGATTTGACCTTTGGATTTTTATGTCATTAGAAACTGTATACCTAAGTCTTTTCCAGGTCACTGTTCCTAATTAAGTCCCTGTATTAGTTTTCCAGAGCTGCCTTAACAATTGTTTTATTGTAGCCCCACTTATTATTTTTTTTTTGCCTTTGTTTTAGGTATTAGATACAAAAAATCATTGCCAAGACCAAGGCAAAGGTGCTTACCCTTTATATTTTCTTCTAGGAATTTTAAGGTTTCAGGTGTTATGTTCAAGTCTTTAATCAATTTTGATTTGATTTTTGTGTATGGTCAGATATGGGTCCAGTTTCATTGTTTTGCATGTAGCTATTCAGTTTTCCTAACATGATTTGTTGAAGAGAATATCATTTCTCCATTGTATATAATCGACTCCCTTATCATAAATTAATTGATCAAATATACATGGGTGTATGTCTGGTTTCCCTTTTCTGTTCTATTGATCTATGTTCTGTTTTTATGACAATACCATAATATTTTGATTACTATAGCTTTGTAATATAGTTTGAAATCAGGAAGTATGATGTCTTCAGCTTTGTTAAACTTTCTCAAGACAGGGGCATATGTACCCCAACTTACTGTGGTTGTCATTATGCAACATATACATATATAAAATTATTAGGCTGTACACTGAAAACTAATACAATGTTATATTTCAACTACATCTTTAAAAAATTGGAGGGGGGGGCCTGGGTGGCTCAGTTGGTTAAGAATCAGTTTCTTGATTTTGGCTCAGGTCATGATCTCACAGTTGGGAGATTAAGCCCTGTGTCTGGCTCTGTGCTGGGTATGGAGCCTGCTTGAACTTATCTTTTTCCCGCTGCCCTTCCTCTGCTCTTTCTCTCTCTTAAGATAGATAGATAGATAGATAGATAGATAGATAGATAGACAGACTAAGGGGAAAAAAGAGAGGAGGGACTGAATTTGTTTATAGCAGTGGTATTAACAATAGCCAAATTATGGAAAGATCCCAAATATCCATCAACTGATGAATGTATAAAGAAGATGTGATATATTGGGGTGCCTGGGTGGCTCAGTTGGTTAAGCGTCCACTTCAGCTCAGGTCATGACCTCGTGGTTTGTGAGTTCAAGCCCCATGTCAGTCTCTGTACTTACATCTTGGAGCCTGGAGCCTGATTCAGATTCTGTGCCTCCCTCTCTCTGGCCCTCCCCAGCTTGTGCTCTGTCTCTCAAAAATGAATAAATGTAAAAAGAAAAAAAAAGGTGCGGTATATATACACAATGGAATACTACTCAGCAATGAAAAAGAATGAAATCTTGCCATTTGCAATAATGTGGATGGAATTAAAAGATATTATACTAAGTGAAATAAGTCAGTCAGAGAAAGACAGATATCATATGTTTTCATTCATATGTGGAATTTGAGAAACTTAACAGAAGACCATGGGGGAAGGGAAAGAAAAAAAATAGTTACAAATAGAGAGTGAGGCCAACCATAAGAGACTCTTAAATATAGAGAACAAACAGGATTGATGGGGTGGGGGAAACGGGGGGGCAGGGAAAATGGTTGATGGACATTGAGGAGAGCACTTATTGGGATGAGCACTCAGTGTTGTAAGTGATGAATCACGGGAATCTACTCCCAAAGCCAAGAGCACACTGTGTATACTATATGTTAGCTAACTTGACAATAAATTATATAAAATAAATTTTTTAAAAAGATTGGTTGGAAGAATTAATTTTGTTAAAATGTCCATGCTACCTAAAGCAATCTATAGATTCAGTGCAATCCCTATAAAAATTCCAATAGCATGTTTCACAGAAAGAGAAAAAAAAACAATTTTAAAATGTTTCTCACTCTTCTCCTTCCTATTATGTAAATATTGATCTACTGTATGGTGTCCCATAAATCTCTTAGGTAAGTTTTTAATGTTTGTTTTCTTTCTGCTCTTCCTACTGTATGATTTCCATGGCCCTGTGTTTGAGTTGGCTGATCCTTTCTTCCACATGATCTACTCTGATGTTGAACCCTCTATTAAATTTTTCAATTCAGTTATTATATTCTTCAGTTTTGTGATTTCTGTTTGGTACTTCTATTTTCTCTGTTGAAATTCTCACATGGTTTGTACATTTTTCTCCTGACTTTGATGAGCATCTTTATAACTATTACTTTTAACTTTCTATTAGTTAAATCACTTAATGCAATTCATTAAAATTGTTCAGCTTTGCCCTAGCTCTTGGTGGTCTCTTAAATCATTGTGATTACCCAAGCAACCTTTTGGTTCTTAGTGGCTCCCAGTAGTCAAAGGTGACTCAAAACCTATCAGTGTCCCAAAAGGGAGGATGTCAGTTAATACTTAGATGCAGATTGATTGGAAGCTGCTGGTCCCTCAGCAAACAGCTTTTAAAGTATGTGAGTATTTCAGGTGTGGAGCTTGGTGAGTTCTTTATGGATTTTGGATATTAGCCCTTTGTCTGATATGTCATTTGCAAATATATTTTCCCATTCTGTTGGTTGCCTTTTAGTTTTGTTGATTGTTTCCTTTGCAGTTCGGAAGCTTTTTACCTTCATGAGGTCCCAATAGTTCATTTTTGCTTTTAATTCCCTGCCTTTGGAGATGTGTCAAGTAAGAAATTGCTGCGGCTGAGGTCAGAGAGGTTTTTTCCTGCTTTCTTGTCTAGGGTTTTGATGGTTTCCTGTCTCAGATTCAGGTCCTTCATCCATTTTGAGTTTATTTTTGTGAATGGTGTAAGAAAGTGGTCTAGTTTCATTCTTCTGCATGTTGCTGTCCCGTTCTCCCAGCACCATTTGTTAAAGAGACTGTCTTTTTTCCATTGGATATTCTTTCCTGCTTTGTCAAAGATTATTTGGCCATACTTTTGTGGGTCCAATTCTGGAGTCTCTATTCTATTCCATTGGTCTATGCGTCTGTTTTTGTGCCAATACCATGATGTCTTGATGATTACAGCTTTGTAGTAGAGGCTAAAGTCTGGGATTGTGATGCCTCCCGCTTTGGTCTTCTTCTTCAAAATTACTTTGGCTATTCGGGGTCTTTTGTGGTTCCATACAAATTTTAGGATTGCTTGTTCTAGCTTTGAGAAGAATGCTGGTGCAATTTTGATTGGGATTGCATTGAATGTGTAGGTTGCTTTGGGTAGTATTGACATTTTAACAATATTTATTCTTCCAATTCATGAGCACACAATGTTTTTCCATTTCTTTGTATCTTTTCAATTTCCTTCATAAGCTTTCTATAGTTTTCAGCATAGATACTTTACATCTTTGGTTAGGTGTATTCCTAGGTATTTCATGCTTCTTGGTGCAATTATGAATGGGATCAGTTTCTTTATTTGTCTTTCTGTTGCTTCATTATTAGTATACAAGAATGCAACTGATTTCTGTACATTAATTTTGTATCCTGTGACTTTGCAGAATTCCTATATCAGTTCTAGCAGTCTTTTGGTGTAGTCTATCGGGTTTTCATGTATAGTATCATGTCATCTGCAAAAAGGGAAAGCTTGACTTCATCTTTGCCAATTTTGATGCCTTTGATTTCCTTTTGTTGTCTGATTGCTGATGTTAGAACTCCCAACACTATATTAAACAACAGTGGTGAGAGTGACTTCCCTGTCATGTTCCTGATCTCAGGGGGAAAGCTCTCAGTTTTCCCCATTGAGGGTGATATTAGCTGTGGGCTTTTCATAAATGGCTTCTATGATGTTTAAGTATGTTCCTTCTATCTCGACTTTCTTGGGGGTTTTTATTAAGAAAGGATGCTGAATTTTGTCAATTGCTTTTTCTGCACTGATTGACAGGATCATATCGTTCTTATCTTTTCTTTTATTAATGTGATGTATTAATGTGATTAATGTGATGTATTGGTATGATGTATCAATTGATTGATTTGTGAATGTTGAGCCAACGCTGTAGCCCAGGAATGAATCCCAATTGATTATGGTGAATAATTCTTTTTTATGCCGTTGAATTCGATTTGCTAGTATCTTCTTGAGGATTTTTGCATTCATATTCATAAGGGATATTTGCCTGTAATTCTTTTTTTTGCTGGGTCTCTGTATGGTTTGGGAATCAAAGTAATGCTGGCTTCATAGAAAACAAATAATCTAGTGAAGAAACGGGCAGAAGACATGAATAGACACTTCTCTAAAGAAGACATCCTGATGGCCAGGAGGCACATGAAAAGATGCTCAATGTCGCTCCTCATCAGGGAAATACAAATCAAAACCACACTCAGATACCATCTCACGCCAGTCAAAGTGGCTAAAATGAATAAATCAGGAGACTATAGATGCTGGTGAGGATGTGGAGAAATTGGAACACTCTTGCACTGTTGGTGGGAATGCCACCTGGTGTAGCTGCTCTGGAAAACAGTATGGAGGTTCCTCAAAAAATTAAAAGTAGATCTACCCTATGACCCAGCAATAGCACTACTAGGAATTTACCCAAGGGATACAGGAGTGCTGATGCATAGGGGCACTTGTACCCCAATGTTTATAGCAGCACTTTCAACAATAGCCAAATTATGGAAAGAGCCTAAGTGTCCATCAACTGATGAATGGATAAAGAAGTTGTGGTTTATATACACAATGGAATACTACTTGGCAATGATAAAGAATGAAATATGGCCTTTTGTAGCAACATGGATGGAACTGGAGACTGTTATGCTAAGTGAAATAAGTCATACAGAGAAAGACAGATACCATATGTTTTCACTCTTATGTGGATCCTGAGAAACTTAACAGAAGACCATGGGAGAGGGGAAGGAAAAAAAAAGGTTAGAGAGGGAGGGAGCCAAAACATAAGAGACTCTTAAAAACTGAGAACAAACTGAGGGTTGATGGGGGGAGGGATGGAGGGGAGGGTGGGTCATGGGTATTGAGGAGGGCACCTGTTGGGATGAGCACTGGGTGTTGTATGGAAACCAATTTGACAATAAATTTCATATGAAAAAAAATAAAGGTACTTTGATGAAACATTAAAATAAAAAGTATGTGAGTAAACTTCTATAAGGGAAAGATTGGGAATAGGGCATTTCTACGTACTAACTCTGCTCTGAGCCCATGGAGAATCCTTGTAAGCCCATTAAGAGTCATTTCTTTTTGTTTTCTATAGTCTAATTGGTTTCAAGGAACCAAGCCCTATTGGCTTTCAGAGCTAGGTTGTTTGAGAGCCCATCCCTCCAGTAAAAGTCTTAAAAGTTGGGGTGCTAGATGTTGAGCCCAAACCCTTAACTCTTCAGGGTGAAGCTGGGAGTAGTGAATTCTCTCCCAATGTATATCACAATGCCAGGCATGTGGTTTATGGAGAGATTGTGTCTCATCTTCTCCTACCAGCTTTGATCTGGGCTTTTCCCTCATTTGCCTGATGTATAGGAGTCACTCAGTCATTTTTTGGTTTTCTTTCAGAGGAAGTTATTCCATATATATGGAATATATTATATGGATTCAGTGTGTCCATGGGGGGAGATGATTTCAGGAGTCTACTATATTGCCATCTTACACTAGAACACCCACTCTTTGCTTCTTTTCCCCTGTATTTCAGTAAATCTCATCTATCTACCCCTTGCCATGTGATCTGTTAGCTCTTGGTTGTGTGATGGGAAATCTCTGCATAGAGAAGTGGTCAGAGATATACTGAGCCAAGGGTGAACAGAAATTTGAAGCAGAGAAATTTGGGATCAATAGCACAGACACAAAAATCAATTTAGAGTCTGGTCACAAAGAATGAGTTGGAAGAGTTTTAAAGTTCATTGGGTTGTAAGGAAGAGAAACCCAACTAATCTAACTTAGCCAAATACTGGGAATTATGGGAAATGCTTCTTCTCTTATACAGTTATTGATTTATTCATTTAATAATTATTAAGGGGTTCCTACTATAGGCACTATCCTAGGTGGCAGAGAATACAAAAGGAAACAAGGCAGACTAAAATCCCTACCCTTATGGAGATTATTGTGAAAGAATGGAAGGGAGAAGAAAATAAACACAATATGTATATTAAATATTTGGTACATAAGGAGGTGAAATGTACTATAGGGAAAAGTAAAGTAAGGAAGGAAAATAGAAGATGAATGAATAAGGGTCACTAGTATTAATGTAGCCAGCCTTCCTGGTTTGCCTGGAACTGAGAGAATACTGAAATGTAAGACGTTGATACTAAAATAGGAATCTAATCTACTACTGAAGTAGTATCTAAGGGAAGGAGACTCTAGGCAGAGAGTAAAAGAAATTTTAGGACCATGGGGCAGGTGAATGCCTGATGTGATTCAGAAATAGTAAGAGGGTTAGAGTGGCTGGACTTGAGGAAGTAGGAAAGAGAGTGGTAAGAAATGAGGTGGAAAAAAGTGACCAAGGACTAGGTCACAAAAAGACCCTGTAGGTCAATGAAAGACACGGATTTGTACTATAAACATAATGGAGAACTACTGGGGGATTTTAAGGCAAATCTGGTTGTAACCTGACTTAAATTTTATTATTACTTTATTTTATTATAATTTTATTTAATATTTATTTATTTTGAATGAGAGAGAGAGAGAGAGCGGGGGGAGGGAGGGTGCAGAGAGAGAGGGAGACAGAATCTAAAGCAGGCTGTAGGCTCTGAGCTGTCAGCACAGAGCCTGATGTGGGGCTCGAACCCACGAGCCACAAGATCATGACCTGAACCAAAGTCAGACACTTAACCGACTGAGCCACCCACGCACCTCTGACCTGACTTAAATTTTAAAAGGATCATTCTTGAAGCTGCTGAGAATAAATTTCAGAAGCAAGGGTGTAAACAGAGAAAGTTAGGAAGCTATTATAGCATTTCAGGCAAGAAATGATGTCAGTTCAGAGCAGAGGGAAGTGGAGAGGTGCAGTGTTATTTATATTTTTATTTATTAACTAATAAATATTGTTGATAAAATGGCTGTGGACTGTAAGAGAAAGAGAGGAATCAAAATAAACTGTTTTTTATAAAATTAGAATAGCGATATTGAGTAAAGAAGTTAGATAATGAGTCTGTAATTCAGGGCAGAAGAATATCTGTAAATAAAAATCTGTATAAATATATATCAACTCAAGCCATGAGATCTTGATCTATTGAGAAGGTATGGGATATCCTACACAAAAGAAATCTGCATCTTACACAGAGGATTACAGAAATATCATCTATGTTGAAAGGAAGAAAGAACATGTACACAGGTGTGAGATGTGGAGATGGGAGTTTGTGGAAGTTATTTTGTAATTGTTTCTGATTTTTCAGGTTGTGGGAAGAAAGATTATATGAGAGTGAGGATAGAGGATAGGATAGGAGAACAAAGACCGGTGGCTTGAGGAGATAGTATGAAATCATCATATTGAGGCTGCAAGAGTACATGATCCAGGGAAAGGCAGCAAGATTGTTGGGCAGTATGAAGGCCCACTTGAAGTCAGAGGTCACTGTGTGAAAATAGATTCAGACAGCATGGTTATGAGTTTTTGTTTAGCTTCTTTCAGCGGCATGGTATTAGACGTAGAATAGCTGGGAAATTGGATTTAACAAGGGTTAAAGTTTCAACAAAATGGGTATGGCAAAGTTAGAGAAAGGGAAGCAGGTGAGAAAATAAGCAAGGGAATTGTTGTTTAATGATTGACCTTGGAATGTAAGCAGGGCCAAAGGGAAATGAGAGGAAACTGAGAAAGAAAGTTAAAGTATAATGAGAAGATGGTAAGAAGAGTGGGTTACAGACTTTGATGTGGTGGACTGGTTACAAAGGTGGGGGAACAAAAGAAAATGTATACATGAAATACAAGGGCCTCCCATATGCCTGGAGTCAAATACAAGAAAGCTTACTCTCCTGTGTTTTTGAGATGGCATGGCTTCTCATCTCTGTTTCTCTTTACATGTCTGTTTCATTCTTTTCTTTGTCTCTGGAGGGTTTTCTCTTCTATGGTGTATCTATTGCTATATGGAACCCAGCACTACATGGAGGCCCAGCTCAAAAGTCCTAATGAGTCCGTGGGAGAGGGAGTATGTTTGGCCTGACTTGGCTTGAGCCCTCTTCCAATCGGTTGATAGCAGGGGTATGGAATCATACATTCCACTACCTTTCAGTAGGTGTAATGAGAACTGACTTTTGAGAAAGGGACACAAGCAAACTTTTTAATAAAAGGGTGTGGAAGCTAGGAAGAAATAATTATTAGAGGAAGTGGTTGACATTTTGTAAAAGTCAGTGGGACATCAAGTTAATGGTCATCATGGACTAGTTTCAGACTAGAGTGACTGCGAGGAAGGATACTGATTTTACTGTCATGTTGAACCTTCATACCTTGGTTGAAAATGAGTTGACAGTGCACTTGCTATGGATTTTCCAGCCACATTGGCACATCTGTCTTAGTCTTTGCTCTTCCGTATCTTACTTACTTTTTAAGATTTTCCTCAAATTCCACTTTTAAGTTTCATTTCCCTGACTCTTCCTGTTCATATGATTTTGAGCCCTGTGTAATATGTCTGTACCACTTCTTTAAATCTTAATCATGGGCAACTTAATCATTGTAGTTTAGTCTTCCTTGTTTCTCATGTAGTCTTATTCCTAAGTAAATGGTGGCTTCCTTAAGAAAAGGAAATTTGTTTATCTTTGCATCCTCTACAATTCAATGAATGGTAATATATATTAAGCACTTTTTATATGTCCATACCCAACTACACAATTAGATTAAATTTAAATAGATGAGCGATCATTTACTTTAAAAACACACACACACCCAACTACAGATATAAGACACTATAATAACCACAACGGGATATATGAAAATGAAGAAGATATATATAGTATCCTCTAAGATGTTTCATATAATACAGGTTCTCATATAGCTTCAAATGAAAAGTAACTATTTATTAGAAATCATGGTGAATAAGGAAAGTCCTAAATCTGGCATTGGACATGTGATTAGAGAAGAGAGGCATTTCAAAATGAGATAAGATGGTTGTGTAAAACTCTTATCAGAAAGATATCTAGGCATTAGTTAATGGAGGTTCTTGAATGCAACACAGAATATCTGGGACTTTCTTCTCTAAACACTTTGGAACCACCAATGGATTTTGAACAGTGGGGTACTGTGATCTGAATAGTGCATAGGATACGCTCAAAACAATTGATAATTATCTAGTAGTTTTAAGATGAAATATGCAATTACGTGAGTGAAATACTGAGGAAAACAGACTCAGTGATAAATAGCCCAGGGAATATAGGTGAGATTTTACTTTATATCTTACCTCAGCAAGGTTTTTATATATTTCCTACATGGCATTGGCATCAATAAACAGAAAATATAATTATAAAAAGTGGTATAATACAAAAGAGATCATGGTGAAAATCTTGGGTTTGAATTCTTTCATCAGCCTTTGTTAACTGTGAAATTGGCCAAGTTATTCCATTCTCATTACCATAACTTTCCCATCTGGATAAACTTCCCTGGATTAAAATCCCAGTTCTGTCACTTACTAGCTATAATATTGAGATATATCTTAACCTCTTGGTGCCTTAGTTTCCCCATCACTAAAATGATTAAAATAGCACATACTTCATGGATTTACCATAGGGATTAAACATGTAAACATGTAAAACAATGAGAATATCACATACGTGAGAAAAACTCCATATTACGTAATATAATCTGTGCTCTTGAGATAAAGGTCTCCTTTCATAGGGCTGTTGAACTGAGTAAGGAAGGCATAATGTAGTGTCTGTGATATGGTAGGTGCTAAATAAACATTAGATCAACTTGAATTTGAATCTGGATGAAACACATTTTCTCATTTTCCTCCCTGGATAAACTGGATCTCAGGACATGGATTTGGGCTTAAAAAGTTCCAGAGATTTGGCCTAGGGTGAGGATTAGCTGGGTGTTTGGATAAAAAGTGCGAAGCTGAGACTGTGTCAAAGAGAGAAACTAAAAAAAAAATGACACGTACATCACAGAGTGATCAGAGCGATAATAACTTGATTTCAGATAAAGGGATAAGCTTCAAAACTACTGGATCACAAAAAGGTTTTGAAGGATGAGAGAGAGAAATTGAGACAGACAGGGTGAGGAGGGGAGAGGGAAAGAGAGTGAGAGAGAGAGGAAGAAGAGATTCTTTATTTTACTGGCTTATAACTGCTTAGACTTTTAAGGCACTGAAATGGGAGGTAGATACCATTGACCAAATAGTTGGTCAATGCCTGTCCAATAGACTGTTCAGCTATTGGGAAAGGATAAGGGCTTTCTGATTAACCTTTTTCCCAAAAAAGAAGATGGAGGTAGGGAGCTCCTGTGTCACTCCTAAGAAAGAAATTGTGTTGGAAGACACTTCCAGTCTACTTTCATTGAATTCCTCCTTCTACTAAGGAGGAGTAATATTCCTGATGGATGAAATTGGACTTTTGGATCCTGCTCCTTCTGTCTTGGACCTATCTGCATTCAGACAGATTAAGTTCATTTTCACTATTCCTGCTTCCCCTGGTTGGCCATCTATACCCCCCATCTACCTTGCACTAGACACAGACATCAGTGGGGAAGCTGCACTTTTACACTTGTGCTGCCTTTGAAGCAATTCAGTGAGGAAGGAACTCCAGTGTCCTCCAATGTTGCTTTATTAGGAGACCCGCATTTAGGTTATAAGACTGACATTTCGTTGTAACTCCTATTTAGTTCCAGTTTCTATTTATCCAAATTTCCTATCTCATAGCACCATATGTTGGGGTTTCGAGTGTTAATTAATCAAATCCTTCCACTACTATCACCACCTACTGATTTAATCAGTCTGATACGAGTCAAAGATGGGGGTGGAGAGTGGGACTGGAATTCTTCCTGATGCTCTTCTTCCCCTAGGCATGAACAAGTTATTTCCCTTTGAGGGGGGGAAAGGAGGGGTGGGGAATGAAGGATTAAGATAAATTGTCATTCCTCAACAAAAGCTAATTTGAAATTATGGTGCGTGAATGCCACATATAGCTATAACTTTAAGTTCCTTACACAACCCTATAGTTCTAAAATATTGATATTAAAATCCAAATTGCCTACTAAATGCAATGAATCTAATGTAATTTGAATGGGCTAGAGATAGCACAGGAATTAATTTTAAAATGTTCAAAAGAGGCCGATTTATCTTTTTATGTACGAATCAATAGAGACACGTTATGTCCTCCTATTCCCTAAAAATAAGTCATGTTCATAGAGAGATGCCAGAGAGCAAATTGATCAAAGGCTAACAACAAAAAGAATTGATAAATATAAATGTACCTTGTTGGGCTGTCTGAGTGGGTGTCATGAGACTTGTATTAGATCCAATTTAATTAGCAGTTTGACTCTCCCTCAGAATGGTGTAAATAGTATGGGAAATTTGCAAATGAGGCCAATTTGAGAGATATAACACATCCTAAGAAAAATAGATACATTGATCAGAAAAAGAAGTAGGAAAATGACTGCAGAACAAAGAAATTAAATGGAAATATTCATTGGACTGCACAGAGTATAAGACTAATTATTTTAACAGATTGAGAGAGACTCTATAAAGGACAATTGTCTAAGTTTCTCTAGATGGCAAACATGGCCTTTAATTTGTGAACTTTTTACAAAATTCTGTCTAATTAAAGCTTTCTTATTCCAACAGTTTTTTTAAACAGCTTAACTGAGATATAATTCATATTACATAACATTCACCCATTTAAAGTATACATAGTGGTTTTTAGTATATTCACAAAATAATGAGACCATTACCACAACGTACTTTTGCCTAATTTTCATCACTCTTAAAAGAAGCCCTGTATCCACTCCCTGCAAACCATTAGTCTACTTTCTGTTTCTATGAATTTGCCTTTTCTGAACATTATGCATAAATGAAATCACCTAATAGGGTGTTTTGTGCCTAGTCTCTTTCATTTAGCATAATGTCTTCCTGGCTCATCACATTATGTTATCAGTACTTTCATACCATTTTATTGCAGAATAGTGTGCCATTCTGTGGGTAGATATGCCATGTATTCTGTATCCATTTGTCAGCTGATGAACATTTGGTCCATTTCCATGTTTTTGCTATTATAAATGCACTGCTGTAGTATTCAGTTACAAGTTTTTATGTGGACACGTGCTTTGATTTCTCTTGGGTGTATGCTTAGCACTAGATTTGCTGGGTCGTATGGTAACTGCATGTTTATGTTTTGCAGAACTGCCAAATGGGTTTCCAAAGTAGTTGTTGCCCAACATTAAATTCCCAACAGCAGTGTATGACGGGTCCATTGCCTCCACATCTTCGCTATACATTTTATTGTCTCTTTTTTATTATAACCATCCTAGTGGTTGTGAAAAGGTATCTCACTGCATTTTTTATTTACCTTTCCCCGATGACTAAAAATGTTGAAGGTGTTTTCATGAGTTTATACTTGTGCATACTTCTAGTGAACTGTGTATTCATAACTTTTGCTCATTTTTAAAAGAGGGTAATTTGTGTGCTTATTATTGACTTGTAAATGTTATTTACATATCTTTTACTAAATCCCTTATCAGATATGCAACTTGAAAATATTTTCTCCCCTTTTGTGCATTGTATATCACTTTCTTGATGGCATTGTTTCAGCACCAAAGTTTTACATTTTGAAGTCCAATTTTTTTTTCTCTTACTACTTGTCCTTTTGGTGTCATACATAGGAAGACATTGTCTAACACAAGGTTATAAAGATTTATGCCTATTTTTTTTATTTTACTTATTTAATTCTTTCTCATTAGTTTCAGAAAAATAAGTTGTTTTTTCTGGCATCCACCAAATGTCACCGGTGAGTCCCCTCCCTGCCTTGGGGGAATATATCATTATGAACTTACGGATTTTAAATTTTGGGGCATGGGGGGTATGCCTATATTTTTTCATAGAGCTTTATCTCATACATTTATCATGTTGGATCCATTGCAAGTTAAATTTTGTCCATGGTATAGGTGGAAGTCCAATTTATTATATTCCATAATAATATCCCATTGTTCCAGTGCCATTTGTTGAAAAGAGCATTCTCTCCTTATTGAATTGTGTTGGTAGTTTTGTTAAAAATCAATTGACCATAGGGGAGCCTGGGTGGCTCAGTCAGTTGAGCATCCAACTTCAGCTCAAGTCATGATCTCACGGTTCGTGAATTTGAGCCCCGCGTCAGTGTCTGTGCTAACAGCTCAGAGCCTGAAGCCTGCTTTGGATTCTGTGTATCTTTCTCTCTCTACCTTCCCCTGCTCACTCTCTGTCATTCTCTCTCTCAAAAATAAATAAACATTGGGGCGCCTGGGTAGCTCAGTCGGTTAAGCGTCCGACTTCGGCTCAGGTCACGATCTCGTGGTCCGTGAGTTCGAGCTCTGTGTCGGACTCTGTGCTGACAGCTCAGAGCCTGGAGCCTGTTTCAGATTCTGTGTCTCCCTCTCTCTCTCTGACCCTCCCCCATTCATGCTGTCTCTCCCTGTCTCAAAAATAAATAAACATTAAAAAAATTAAAAAATAAATAAATAAATAAACAAACATTAAAAACTCAATTGACCATAAATGTAACAGGCTATTTCTGGACTTGCATTTCTATCCCATTGACATATCTATCTTGGCACATCAGTGAGATAGAACATATCACTGAGATAACAGTGATAACAAGGGTAATAAATAATAATGGGATAGAAAATACTTATGTCTGTCCTTATGCCAATACCACACTGAATCAATTATTATAGCTTTTTAGCATATTTCAAAATCTGGCAATGAAAATCTCCACAACTTTGTTCTTTTTTTTCAAGATGTCTTTGACTTTCTGGGTCCCTCGATTTCTTTCTTATTTGAGTGGACACAAAGTTACATTAGTTTCATGTGTCCAACATAGTGATTTAACAAGTTTATACATTAGTCTATGCTTGCCTTAAGTGTAGCTGCCATCTGTCCCAATACATTGTTATTAGAGTATCATTGATTGTATTCCTTATGCCGTGTCCCTTATTCCCTGATGTATTCATTCCATTCGTGGAAATTTGTATCGCCCTCTCTGCTCCAGCAATTTTCCCCATCCGCCCTCCCGTCATCCTCTCCTGCAACCATCAGTTTGTTCTCTGTACTTATAGGTCTGATTCTGCTTTTGGTTTATTCATTTGTTGTTATTGTTTTTAGATTCCACTTAGGAGTGAAATCCATGTGGGATTTGTCTTTCTCAGTCTGACATATTTCACTTAGCCTGGTACCTTCTAGGTCTTTTGCATTTTGATAGGAGTTTAACAATCAGCTTGTCGGCTCCACTGGCAGCCCAGCGGGTACAACGCCTTCTCCAGGATCCCACCAGGAGGCCGCTGGGCCTTTCTTGGTGTCAACCGTGCTCCCATACTGTGAAGAGATGGTGACAGTCAACAGTTAGTTTTCCATGTTTACTGCACCCCTCCTGGGGCCAGCCAGCAGGCTCGTGTGGGGCCCAATGGGAAGGGTATGAATCCACCTGTGTACTACACACAGCCAGTGCCAGTTCCAAGTGCCAATGCAATTGCTGTGCAGACAGTCTACCGCAGCTGGTCTCCTTTCTCCACCACCCAGTCCAGATTCTCTGTCCTTCCTCCAACAAGATGATTGTGGCTCAGCTGCCCTATAAGACTGGTGCCCTCACCTAGCTCTCCTATGGCATCCTCCCTTTCTGTGTGGGTGCCCTACAGGAGGTGGACAACCTCTGTCCCAACTGCAAAGCTCTCCTGGGCACCTGTGAGTATTTGTAGGACTCTGCTAGACCTGCAGGGGGCCTCATACTGTAGGAAGTACTCTCTGACTCTCACCCAGTCCCACCCCTGCTGGGGGTTCCATCTTGGTGGTCTCATCTCTCCAGGGGCTTCACCTTTGTGTCTTCTTTTGGGGAAAAATATCACAAAGGTGCACACCTCCAAAACCCCAGAGATTGCTGCTTGGAATGCTGCACAAGACATGCAAAGCCATTCACCTTGAGTTCTGGTTCAAGTGTTTCCCATCTACTGTGACCCCAAGTCACCCCATCTAACTGTGACCATTGCCCCATCTGAATATCTTCTGGTATTTGCCATTGGCTGGCTTCTTTTCTTGTCTCTGTGGCCCTTTCTGAGGGTGGGTCTTATAGGACCAAGGCACAGATTGCTTTATTTTTGGGATTGTTTTGGCCTGAATATGTCTGACCCAACCTTTAGTGCCTACCATCATGTTCATCTGTTCCCACTTCTGATAACAAAATTATTGCCTTATGAACTAAGAGCTTGGTTCTCAGTCTATAACAGTGGGTCTTTTCATTAGTACACAAATTCACTTTAATTTCTTCATCCCTTTTTAAGTACAAGGAGCTATTCACACCCACCAGACCCAATCCATGAGGTCATAAATCCATGTTAGAAATGCGGGATTAGATCTAATCATGGATCTGCCTTCCCTCAGTTCTTTGTACCATATCCTCAGCTACTTTCCCTGAAAGGCTTTTGTCTTGTAGAGGAATCATTTGTTTCAGCCATTTTCTATGACCTCCCTTTGGTCTTAAATACCTTGGAATATAAGTACGGCAGGAAGGACTATAGAAGCATTTTTTTTAACCATATGACTGCTATAATTTTCTCATTTGCCAGTGCACTCTTATTTTGTTGTTGTAGTTTTTCTTAACAGAAAATATGTATAATTTTATCTACTGCCTCTACTTAGGTTTAGTGTGGTTCTTAAAAACTTCTATAATGGAACTCTTAAAATGGTACCCCATTTGGGTTCTCCGTGGTGTGTTTAGAAAGACAAAGAAAGCACAATTTGAGCATATCTGGGTACCATAGTGGTGGAAAGTTTGGGACCTGACCCTTTCAAGGGAATCTAAATTCTGATTTTATTTGATCTCTCAGTTCTCAAGTTTGAGCCCCAAATGGGTTCTCTGCTGTCTGCAGGGAGCCTGCTTGGGATCCTCTGTTCCCCTTTCTCTCTGTCCCTCCCCTGCTTGGGCTCTTTCTCTCTCTCTGAAAAATAAACATTAAAAAAAAAAGACTGTAGTATAAGTGTACACACACGTGTGTGTGTGTGCATGCATACACACACACACACACACACACAATTGTTGTATAATATCAGAAGCCATGATTTCTGGAACCCACTCAGGAAGCCAGAGTTCTCAGCTACTATGTCATTTTTGAAATCAAGACAAAGCTGGGTGCAATTTTCAAGAGTCCTCATTTTCATGGGGAATGCACATGAATAATAGTATGAAGAAATCAAGCCTAGACCTTGAACAAAAATCAGTATATTGGCTGAAAATTTTACCCATAACCATTGATTCAGCTGTGCTTTGATGTTTTGAAAGTTCCAGTAATTATTTTTTCAATGAATGTGGATACTACATAGTACTTTGGTGTTTTCTGCTTTTAATAAATAGAGTCTTTGGTTCACTCGGTGGAAAAAAAAAGAATAAGTTTGTCAATTTCTTCAAACAGTAATAATAAATAAATCCAGCTAGGATTTTTTTAATTTAATTTTTTATTTTTTAAATTTACATCCAAATTAGTTAGCATATAGTGCAACGATGATTTCAGGAGTAGATTCCTCAGTGCCTCTTATCCATTTAGCCCATCCCCCCTCCCACAACCCCTCCCATAACTCTCAGTTTGTTCTCCATATTTATGAGTCTCTTCTGTTTTGTCCCCCTCCCTGTTTTTATATTATTTTTGTTCCCCTTCCCTTATGTTCATCTGTTTTGTCTCTTGAAGTCCTCATATGAATGAAGTCATATGATTTTTGTCTTTCTCTGACTGACTAGTTTCATTTAGCATAATACCCTCCAGCTCCATCCATGTAGTTGCAAATAGCAAGATTTCATTCTTTTTGATTGCTGACTAATACTCCATTGTATATATATATACACCACATCTTCTTTATCCATTTATCCATCTGTGGACATTTGGGCTTTTTCCATACATCGGCTATTGTTGATAGTGCTGCTATAAACATGGGGGTGCATGTGTCCCTTCGAAACAGCACACCTATATCCCTTGGATAAATGCCTAGTAGTGCAATTGCTGGGTCGCAGGGTAGTTCTATTTTTAGTTTTTTGAGGAACCTCCATACTGTTTTCCAGAGTGGCTGCACTAGCTTGCATTCCCACAGTGCAAAAGAGATCCTCTTTCTCAGCATCCTCACCAACATCTTTTGTTGCCTGAGTTGTTAATATTAGCCATTCAGACAGGTGCGAGGTGGTATCTCATTGTGGTTTTGATTTGTATTTCCCTGATAATGAGTGACATTCAGCATATTTTTCATGTGTCGGTTGGCCATCTGGATGTCTTCTTTGGAGAAGTGTCTATTCATGTCTTGTGCCCATTTCTTCACTGGATTATTTGTTTTGTGGGTGTTGAGTTTGATACATTCTTTATAGATTTTGGATACTAACCCTTTATCTGATATGTCATTTGCAAATATCTCCTCCCATTCTGTCAGTTGCCTTTTAGTTTTGCTGATTGTTTCCTTTGCTGTGCAGAAGCTTTTTATTTTGAGGAGGTCCCAGTAGTTCATTTTTGCTTTTGTTTCCATTGCCTCTGGAGACGAGTTGAGTAAGAAGTTGCTGTGGCCAAGAGCAAAGAGTTTTTTGCCTGCTTTTTCCCCTAGGATTTTGATGGCTTCCTGTCTTACATTGAGGTCTTTCATCCATTTTGAGTTTATTTTTGTGTATGGTGTAAGAAAGTGGTTCAGGTTCATTCTTCTGCATGTCACTGTCCAGTTCTCCCAGCACCATTTGTTGAAGAGACTGTCTTTATTCCATTAGATATTCTTTCCTGCTTTGTCAAAGATTAGTTGGCCATACGTTTGTGGGTCCATTCTCGGTTCTCTATTCTGTTCCATTGATCTGGGTGTCTGTTCTTGTCCCAGTACCATACTGTCTTGATGATTACAGCTGTGTAGTATAGCTTGAAGTCTGGGATTGTGTTGTCTCCTAATTTGGTTTTCTTTTTGAAGATCTCTTTGGCTATTCGGTTTTTTTTCTTGTTCCATATAATTTTAGGATTATTTGTTCTAGCTTTTTGAAGAATGCTGGTGTTACTTTGATAGGGATTGAATATGTAGATTGCTTTCGGTACTATTGACATTTTAACAATGTTTGTTCTTCCTATCCAGGAGCATGGAACCTTTTTCCATTTTTTTGTGTCTTCTTCAATTTCTTTCATAACCTTTCTGTAGTTTTCAGTGTATAGATTTTTCACCTCTTTGGTTAGATTTATTCCTAGGTGTTTTATGGTTTTTTGTGCAACTGTAAATGGGCTCAATTCCTTGATTTCTATTTCTGTCACTTCGTTGTTGGTATATAGGAATGCAACCGATTTCTGTGCATTGATTTTATATCCTGCAACTTTGCTGAATTCATGAATCAATTCTAGAAGTTTTTTGGTGGAATCTTTTGGGTTTTCCATATAGAGTATCATGTCATCTGCAAAGAGTGAAAGTTTGACCTCCTCCTGGCTGATTTGGATACATTTTATTTCTTTGTGTTGTCTGATTGCAGAGGCTAACACTTCCAATACTGTGTTGAATAACAGTGGCGAGAGTGGACATCGCTGTCTTTTTCCTGACCTTAGGGGGAAAGCTCTCAGTTTTTCCCCATTGAGGATGATATTAGCTTTGGGCCGTTCATATATGCTTTTATGATCTCAAGGTATGTTCCTTATATCCCTACTTTCTTGAGGGTTTTTATCAAGAAAGAATGCTGTATTTTGTCAAATGCTTTCTCCACATCTATTGAGAAGATCTTATGGTTCTTGTCCTTTCTTTTATTGATGTGATGAATCATGTTGATTGTTTTGCAGATATTGAACCAGCCCTGAATCCCAGGTATAAGTCCCGCTTGGTCGTGGTGAATAATTTTTTTAATGTATTGTTGGATCTGGTTGGCTAATATCTTGTTGAGGACTTTTGCATCCATGCTCATCAGGGAGATTGGTCTATAGTTCTCCTTTTTAGTGTGGTCTCTGTCTGGTTTTGGAATCAAGGTAATGATGGCTTCATAGAAAGAATTTGGAAGTTTTCCTTTCATTTCTATTTTTTGGAACAGTTTCAAAGAATAGGTGTCAACTCTTCCTTAAATGTTTGGTAGAATTCCCCTGGAAAGCCATCTGGTCCTGGACTCTGGTTTTTAGGAGATTTTTGATTACTAATTTGATTTCCTTACTGGTTATGGGTGTGTTCAAATTTTCTCTTTCTTCCTGTTTCAGTTTGGGTAGTGTATATGTTTCTAGGAATTTATCCATTTTTTCTAGATTGCCAATTTTTTTGGCATATAATTTCTCATAATATTCTCTTATTATTGTTTTTATTTCTGTTGTGTTGGTTGTGATCTCTCCTCTTTCATTCTTGATTTTATTTATTTGGGTCCTTTCCTTTTTCTTTTTGATCAACTGGCTAGTGGTTTATCAATTTTTTTAATTCTTTCAAAGAACCAGCTTCTGGTTTCATTGATCTGTTCTATTGTTTTTTTTGGTTTCGATAGCATTAATTTCTGCTCTAATCTTTATTATTTTCTGTCATCTGCTAGTTTTGAGTTTATTTGCTGTTCTTTTTCCAGCTCCTTAAGGCGTAAGGTTAGGTTGTGCATCTGAGTTTTCTTTCTTCCTTCTTTAGGAAGGCCTGTATTGCTATATACTTTCCTCTTATGACCACCTTTGCTGCATCCCAGAGGTTTGGGGTTGTGGTGTTATCATTTTCATTGACTTCCATATACTTTTTAATTTCCTCTTTAACTGCTTGGTTAGCCCATTCACTCTTTAGTAGGATGTTCTTCTGGCTCCAAGTATTTGTTACCTTTCCAAATTTTTTCTTGTGGTTGATTTTGAGTTTCATAGCATTGTGGTCTGAAAATAGGCACGGTATAATCTCCATCTTTTTGTATTTCTTGAGGGCTGATTTGTGTCCCAGTATTGATCTATTTTGGAGAACGTTCCATGTGCCATGGAGAAGAATGTATATTCCACTGCTTTAGGATGAAATGTTCTGAATATATCTGTTAAGACCATCTGGTCCAGTGTGTCATTCAAACCCATTGTTTCCTTGCTGATTTTTTGATTAAATGATCTGTCCATTGCTGTGAGTGGGGTGTTGAAGTTTCCTCCTATTATGGTATTACTATCGATGAGTTTTTTTATGTTTGTGATTAATTGATTTATATATTTGGGTGTTTTCACATTTGGCGCCTAAATGTTTACAATTGTTAGGTCTTCTTGGTGGATAGACCCCTTGATATGATATAATGCCCTTCTGCATCTCTAGATACAGTCTTTATTTTAAAGTCTAGATTGTCTGATATAAGTATGGCTACTCCAGCTTTCTTTTGTTGACCATTAGCATGATAGATGGTTCTCCATCCCCTTATTTTCAATCTGAATGTGTCTTTAGGTCTAGAGTGGGTCTCTTGTAAACAGCATATAGATGAATCTTGTTTTCTTATCCATTCTGTTACCCTCTGTCTTTTGATTGGAGGTTTGAGTCCATTGACATTTAGAGTGGGTACTGAAAGATGTGAATTTATTGCCATTATGATGCTTGTAGAGTTGGAGTTTCTGGTGGTGTTCTCTGGTCCTTTCTAATCTTTGTTGCTTTGTGTATATATATATACTTTTTTTTCCTCTTTTCTCCTCTCAGAGAGTCCCCCTTAAAATTTCTTGCAGGGATAGTTTAGTGGTCACAATCTCCTTTAATATTTGTTTGTCTGGGAAACTTTTTATCTCTCCTTCTATTTTGAACGACAGCCTTGCTGGATAAAGAATTCTTGGCTGCATATTTTTCTGATTCAGCACACTGAATATCCTGCCCCTCCTTTCGGGCCTGCCAAGTTTCTGTGGATAGCTCTGCTGCAAACATGATCTGTCTTCCCTTGTAGGTTAGGGACTTTTTTTTCCCTTGCTGCTTTCATGATTTTCTCCTTGCCTGAGTATTTTGTGAAGTTGACTATTATATGCCTTGTTTATGGTCGGTTTTTGTTGAATCCAATGGGGTCCTTTGTGCTTCCTGGAGTTTGATGTCTGTGTCTTTCCCCTGGTTAGGAAAGTTTTCTGTTATGATTTGCTCACATAACCCTTCTACCCCTATGTCTTTCTTTTCCTCTTCTGGGACTCCTATGATTCTGATATTATTCCTTTTTAGTGAGTCACTGACTTCTCTAATTCTTAAATCGTGATCTTTTGCCTCAATCTCCCTCTTTTTTTCTGCTTCATTATTCTCTATAAGTTTGTCCTCTATATCGCTGATTCTCGGTTCTGCCTCATCCATCCTTGCCACCACTGCATCTATCCATGATTGCAGCTCAGTTATAGCATTTTTAATTTCATTCTGGCTATTTTTTACTTCTTTTATCTCTGCAAGAAAGGATTTTAATCTATTTTTGACTCCAGCTAATATTCTTATTATCGTGATTCTAAATTTTTGTTCAGACATCTTGCTTCTTTCTGTGTTGGTTAAGTCCCTGGCTGTCGTTTCTTCATGCTCTTTCTTTCGGGGTGACTTCCATTGTTTCACCTTTTGGACGGAGAAAAGGAATTAATGAGGTAGAAAAATTTAAATTATAAGAAATTAAAATTCAAAAAATATTAAAATTAAAGATTAAACACACACACACACACACACACAAATCAAAGAGATGATGCTAGATCCTAGGTGTGTTTGGTCTGGGTGTTGAAAGTGGTTTGACAGATTAGAGAAAAAAAAGGGAGGGGGGAGAAAATCGTTTGAAAAAATGATAACACTAAAATAGATAAAATGAGATGATGGGGGTAAAATAGAATTTGAAAAAATATACACAAAAGTAAAGAGTATAGTAGAAAAAATTAATGAAAAATATATTTTTTAAAAATTATTTTTTTAACGTTTATTTATTTTTGAGACAGAGAGAGACAGAGCATGAACGGGGGAGGGTCAGAGAGAGGGGGACATATGATTTTTTTCTTTTTCTGTATTTAAGAAAAAAGAAAAGAAATGAAAAAGAGAAAAAAAGATTAAAAAATCATTTGAAAATTTGAAAAAGTGAATACACTGTTGTAGACTAAAATAAAATGATGGAAGTAAAATAGAATTTGAAAAAAATTACATAAAAGCCAAAAATATAGTAAAAAAGTAAATAAAAATATTTTAATAGAAATTGAAAGTAAAAATGAAGTTTTTCTCTTTCTTCATTCAAGAAAATGAAAAGAAATGAAAGGAGAAAAAAGAAAATGAAAGAAAAAAAGGAAATTGTTTGAAAATTTGAAAAGGTGAATATACTGAATTAGACTAAAATAAGATGATGGAAGTAAAATAGAATTTGAAAGCATTTACACAAAAGTAAAAAATATAGTAACAAAAATTAAAGAAAAATATTTTTAATAAAAATTGAAAATAAAAATCAATTTTTTCTCTTTCTGTATTCAAGAAAAAGAAGTGTAAAAGATAAAAAGAAAAAAAAAGAAAGAAAATTGAATAGATGAACCTGCTAACAGATTGAAATAGGACTGAAATTACTTCGTTTTCCCCTAGAACTCAGTCTATGTAGCACTTTATAACCCATAAACTAAGCCAGTGGTGAGACTTATGTTTTTGAATAGCAATGTTGGCTCAGTTGGGCGGGGCTCAGTGTAATAGCTCCTCTCTCCACTAGATGGTGCAGCTAGCCCACTGGGGTGGATTGTTGCGGCTCATATGAACATGCGCGGGAGTGGTGACAATGGCTCCACCCAGCTACCCATTCTGTTCTCCCGGATCAGCAATTGTGCACCTGTCCTCAGTCTTCAGCTTTCATCCACTCCCTGCTTTTTCACTCTCCATGACCAGGCCTTAGGCAGTACCTCTCTCCTGAGTTTTGTCTCAGATGCAGCTGTTTTCCCCGGGCCCTTACTTCTGAAGGACTGTGGCTTTGACCTGTTCCGCCCCTCTGTGGGAGGGTCTCACCAAGCAATGGCAGAATCCCAGCTGTACCCAAGAACGCTTGCGGGACCCTGCTGCTGCCAGAGTCCCAAGACTGCGGCCAGGTTCCAGTCTGCCCCAGGAAAAGTTCGTGAGACAGTGTAGCAGCAGCATTTCAGGGATTATGGAAAATCAGAACACACATCTGGCACCAGGCTTTACCCTTAATGACCTTGTTCCAGCACCAGCAAATGTGGCCATTTTCTGGGGTCTGTTGGGACCAGGTGGTTTCAACAGTCTCTACCAAATGTCCTTCCATCAGTGGAACCGCTTTTCGCCATGTGGCCCGAGAACCTCCTGGACCCCACTCTGTTCCTGGGGATTTGCCCTTCCCACCAGAGCACCTCCAGGTATTGAGCTGCAGAGTTGCAGCCTTGAACTCCTGTTTACAGTCTTAATGGAATTGAAAACTTCTCTTTTCTCCTTCCTCCCTTTTTAGTTTACTCCCTGTGGCTGTTTCCAATTTTCCACTCTCTCTCCAGCTGCTTTTGGGGAGGGGTGCTTTTCCCATATTCTCCCCCACCCCAGTCTCTGTCTTCTCTCTGCCTGCAAAGGTGGCTCCCTGCCCACCGCCAGCTTCTCTCTCCCCAAGTTCACCTCTCTGCACCATGTACCTGCTGAATTCTGTGGTTCAGGTTGTTCAGATTGTTGTGTTAATCCTCCAATGAGTTTTCTAGGTGTGTAGGATGGTTTAGTGTTGGCTGGCTGTATTTCATGGACGTGAGACACACAAAAAACTTCCATGCTGTTCCGCCATCTTGGCTCCTCCCAGCTGGGATTTTGATAGGGATTGTGTTGAATCTGCAGATATATATGGAAATTATTGCTATCTTAACAATATTAAGTCCCTCAATTTATCAACATACATGTTTTTTATTTATATCTTTTTAAATTATTTTAAATAATATTTTGAAGTTTCAGTATACCAGTATTGTGTATGTTTTTTTAAAAATATATCCCTAAAATGGGGCGCCTGGGTGGCTCAGTCAGTTGAGCATCCGACTTCAGCTCAGGTCACGATCTCGCGGTATGTGAGTTCGAGCCCCGTGTCGGGCTCTGTGCTGACTGCTCAGAGCCTGGAGCCTGTTTCAGATTCTGTGTCTTCCTCTCTCTCTGACCCTCCCCCATTCATGCTCTGTCTCTCTCTGTCTCAAAAATAAGTAAACGTTAAAAAAAATTAAAAAAAATAAATAAAATAAAATATATCCCTAAATGTGTTATTTTTGGATGCTTTTAAAAAGGAAATGTTTTATTTTGTTTTTGGAGTGCTCCTTGATATTTGTATATTGATCTTATATCCTGCAACATTTCTGAATTTTTTTATTATTTCAGAGTCTTTCTGTGAGTTTCTTAGGATTTTCTAAATATGTAGTCATGTCATTTACAAATACAGCTTTTTTTGGCATTTCAATGTGGATACCATTTATTTATTTATTTATTTATTTATTTAGCCTAATTGCCCTGTGTGCTGGGTTGAATAGTTTCCTCCTCAAAATTCATGTCAACCAGCACCTCAGAATGTGATCTTATTTTTGCAAATATGGTTGAATAAGATGAGGTCATACTGAGTTGGAATAGATCCTTAAAGCCACTGGCTGGTATTCTTGAAAAGGCCATGTAAAGACACACAATCAGAGACAGTGAAAAGGACCATGTGAAGATGGAGGAAGATATTGGTGGGATGCAGCTATAAGCCAATGAAGATAAAGATTGCTGGCAACTGCCAGAAGCTGGGAAGAGGCAAAGAAGGATCCTTACAGTCTTCAAAGAGAGCATGATCTTGCCAACTTCTTGACTTGTAGCCTCTGTAACTGTGAGAGAATATACTTCTATTATTTTAAGCCACCCAGTTTCTGATACTTTGTTGTGGCAACCTTGGGAAATTAATGTGTAATAGAAAAACGTGGCTTTGGAGCCAGATGAACCTGAGGTGGATTCCAGCAGTCTGGCACTAATTAGTTCTGAGTCACTGAGCAAATAATTTCAAGTGTTTTTGTGCCCTTTTCAATCTATGAAATGGGATTAATGGAAACCATACATTGTGAAGTGTGAAATGGGTAATTTTTATAACAAACATTAATAGATTTTTAAAACCTTTTTATCATTATTGTTGCTGTTAAGTGAAACTACATACTACTGGAGGTTCTGTCTAAAAAAGAATCCTGAAAGAAGTCAGTAGGTTCTCTTGTTGAGAAAGATATCATAGACAGTTAACACATCAGGTTGAGTATTTCCTGTATGTGCTTTTGGCTGCTTTTGGATTCTCCTCCTTGATTTTGAATAGTTTCTTGCTCTTCTGCCTACAAAATATAAATTAGACTATTCCACAGGGGCAAATACTATGCTTAATACACTTCCATCCCATCATGGATCCCATCATCTGCTTAACCGCTCACCTTCCCCCACCTTATCATAGAGATGACATCTTTTTACTCACTGACAGAGAGTCATTTCTACAATATCAGGTGCAACTGGAGTATGACTCTGACCATTCCAGAATGCAACATAGCCAACATCATGAACAGGACAGGCTCTGCTGCTAATGGCTGCTTGTTTGCTTCTGTCAAGTTTATATTTCTTAGGGTGAGAAGCTAGGTGAGATGAAATAGAGCAGGCTTTTAGAATGCTCTTGACATATGGGTTCTCTAGCTGTGTATAGCCTAGGAGGATCAATAGAAACCTGTCACAAACACACTCACACAGTCCTGCTCAAGGTAATGAGCATTGACTAATACAATTTTATTTGTACCTTTGCAAAATGCTTCTGGTCAGAGGTCAGCATTTGTGGGCAAATGCTTGCCTCTGGTATTTATTTTTCTAGTAGGGGCTGTTGGATGGCTCACTAGAGGGAGATTATGAAACACTTAAAATATATATACTGTGATTTCCTCCTCCCAATGCCCACCTCACACATATACAGACTCAAACATGTTTGTTGGAAAATTCTTAATCTTCAAAGAACAGGCACAGAACATGGATTCTGAAATCAGACAGATTTGGGTGTTTCACTCACTAGCTGTGTGACCACTCACAATTCCAATTTTCTGATTTCTAAAATGGAAATTAATAACATGAGTCTCAATAGCTTTTGTTGATTTTGTTTACAGGTTTATCTCCTCCTTTAGACTAAACTCTTTGAGGAGAAGTTCTCTGTTTTATTTCTACATCTTCAACATCTAGCATAGTACTAAGTGTATGTACACATTCCAAGTATGTGTTAAACATTCCACACTTGCTGAATGAAGGATGGATGATGCTTAAATTAGGTTTACTTCTTGGGGCACCTAGGTGGCTCAGTTGGTTAAGCAGTTGACTCTTGATTTTGGCTCAAGTCACAATCTCACAGTTTGTGGGATGGAACCCCACATCAGGCTGCTTGGGAAGCCTGCTTGGAATTCTCTCTCTCTCCCTCTCTGTGCCCCCCCCCACACACATACTCTCTCTCTCTCTCTCAAAACTTTAAAAAATTAGGCTTAGCTTCTTATATAGTGTTCAATTTTTATCAAGTTACAACACATCTCTCCAACTCTGTTTCCATTATTTGAGAACTATATTAAATAGTGTACAAATAATATCTTAGGTCTCTTCCACTGCTAATATTCACGATGACACTGATTGTTCCTATTAGGGGAAGAGGAGATGGTGCTTCCATATGATAGTTTCCTTATTTGGATTTAATTTCACAGACACTGGACTTTTCTGCCAATGCTTGCCCATTCGTGTCCAAAGGCATGTGCTTAGCAAGTAAAATGCAGTCCAGTAGAGCATGTACTGTTTAGAAGCTTAGATCTTTATTTGAAATACCTTTCTGGAGACCAAAAGAGTCAAGAATGAGGAATACATCATCACTCACCACTTTGTCATGATGTACGTAGGCATTATCTCAATAGTTTTTACCTTACTTGAAGAATAATCACATTTCCTTGTATTTGGGGGGAAAAATCAGAGTGAGCCAAAGTGATATTGGCTTTAGGCAAAACATATGTTTGTATTTATCAAAGTTTTCAGCAATAGCTGCATAGTCTCTACTGATGATCCATTTTTAAGCTAGTCCTGATTGTAGCATTTCTCCCTTTAATCCAAAGTATCTTAAGCAAAGTATCATAAGCAGTACCTCCTTCTTCCCATCTTGGGCTGGAGGAGTCAGGAAATAGAAGTTCTGATACTTTTCTTTTCCCATTTTGGAAGTGGGTCAATTCCAAGTTTATTTAAGAGAAAGCAAAATGAGGAAATGTACATATCTTTCATACAGACTAACGAAGATGCAATCTTGCACTCTAATTGAGGATTCAGAGAGAAGGCTCTGTGGTGTCATGAGGTGTCATACATACAAGAAACAAGTGGCAGCTGGTTGCTGTGGAGGCAGCTAATGTGCAAATTCACTAATTAGAGAAATGCAAATTTTAAAGACATATTCTGTTATACCCTGGAGCCATGTTGAAGCAGTCAGCATAGAAGGGGTCCTAAAAGGGCTCACCTTTGGGGGATCTAGGAGCCAAGATGCACTTGGCTTACACTTATCGGTACATATTGAAATAGCAGCTACTTCTCTAGATGCAGAGAGGTTAAACACAGGAGCAGTTTAAATTGTGAGAGCAAAGAGAGGAATCTGATGGACCTTTAACCTGGCCGGCACACTTGTGAAGCCATTTACCCTCGTGGAATCTCCTCTATTCCTGTACTCTGTTCTGCCTTTAACTCCGTCTCAGTTCAAGGCACACAATATACTGGTGGTATGGGAAGGGAATGGGTTAAACCTTGAAAAAACAAGGGATTGAACTACTGCTAGAGACACAAACACATTTAAATAAACACTTATTAAATAAAAAAAATTGTTTTTTGTTTTTGTTTTGTCTTGACCTAATGACCTGTAGATTTTTTTCCCTAACTAAATTAGCTAATTTTCAATTAAGTCAAATTAATTGACTGTTTTTAACATATGCCTGCCTAAATATCTGTCCTCTAGTGCTGAAGTCCTAGCTTCAATTCACTGATTATCAGAGTATAGGTCAGTTGTTCCTCATTTCAAGTTTAAAGATTCCATGGATATTCTTAAGTTGACATAAGGAAACCTATGAATCTTCCAGAATTTTAGGCAATAGTGTCTGTTAAAATGCATGTACGTTTTTCTAAAGAGGTTTATGGCTTCCAGTATGTTTTTCATAAGGCCTGAACCTCAGCCTCCAAATTAAAGAAGACTGTTTTTGTGGTCTCATTACAAATACAGTTCAGGCAGTCCTGAATAAGTATGTCAGACCATTTCTCCTCTACTCTCTCATTTACGTTCACTGATGTGGGGAATGGATGAGGTCACATGACTTACAATGTATCATAAGCATAGATGTGAGAAATCTCAAGTCCCTGCTACCATTATTGGATCCCAAAGGAATATTCTCTTTGCTGCAGGAGACCGGCTGTGGGATGGCCTTACTTATCTAAGCAGAAAGGCTAGAGAGTTGAAGCAAGGCCTGAGGTTGCCGAAAAAGTGCCTCCTCCCACAGGCGATTTTCTGTTTCCTGTTTCTTTTTCTGTTTCCACAACACTCAATTCTGGAACTGAGAGCATGTGTTGTGGTGGTTTTTGTGTTTGTTTTAGACAAAAGTGGACTGACCCTGAATCTATAACTTTAAGGCAGTTTCCTTGTTCTGGCCCTACTGTCTCCTGGCTCTGTGACCTCGGTTGACTAGCTCATCCTGCTGTGCCTCAGGTTCTTTACCTGCAAAATGATGGTTATAATCCATGCCTCATTTTCCTGCAGGGTTGTTGGGAAGATCAAATGAGATGAATGTGAAAACTCTTAGGGAAGAGTAAATTTTCTGAAAACATATGTGTATTATATTTATTTGTTTATTTCATAAATGTTTATTTTTTGAGAGAGAGAGAGAGAGAGAGAGAGAGAGAGAGAGAGAGAGGCTACAAGTGGAGGAGAGTGCAGAGAGAGCAGGAGCCAGAGGATCCAAAGTGGGCTCCACACTGACAGCAGTGAGCTAAATGGGGGGCTCAAACTCAAAGTCAGACACTCAACCGACTGAGCCACCCAGGTTCCCCCCTATGTGGATTATATTTATTTTAAAACAGGTCTATTGTTAATTTTTTTTACATGGGTAGAGAAAACTACTTTGGATGATTGATTTTTATTAGTGAAATGGCTGTTTATTCGAAAACTTGGTTTTTCATGTATCTCTGCTTAAATAGAAAAGCTCACTCAGTGATAAGAGAGTAAGTGTGATGGTTCCATGTTAATGTTTTGGTGTCTGGGAAAATCAAGGCTCTCGGCTTGGTCATAATTTTGTGTATGTTTAGTTTTTTATATTATAGCTATTTATATAGTTATATAGTTTTATTATATATATAGTTATATATAGTTTATATTATAGTTATATATACTTACTAAAAATGTGTTACTTTTAAAATATATACTTAATATAGGTTAACTCTATAGCTTTGGCCTATTAAAAAACATTTTTTGAAAATTATCTATATTAAGAATTGGGAGGGGTACCTAGGTGGCCCCATGGTTTAAGCAACCGACTCTCGATTTCGTCTCAGGTCATGATCTCACTGGTGTGAGATGGAACCCTCATCTGACTCCATGCTGAGTGTGGAGACTGCTTGAGATTCTCACTCTCCCTCTTTGTCTGCCCCTCCTCTGTTCACTCTTTCTCTCTCTCTCTCCAAATAAATAAACTTAAAAAAAATGTGAAAGCATCACCTGTCCAGTTTTATTCTGTCTCCCAAGGTACCACACGACACTCTGAGACGGGCTGCACTCTTACAGGAGAAAATTTCCTACAGCCATGAATGTGAAGGGTGCATGGCAGCTCCCTCAGTGTAGGTTTGCTGTCCCAGCCTCCAACAGGCTAGTCAGAAAAGTGAATTTACTGGTTTGTGCCTACTCAGCATCTTTCTTTGGGCCTATTCTAAGGATTTAAGAAACCAAAAAGAGTTTCTTTTTTAACAGCATACTTGCATCTGTGTCGTATAATCATAAAAATCTTGGAAGAAATGTATCCCATTTATTAGGTTAAAAGGAAGTAATAATTCAATGACTCCCTTCTTTGTAATGCTGTCTCAACCATTTCCTTTATGAAGTAGAGACATCTAAACCTCATTAATTCAGAGGCTACTAATATATACTTTGCAATTACTGGCCTGAGTTATTCTGAAGCTTACCTTTGCATTATATATGAAAGATAGATATTAGGAAATAATAGAAAATATGTATATGTATGTATATATATGTATGTATGTATATATATGTATACACATATATATGTATGTATATATGTGTTTGTGTATATGTATATATGTATATATATATGTGTGTGTGTGTGTGTGTGTGTGTCTGCCTCTTGTTCCTGGCTACAGCTTCTAAAACCCTTGTAATTTCCTAAGTGATAAGAACACTAAGAGCATCTTTTGTTTTAATATTTGAGTCTTGGTTCCTGATGAAGAATTAACTAAATCCCTCAGAATTTCCTGGGTGACTGGAGTGTCTTTTATTCTAATGAAGTAAGTCTTCATGGGTTCCTTGATAGCTTTAGGATTGGGGCTGGTGACCAGAAAGACTAAGCCATATTTAGAAGCTTGCAACTTTTAGCCTCATCTCCCATCCTCTGGGAAGGTGTGAGGGATTAGAGATTGAGTTAATGGTCAGTCATGTCCACATGATGAAGCCTCCGTGAAAATTCCAAAAGTAAAGGGTTCAGAGAGCTTCCTTGTTGGTGAACACATCTATATGCCAGACAGGTGACAGGTGACAAACTCTAACTCCACAGGGACAGAAGTTGATGAGCTCAGGACACTTCTAGACCTCGCCTATGTATGGATCTCATTTCTGGCTCCTCATGTATATGCTTTATCAAATAAACTTGTAAATGTTAGTATTTCCTTGACTCCAAGGAGGGGATTGTGGGAAACTCCAATTTGTAGCTAAGTCAAATAGAAGTCGTGGGTAACACACTACACTTGCAACTGGCATCTGAACTGCGGTGGGGGGGCAGTCTGTTGGGACTGAACCCTCAAACTCTATTGAATTGTGGGATATCCAGCTGGCATCCTAAAGAATTGTTTGGTGTGGGGAAAAAAACCCACACACATCTGGTGTCAGAATACTTTCTGTGTGTAAGTTAAGGAGAAACACAGGAGTCTTTCCCAGACAGAAAACTTTGGCGTTTTATGTGGTGCAACAATAAAGCAAATCTTCATACAATTTTATAATACGTTTGAAAACAAAATCATAAAACTGCTTATTTCCAGATAAGTATTATTAGCACCAAGTAAATGTGTCTTATTTATTAAAATAGTCCAAGTTGGACTTAAATTTATTAATTATTAGCAGTGCTAAGAAAATTCTATTTCTGAAAGAAAAATTATATGATTCAAATCTTAAGACTGAGTTCCTTCCCAAACAAACGAATTAGCGAAATTTGAACTAAGGGATTTAACAAAGGAGATTAACATAAACAAAACAATTTAATAAATTTCATCAAAATTTCATATCAATTGCTAATACCAAGCAGGATTAAGCCTTAAATAATGACATGATCATTATCTCTTGAACCACTGATGTTGGTATAAAATAGAGCAACTGTTTATATAGTCTCCCATGCTGTTTTTCTAAGCCAGTATTTCATACTTTCTTTAACATGCTTTTAAGTTTATTTATTTTTGACAGAGAGACATAGAAAGAGCACGAGCAAGAGCTGGCAAGGGCCAGAGAGTGAGGGAGACACAGAATCTGAAGCAGTCTCCAGGCACTGCGCGGTCAGCACAGCGCCCAACGCAGGGCTTGAGCTCACAAACGGTGAGACCTTGACCTGAGCTGAAACTAAGAGTTGGACGCTTAACCAAATGCGTCATTCCGGTGCTCCAACATGCCCTTCACAGCAGTCTAATGACATAGGTAAAGGATGGAAAGAAATAGAGACTCAAAGGGCAAATGACTTGCCCAAGTCATCTCGCCTCAGAATTGATAAGGATGAAGCTGGAAGTAAATCGTATTTCCCACATTAGTAAGTTCAACAGAGTGTTAAGGACAGTACAAAAGCTGAAGTCCTTGAAGTCAAACAGATTTGTATCTAATTCTGCTCTACTCCTTAACAGCGAGGTAATCTTAGAAGAAACATTACTTCTCTCTGCACTTTTGCTTTTTCCATCTGTAAAAAAGTTATTAATAAGAAACTGATGAAGGTAGTATAGATTAATAAAATAGCATAGGAATGTTTCTGGCATACAGGACTCTGTTGATAGATGTTTTTGAGGAGCAGTGTGTGGTACTGGGAAAAGCATGGGTATCCTTTGGATTTGGAGAGATCTGACTTCCAGTTCTGAATGCTGATTTCTATGTTTGTGACCTTAGGCAAGTTTCTTCATCTCTCTGTAATCTCTCTGTAAGATGTGTATTTACTTGGACAAAATAACATATACAAAGTGATACATGATGCCTGACACTTGGCAGATAGGACATGAATAGATGTTTCTATGATGCCTGCGTGTCCTCACCCTCAGTTTATGATTATAAAATCCCAGTACGTGTTGGTACACAGCAGTGATGTGACACTTCCACATTTCAATGTAATTTACAGAAACATTTAATTATCCATAATTGAAAACACACAGCAAGTTTTTCGCTATTGATAAAGCTTAGCCCTCCAGATGTCCAGGGATGCCTGGAAACTGATTTCTTGTACTTCCCTCATAACTGTGTTCCAAGATCTTCTGATTTTCACCTGCCTTGGTCTTAGAACTTGAATTTAGCTCAAATGGGATCCTGGCCGAAGATGTGCATGGTGATTTCAACCAGATTCAAAGCTCACAGTCTCCAGAATTTAATTTCATTTCCCCAAGTTGGTTGTAAGTTTTGTAGAGTCATGGGATCGTAGAATAGCCAGTGACATTTTGACCGCAAGAAACCTGTCACCACATTGCTGAGAAGATGGCTCCTTGTTGGAGATACCTGTAAGGAATCTATTATAGTGACATAAACACATGAGACTTCTTAGACAGTCCATTATGATGACATCACATCAGTCCCCTCTCTGAAATACTTAAAGGTGGATCACTTCTTTCCACTTAATCTTCACTTCAATCCTTCACTTTTACATTCCTTTAACATTTTTCAGGTTGGGTTTTGAGTTTCTCTCTTAATGAAAGACGCAGTGGCAATAAATACAGCCCATCTTAGGCATAGTATAGAGTATCACTTCAAAATCATGCTTCAGAAACCTATAGTAAGTCTACATTAACCCTCAAAAAGCATGTAATATTCTCATAAAGAATTTCATACTTACATCTCCTGACCTGTTAGTAGTTCCATTATTGGCTTAGTCATTCCATTCTATTCCAACAAATCAGTCTATCATCTTATGGTTTGTTCGAGTCACTTTTGGCATGACAGAAGGGCAAAATCCTTCTTACAGTATCTGTGTATGTCAGTATACATTTAGTGAGCGCCTACCAGGTAACTGTCTCTGAGCTGAATCCTGGGGATTCAAAAGTGGATAACATTTCCCTGCCCTCCAGGATCCCTGGGTCTAATGAGAAGACACATAGGTAAATTGATCAACTGGATAAACACTCATGCGTGCTGTGATGGAAGTATGTGCAGACAGAACGGGAGCTGGTAGTGGGGAAATGCAGCAGATCTGTCCCCCAGAGGAGCTGAAATATATCTCCCTTTCTTTAAACAAAAATATGGATTCTAGAGTCAGTCTAATGGATAATATATCTTAAATGCTATATAAATATTTATTATTATTATCATTATGATTATTATTTCTTCGACCCACATCCCTTCTTTTTTTTTTTTTTTTTTTTTTTGAGAGAGAGAGAGAGAGAGAGTGTAAGCAGGGGAGGGGGCAGAGGAAAAGGGAGAAAAAGCACCTTAATCAGGCTCCATGCCCAGCAAGGAGCCTTTTGCAGAGTTCGACCTCCCAACTGTGAGATCATGACTTCAGGTAAAATCAAGAGTTGGACACTTAGCCAACTGAGCCACCCAGGTGCCCCTCCTTCAATTTTTTGAAATGCATTTTACACCTTTCTTTTGAACACTTTTAGTTAAATAGGTAAATGGCTTTTAAGTTTTCTACACTCTAATAAATTAAGTTTATCCACTCTAATAAATACCATTTACATGAAATCCAGCATATGCATATGTGTTTTTGTGTAGATACCTATGTATATTCCCATGATACATTTATGTGTGAGGCACTCTAATATTTTCTGTTCCATTTTAATCTGTTCTGCTGTTAATAACAACCAAAATAATGCTTGTCATAACCCACTGAATTTAATCTAATGATCCAAGAATGGGCTGAGGTCTGTAGTTTGGACACACTTCATGAAGGGAATAGTATAGCCAGTGTGCACAGTGTGGCAAGTGTCACAATGAGGATATGTAAATATGCCAAGGAAGACTAGAGGAGGGGGTCCTGATGAGCACACCGAGGGCAAAAAGTGGGTTATGGTCATTTTTTGCTCTATATCATTTAGCATTGATTTGGATCTTAGTAAGTGCTTATTAAGTTAGTGAAGCTGGGTGAAGTTAGCATTACTTACTTTCCAAAAAAATGTTAAAAAAATTTTTTTATATGTTTATTTATTTTGGAGGCCATGATGTATGTCAGTATATACAGGGGGGAGGAAGGAAGAGAGAGAGAGAGAGAGAATATGAATCCCAAGCATGCTCCATGATGTCAAGGCAGAACACAACACAGGGCTCGATCTCACGAGCTGTGAGATCATGACCTGAGTTGAAATCAACAGTTGGACACTTAACCAACTGAGCCTCCCAGGAGCCCCTCCAATAACCCTGTAACATGGCCATTGCTTCTTTCGCTATGACAAAAAAGACAAACACAAGATGCATTTGCCACCACATTTGCCTGTTCATGACAATGTAATTACACCTCTTTTCTTTGAATCTCAGCTTCTTTCCCACAATGATTTCTGGTGCACAGTGGGCTCACATATTGAGATGATATAAATTTGTTGTAAATTTAATTCCACTTTCCCACCAAATGGGACTGTTAAATTGTGAACATATTTCTACTTTCCTGCTTCATAAAATATGAGCACTCTAATCCCAGATGGCACGTCCTCCAGAAACATATGGACAAGACAATTTATAAGGAGTGCTCTTTCAGGAGCCGGTTCCACTTAGCTGAGGAGGTTGGGTGATTGTGCCGAGACCTTTCAAGCTACTCATTGAGTTGGAGGATGAGCAGGTCTTAGCCAAGTGATTGAAAGGAATTGAAAGAAGTTGGACACCTACACTTCCTAAACGGGTATGGATTTTCACAATTAGGGAAGGACTGGGGTAGATTGAGGTGGGAAACTCCTACCTGTAAAAGGGCACAAAGATTTTGCTGTGAATATATAATATAGGTCTGTGATTTTTTTGCTTGGTTAGTTGGGTTTTGGTTTTGGGGTTTTGTTTTGTTTTGGTTTGGTTTGGTTCTCTACAACTAAAATAGGCTATACTGGTCGTTCTGGTCCATGCTCAGGTAGGGCACTTGTAAGGAAGGAAAAGGACCAGATACTCACTCCTTACCTACTCCACACCTCTCAGTGTTTGCGTGTATTTTTGCATCTTAGGGGTGCTATATTCAGGATCAGGAGTTGTAGTAGAAAATGCTTGAAAGGTTAATGGGAGTCAAATGAGGAGAAACTCTATTTTCTGTGTTAAGCATTCAGACTTTTACAGGCACTGCAAGTGATAGGATTAGGTGTGGGCTTTTGTTTCCCAGCGTGTAGTTTACAAAGTTCAGTCCTCCCCTGCTGTTGTCACCAGAGGTAAGAAAGTCTCAAAGCAGGAGATACTGTTACTATCTTTAGAAGTACAGTATCTCAATGCCTGGGAAAAACAAGGAATGAATTACCCATAAATATGTCTGGCTATGCATAAGCAATCCATAATTAATGGAGTTGGAGCCAATTCAATTTTTAGCTTTCTCTTCACACACCAAGGTAACTCCTGTGAATAAAGTCCCAATGATGGAGCTAGGACGTCTATCTTGTGGTGCCTGACTCTGATGCCTACAGTCTTTACACTAAGCTGTGCTGCCTTTCGTGGTGAGCATTCTTCACAGTGCCCAATACATATCAAAGAATCAATAAGTGATGCATGCATGAGCAAACATTGGATTATTTCAATGAATACTTCAGTGAACTATACCCATGCATCCCTCCACCATCACCCATCTGCCACTGTGTCTGCCACCATGCCTGCCCTTCCAGTGCTTTCCACTGGGCCTCCTTTCCTTTTGGGCCACCAGCAGCTGGAGCTGGAGCAGATATTTATAATCCTTTATGTTGCTATGACACGGCCTCTTAGACAGACGGTCAGGACAGGGTCCCAGACATTTAGCTACATGCCAGATCAAATAGTCTGCTGAGGTGTTTTTCCAGGTCCCCTAAATCCGATAACTAGTATTTGTAGACAATCTAAATCATGTTTGTGTGGTTTAACAAGATGGGATGAGAAAAAAATGTTTAAAATACACAGTGAAAGTTTCAGTGGCTTACAAATACATCACAGCTTCTATTTACTTTCCGATTTAAACAGAAGTTGGAGTCCACATAGTCACAGAGTCAATAGGCTAGGGAGAGTTACCCCGTAGTTACTATACTTTCAGCACTGGGCTTTGTGCATCATCTACATTATTTTATTTAATCCTTGTAATAATCCTAAAATGTGGGCATTATTAATTCTGTGTTTCTTATGGTAAAACAGAAATACAGAGAAGTTAGATTACTAACCAATACATAGATCCAAAATCCTGTTCAGACACAGCCTTTTATTTAAAACCCAGCTGCTGAAAAAGCCATGCTTATTCTTCTGTAAATTCCTACCATCTGCTGAGAAACTGGAGCATCACCTAGCCCAAACACTGTCTTATTACCAGCAAATAAATGTCAGGGTAAAGACCATGAAAATCATCTGTTACCTTAGCCTTCAAGAAGTGCACTCACTCCCACCTGGCAGCACTTTGCAGTGATGCCGGGAAACAAATAGATTAGTGGGGCTGGAGTCTTAGGGGGTGCCTAACCTTATGTTTCTGAGCATTTAACTTATTAAAATTCACAAAGAAAGACCTTATGGTGCCATCATCTTATCCAACTAACATCATCAGTATGGCTCAAGGGCTATGGCTTTGTACAGTCACCCTCCGAGTGGTGAACATATGGTTTTACTCCTCTCTAAAGCCTCAGGGCATCTGACGGCACCTTTCATGGATAATGGATAAAGGCTGCCATACCAGTAGGTAACTTCTGTTCCATCAGTTTTGCCTTCGTGCCAAGAATGCTGAACAAATTTCAGGAGGTTTTGAACTGACCTAGGTCTGTTCTGTCAACAGCACCACCCTTACGATCAGCAGGGGAAAATGTTTCCTGTTTAACTGCACTTTGGAGTTCTTCTATGTTTGCATGAGCATCTTAAAGCAGGAGCCTATGGAACACAGCTAAGCCACAGTTGTAGATACCACATTTTTTTAAGCTGTTGCTTTGATTACGTTAGTTTGTTCTTTTTGATACCTGTCTTACTGCTTCTGGATGAGAAACTATGTTTTGTTATAATAGTATGTTTTGAGAGTATATCCAAATAAAGTCAGATAATTGAAAATATTTTTGCCCAGTATTTCCCAGGTTCCCTAAGAATCTAAGCTATAAATAACACCCTATTTACTGGTGTCAATATCTTCCTAGTAATTAAGTGCAATTCTATCTAATCTGCATTCTCTTGTCAATCATCTGGGAGGCTCCACATCTCCCTTCTGCTTTTCCCCAAGAACCCTCATAAGAGCAAGACATAGTGCAGTGGAATTGCCAAAGGCCTGGAAATCGACCAAGCTCGATAGTGAGTTTTCACTTACTTTGAGGAGTAAGCACCTGGGCAGTTTTCGTGCCTTCAGCAGTTACAATAGTACGATGAATCCAAAGAACTTGGGAACCAGACTGGGCCGAGTCCAGATTCAAACTCCAGTAGTTCCTTACAAGTTATTTACTTTTCTGATCATCAGTATTCTTACTTCCTCCCGTCTTTTTAGCTATGTCTCAGGCATTTAATAAATGTTACCACAAATCACACACTCACTCAGGTCCTCAGTTTAAGACTCATGATTGACTTCCTTATCCCAGTTTTGCAAACCTGTGTTCAAAATTTCCTCTGAACATCCACTTTCCTCATTAGCTCCATAGCCAAAAACTCTAGTCAAAGCACGGTCTTGTTTCACTTGGGCCCCAGCCTCCTGCTTGGTCTGTCTGCTTTCACTTGTTTACTCTTTACAGGCTACGTTCCACACAGTTTATCTCCGTTATCACATTCCACCACCAGAGTGAACTTCAAAATTAAAATTAGATCATATAATTCCTTAGCAGAAAACCCTCTGTTGGCTCACATTAAAAATCTCTTTTTTTTTTTAAAGATTTTTTTAATGTTCATTTATTTTTGAGAGACAGAACGTGAGTGGGGAAGGAGCAGAGACAGAGGGAGACATAGAATCCAAAGCAGACTCCATCCAGGCTCTGAGCTGTCAGCACAGAGCTCGATGCGGAGCTCGAACTCAGGAACCGTGAGATCATGACCCGAGCCGAAGTCAGACACTTAACCGACTGAGCCACCCAGGCACCCCAAAACTCTCTTTTTAACAATGGCCTGAAAGATGCTAACATTATCTGGCCTAACCTGTTTTTCTTTCCTCATCTCTTTCTAGTTTTTGCTTTGACTGCTCTGTTCCAAAGAGCCTAGAATTTTTGATGCCTCCTAAACACACCAAATTCACTCCCGATCTCGAACCTTTGCTCTTGTCTGTTCCTTCCCCCAAATAGTTGTTTTTGTGTATTATTTCCCTTCCCTTAATGTACTGTTAAGGGCTCAGAGAGCTCTCCTTTGAACATTACATTTAAAATGGAACTTTTCCCCATCCTGGGTCTCTGTCCTAGAACTCTGGTGGTGATTCTGTTATTTGACCACCACTATCTGCTACTTCTCTTTTGTATGTTTATATATTTATGAGACTAAGGATTTTTATTTACTCTGTTTCATGTTGAATCTTCAGTATTCAGAGAAGTATCTGCAAAGAACAGGCAAACATTATATATTTATTAAATTAATAAATTAATGACTTAACTCCATATATTCTAGAAATGATGTTGATAATTCCTTCCTTAAAGGATTGCTCTAAGTATTAGAGTGAAAATAGAAGGCAAATAATCATGTTTTGAATAAGTGATTATTGCTAACACTAAAATTTGAACTAACTGAATGATTACAGATGGACCTTAGGGGTAAGTAGTACTTTTTGAGATTACACAGAATGCAATGAATATAGATAATATAATGGAGAGATGGGGGTTTTGAATATACAAATCCTAGTGCAGACACAGCACCCCATGTGAAATTATTAGGGGAAATGCCTTTATTTCATTATATTTTAGATTTATATGCCCATTAAGATTTTTGGACATATACTAAAGATGTAACATTCTTAGAACTATTTATAGCTTATTATTTATTATTTTTGATATGTAAAGAAATTCTATGATCACCAGGCTGAGATTTGGGTGTGATTCACAGTGGCTGCGGCTAAGCTGTCTATGGATGTATGGTTTTAGTTCTGTCGTTATCTGATTTTGACCTTTTCAGTATTATTTACAGTGGTAGAGACACCTTCAGATTAATTTTAACTTAAATTTTGATCTATAATTATCATTTAAGGTACCTTTCACTTTTACACAGTGATGCCATTCTGAAAGTAATGTTGTAACTACTGACAGCAAACATTTCCAAAGTCAGATTCTTTATTTCCTTTTCCAGTTCATTTCCCGGATACCTCCATGTCCTTATTTGTGGAGTGTTATTGGGAAGGGTTTTATGGCTTGCCTTACCTCATCCATCCCCTCTGAATTTCTGGGACTTAATCAGGCCAACAACAGTCCTGTTCATTGACAAACACACACTAGAAATTGTTCCAAGACAGAGAATAATAACTGGAATATTCTAGAAGGTTTTGGCTATTTTTTGGTCATGTTGCCAGTGTTGCTTTTGAAGTTCAGTCCAGCAGAGACCACTGGAGACTTTTCCACAGATAACTTGAAGCCTTTCTTGGTACTGGTATGTTCACACTTACTTGCTCAGTCACATCGGTGCCATGGCTTGCCCCCTGAAAAATCGAGGACCTTTTCATGTCTGTGCCACTCTTTTTTTAAGTATATTTATTTTATTTTTATTAATTATTTTTTAAGTAATTTATTTATTTTGAAAGAGACAGCAAGTGGGGTAGGGGCAGAAAGAAAGGGAGGGAAAGAATCCCAAGTGGGCTTCGCACTATCCGCACAGAGACCAAAGCGGGGCTTGAACCCCCAAACCATGAGATCATGACCTGAGCCAAAAAGCCAGACACTCAACCGACGGAGCCACCCAGGCACCCCTCTGTACCACTCTTTTAATACATTCTCCGTTGATCTTTGCAGAAGAGGACTTTGGACCAACAGCTCCTTTCCAGCAGACCTCCCTGGCTGCAGTATGGGAGATGAGGCACTAAGGGTTCCAGTGTCTCTCTCTTGTGGTGATAGCTAAGGACCCTCAGGCGGGGGGGGGGGGGGGGGGATAGCCTTCCTGAAGGCACAGAATTCCACTCCAACATTTCCTTTGGATTGTGTGTCTAGTAACCTTATGTGTATGTAAGAGAGAGAGACACACAGAATCTGGAGCAGGTTCGAGACATGGGGCTCGAACTCACAAGTGAGCTGTGAGATCATGATCTGAGCCGAAGTCGGATGCTCAACCAACTGAGGCACCCAGTGACCCTATCAAGAGACTCTTCAAACATCAACATCTGCACCAAGTTACTCTTGATTTTAAAGAGATAGAGAGACAGAGACAGAGACAGAGAGAGTAACGGCTCTTAGTTACATCCCATTATTGTTTGATCAGTTTACAAAACAGACAAACCACCACCATGAACAAAATTTACTGTATGAATTTACTGTGCCATTTTGTTTATCCTGAAAATTATTCTTGAATTACAACTGTATCTTAAAATCGTTGGTATTTTAGGATTTAGAAAATATCACATATGCACAGAACAGGGACTGTGTGTAAAGTGAAGCTATTATTACTTAGCATTTTGGTGCCAAACCTGAGAGATGAACAGGCAGAGCACAGAGGCTTTTAGGGTAGTGAAAATACCATGTATGATGTTACAGTGCTGGATACATGTCATTATTATTTGTCCAAACCTGTAGGAATTTGTGAATGTACATTTTGTGAATGTACATTGCCAAGAGTAATACCTAAGGTAAACTATGGACTTTGGGAAATTATGATATGTTAATAGATCTTCATTCTTGGTAAAAATAAAAAGTACTGGGACACCTGGGTGGCTCAGTTGGTTGAGTGTCCAACTCTTGAATTCGGCTTAGGTCATGATCTTGTGGTTCATAAGATTGAGCCCCACGTGGAGCTCTGTGCTGACATTGTGGAACCTGCTTGGGATCCTATCTCTCCCTCTCTCTCTGCCCCTCCCCCACTTGCTCTCTATCTCTCTCTTAAAATAAATAAATTAACATTAACAAAATTAAAAAAAAAATAAAAGCACAATTCTAGCAAGTGATGTTGATAATGGGGGAGGCAATGAGGCAGTGCATGTGTGGACAGGGGCATATGGAAGATTCTCTGCACCTCTATCTCAGTTTTGTTGTAAACCTAAAACTGCTCCAACAAAATAAAGGAGAAAAGAAAGGAAAAAAAAAGATGGGTGACTTTGACTTCTGGAGTAACTCAAAGGTAAGGAGGCAATAGCCTTGTGCCCTGTGATCTTTATCATGAAGTAAGATTGTGCCCAATATATATCCTGGAATTCATCCAGTACAGACAGATCAGACCTCTTCTCTTTAGGAAGTCTCATGTCTTGCCCTTGATTCTGATTTATTCTTGTGGAGCATGTGGGTTGAAGAAGTGAAACTGTTGAGCCGTTATGCTAGAGGCTGCCAATAACTAGGAAAGACAGGTCCCAGTATTGGGATTGTACTTACTCCAAATACATTGCTGGAAGAATAGGGTAAACTGGTTTTTTTTTTTGGTTTTTTCTTCAAAATTCCAATTGCATAAGATCTTATTCTATTAATAAAAGTAAATCAATAAATATATAATTTCATGTGATTCTTCTTTTACAGTTGTGTTTGGGGAAAAAAACAACTATATTTCAGGAACACTTTTTATAAGCAATCAATAACAGATATAATGAGATTTTTTTTAATCGAGAGAAGCTTTAAGCAAGGTTTTATTTTCGCTTAGGAATAACCTCCTTCTAGTTACAAAAAATGTAAGTAGCCACCCACTTTCTGAGAAATGGGGGAATAGATCTACCTTTTGTGATAATGAACTTTTTAATTCCCATTAGAAGTCCTGTACTTCTTGCCATAAGAAGCTCTGGAAAAAAGAGGGGAGCCTTCTGTCTCCCCCAGATTTGAAGTTAGGAAAATCTGTGAGTGAAGATTAGGAAACCATATGGACAGCTGTTTTCTGTTAAATTAGAAATTTATACTTTTGTTTTTAAAGATCATATAAAATTATGATAATAATAGTAATTACCTCTAAGGATTTCATTGAGGATTTAAATAAGACACTACATGTAAAGTACTCAGAAGAGCACCCAAAAGTCCTTCCATTTGCCAACATATCCAAAACCCACAGCCTTTTCATTTTCAAGGAATATAAATGGATTCAGTCATTGGCATGCGGGCTTCATTCAGTGAATATTAATATTGTTATTATTTTTACTAGCCATCAAACTTCTACAATGTGTAGTGAATATGATAGGCAAAATCCTCCTCATATTTTTTCTATAGTGGCATTGATGAGTCATTTGCCTTTATTAATTTTTATTATTTCATTTGAAAATTATTTAAAAATCCATTTCTAGTCTGCACTGTTTAGTCCATTTGTTTTCCTACTGAAATTTGAAGGAAATGATTGGAGACATATTTGAATATGAAATTGCCTAATGGGCAAATTCTCATCCTGTTAAGAAACTTTAACAAAATCATCTCTCTTCCAACTCCCCAGCTAGGAATGAGAAGCACCCAGGCAAAACTTCCAGCTAAGCTTAGGTTGTTATCTGTCCGAAACCAACTGTTACCAGCATCCCATTTCTTACTACCTACGGTGCATATATTTTCTTTTTCTATAAGCAATGACAAAATCTCTTGGTCATTGCCACTTGGATGTCTGTTTTAGATTGGAAGACATCAGATCACTGAATAACTTGACTATCTGCAACTTATAGGAGTAATCCTTATTAAGCATAAACACTGCATGTGGACTCCCACCCCTCTGATACAAAGATCAAGGAGATGAGCAAAGTGATACATTACATTTTAACCGAAAGGACATAAATCAGCTCTATTACCACAGTTTATGTCCTAACAGTGAACTTTATGGCATTTTCCTCTTGTGGCTTTTCTTGACAATTTAATCTGGGGTTTCACCTAAGTCTCTACAAAGCTCTCCAAATGCCTGTATGTTTGCCGGCTCCTGAGTGTCACTGACAAAGTGTTTAGAGGAAGCAAAACCAACCGCCTTCTCACTTGATATGAAGAACCCACTTGTGATGCTGTGGCTGGAAAGTCTCTTCCCCACACAGCTGTGCTAACAGATTGCTGATCAGTCAGTGACCTTTCTCACCAGAGCAGTTCAAAGCCTCCTTCCCAACTTTGCTTTTAATTTAATTATCATTTGAAGGAGGAAAATCCTTTTATGCATCACTGACAAAGAAACTATATCTTGGGACTGCAATGACAATGATCTTGCCTATTATAAGGCCTGGGAACTGTCTGATAAAAGCAAAACTTTGTTCCAGATCAGAGAGGCATTTAGTTTTCAAAAATTTTTTGGATTGGTCTTCAAATAATGCAGAACTTAGGTAGATTGAAAATAGGAAAAGCAAATGTTCTTTATGAATCACAGACCCTATTTGGGGCCACAACATTTTTTGAGCTTGATGGTTGCTTGATTTTATTTGATTTTATAAAAAGAAAATACATTTTCATTCCAGTGTGAACCTTTTTATATTGCTTTCCCATGTGAACCTGGGCAGAAAATACATCACAGTCTTATTTATTCTAACACTGAAACAGCATGTGTGAAAAAAATGAATAAATTAGGCAAGGCCAAGTGGTTTCTGATCAAGAGATCGATAATGCAGGTATTTTCAAACTAGAAATTCCCTTTACTAACTTCGAAAAGAAGTCCCAAATTCATAAGGTTTCCCTCTGATCTCACTTACTATGGTCACTGGTGTGCAATGGATGACTGAAACTTAAATGAGCCACTGGTCCATTTCCATCATGAGTTCCTCTCTGACCCTGACATTATTTTCAACCTGTATCTTGAAAACTTGTACCTACCCTGCCCTCAGCTTCCCAGTCTGCCTTTACTGTCTTCCATTTCTGACCTCCTCAATTCACCTTAAATCAATATTGTTGATTTTGATGAAATATATCTGCTTAGTATATGCTTCCTGTGCACCAAGCACAATGGTAGCCACTAAGGATACATGAATAAGACACATCCTCTTCCCTTGATATGTTTTGTCTCATTGTAAAGATATGCAAAAAAAAAATCATTTCAGTAAACTGAGATATTAGTAGATGGTCTTTTACAGGTTGATTTAGGGACTAAGCTTCCTTTCATGTTGCTGCTGTACCATCTAGAAGGTAGACTCCACCTCTAAATTCTTGGCTCCCCCCTGGTGGATGGAGAATGAAAGAGGGTGAAGAATTGTGTGCCCTTTCGATGGGCTAGATCTCTGTAGCTACATTGATTTCATCCACGTTGCCTGATCAGGTCTTGCTCACGTGGCCATATCTGTCTGTAAGCTAGCTAGATATGTCAGTTTCCTATTGCCTGTGTAACAGATTACCAAAAATGTAGTGTCTTAGCAGAATGCAAATTTATTCTCTTACAGTTTTGGAAGTCAGAGTCTGAAATCAGTTTCACTGGGCAGAATCAAGACTCTGAGGGAAGAAAATGTCCTAAGCTTTTTTTTTTAGTTTCTGATAGTCACTTGTGTTCCTGGGCTTGTGGCCCCTTTCTTATATCACTCTGACATCTTGCTTCCATGGCCGTATCTTCTACTACTGATTTTTAGTCCCCTGCCTCTCTTTTATAAGGGCCCTTGTGAGTATATTAGGGCCAAGTGAGTCTTCCAAAATAATCTCTCCAGCTTGAGATGCTTGCCTTAATCACCTCTGCAAAGTGCCCTTTACCTTGTTAAGTAAGATATTCACAGGTTTTGGGAATTAGGATGTGGACATCTTTCTGGGTCACTATTCAGCCTACCACAAAAGGGAAATACTCTAGCTCTGTGCCCTGGGGGAGAAGGAAATTGGTTTTGTGAACAGTTTTCCAGTTTCTACAATAATAATAAAAATAAAGACTATTGTATAGTGTGGACTTACTCTGTATGACACGTTTCCCATATGGTATATCATTATGTAAATGTATACAATTGGCATATTTATCTGCTTGATAAACAGTTCATATGAAGTATATTAATTCATTCAACAATTCGTGAATGAAGTGCTATTTCTTTCTAATTTACTGAGGCAGAAAATGAGGACTAGAGGATGTAAATACTTGCCCAAAGTCTCAAGGTTAGTGGTAGAGCTGGACTGAAACCCAAGTGTGCCTGACTCTAGAACTTAACCCTCTTTATCCCTATCAGGCACTCTTAACAGAGAATTAAAGACAGGACACTGGTGGAGCACAAGAAAGGAGCCAATAGCTTCAGAGAGGACTTAGATGCGAGGACGGGTACTGATTCTCAGCTTCAGACCTTTAATTCCCTGGCACGACAACCTCTCCTTGTCTCTTGATTTGTGTCTTCTTCTGACTGTTTCAGAAACCTACTAGCTGATGTAACCACTTCCTTGTCATCTCCACCAGTCTTGGAATCTGTGAGTCAAACAGTGCCTTAAGTCTTGTTCTGGCCCTGAAATGACATCAACACTGGGAAACAAAAATTTATGGCAAGATTCGGGTCAGGAAGAACTCCAAAGACAAAAATGCAGAGCAGGGATCAGGGCTAGCTCAGATAATCATCATGTCCCTGAGCAAAGGGCCTGGGGTGACTGTCACTTCAACAGACCTTTCTGAGGCAGCTCAGCTTGGCACTGAGAGAAGGGTCTTATGGCTTTGGGGTCAGTCGCCCTCCACGCTCTCCACCTCATGCCGCACATATCAAAAGTGCATTCCAGCATCTCTTTAGCAAAGAGATTTTGATTTGTATCTACCCTCACATAAATCATGGCTTCTGTATGGACTCTCTCATTTGGCAGAAATTAAGTTAATATGCCAGCACATGGCTGACCCGAATGACCTTTTCCCGAAAAACATCAAAGTGAGCCATTGTGGTTTGCACTAACAAGCACTGAGAAGTGGTAATCATTTTTTCTCTTACTGTTTCACAGTGACATCTGTTGACCTTTCCCTGACTTTCTCATAATGTCTATGTTATAGACAGAAGAAGATAAAGTGATACAACTTAGCAAAATGTGATTATTGGTGTCTCATGTTTTTAATGAGATATCAAAAAGTTAGTGTTGCAAGAGCCTCCCCATCTTCACTCAACAAAGATGACCTGCAAGTTTAAAGAGCAGCAAATATATTTAAAATTTCCACTCGTTTGAATTTATAGTCAGAAACCTTAGTTATCTGAATAGGAAAGCTTGAAGTTATCAGCTCTTCTGAATGAAGTCTTTCCAAGGATACCACTGAAAAGCATCCGTGGACATTGTAACACAGTGGGATGTGAGGTGGACAGAGCCCTCTAACTTCAGGCTAAATTTTTAGTCTTGAATATACATTCAACATATACTCATTAAAGACCTACCCTTTACCAGACACCATGCTAGATGATCCAGAAAATCTGGTTTTCATGTACTAGCTTTGTTAAGAATTAACAGTGTGGCTTTGAGGAAAACATAACTCTCTAAGCCACAGCATTCCAATCTCTAAAATGGCTATAATAGTAGTTGTCCAACCAGTTTCAGAGTTGTCATGAATTTAAAATAAGGTAATATGTTTGACATCCCTTTGTGAATGATAACATGACTCCACAAGCATATAGTATTCATTTTAAATGATGAGCTTTATTTTCAATTCAAACATAGTGAGTGCATTTATTATTCAAAATTAATGAAAAGGAACTTACTTTCTTAGTGAAGATTCTATGAAAATAATCTGTCCCCTGTCCCCCAGTACTGATTGACACAAAATTTTCTGCATTAACTTTTTTATAACTTTTTTTTAATGTTTATTTATTTTTGAGAGAGAGAGAGAGACAGAGCATGAGCAGAGAAGGGGCAGAGAGAGAGGGAGACACAGAATCCAAAGCAGGCTCCAGGCTCTGAGCTGTCAGCATAGAACCTGACATGGGGCTTGAGCTCCTGAAACACGAGATCATGACCTGAGCCGAAGTCAGACGCTCAACCGCCTAAGCCACCCAGGCGCCCCTGCATTAACTTTTTGAGAAGTCATTATAATGTATGTATCTTTCTGGGCTAAGGGGCTCATTATGTACAATACTAGTGTTGCCACACAGGAATGCAATACTCACGAATATATAATGTGTAGCTACTCACCTCTGACATGTTTAAGTATATTCATGTAGAGTTTCTTGGCAAAATTACAGAGAGTACAAATTATTTCAATGAAAAATAAACATACTTTTCATGAAATTAATTACACGTTACATTTAGATTTAGACATTGCATGGTTGTAAACACAGCTATTAAAACTACATTAAGGAAACTCAGTCTTCCCAAATCTCTCTCTCTACTATGTTTAAAACTTTGTATTAAAGATTTGATGAACTCTTATTTATTCATGAGATAGTGCTCTTTATAAAAGCAGTGCCATTTAAAAATAAAAATAAAAAAATAAAAGCAGTGCCATTTTAATGTACATTCATTTGACACTGATTAAAGGAATGGTGTACATTTTCTCTGGGAAGAATATTGGAAAAAAATTAAAAATTATAAAAATATATAAAAAATCTCTAAGTAAATGTGCAATATACCCATGTCCACAAGATCATAAGGTTGGAAAGGACCATGGATTTAATGTAGGCTGAACTCCCCTTAAGTGAATGACTCCCTACTTCTGACATACTTGCAAAGTGCTGATCAATCCATCCTTAGGAGGAAGTCACTACCACAAAGCAGCACATCCTATTGTGGGTAATTCCCTCTATTAAGAGTTTTTTTTAATTAAAAATTAGATACATTTATGTAGCTGACACAATGATAGGCTCAAGGATAAACAGAAATTGAAAGTGTGTAGTTCTTCCAGGAGTTTAGAAGCTAGATCAAAAATGTGGGGAAAAAATGTTGAATTTCTCAAGGAAATACTTTAATTTTGTCAAGTCACAACAAACGTGAAAGTGATCAAACAAAGGTTAAATTGTTTACTGATTTATAATTTATTAGATGCCTTCTTCCAAGGTATATTAGAAATCACTTAAAACATCGTTCTAATTATCAAATTAGAGGATGCATACAAGTTAATAGGAATAGAATGCAGTGGGTGCCTGTGTGGCTCAGTGGTTTAAGCTTCCAACTTCGACTCAGGTCATGATCTCACAGTTTGTGGGTTCCAGCCCTGCACTGGGCTCTGTGCTGACAGCTTGGAGCTTGGAGCCTACTTCAAATTCATTCTCTCTCTCTCTCTCTCTTTCTTCTCCTTACCCTGTTCAGGCTCTGTCTCTGTCTCTCAAAAATAAACATTAAAAAAAAAGGAATAGAAAACAGTTTTCCTGAAATAAAAATTAAAAATGAATTTTCAGAACATTGTTTTATATAGGAAATATTAAATAGCATTTAGATGGTATTGAAAAAGAAAATACATCTTCCTTAAGTGATCCACTGTTCTGCAGTGATTAGATCAGGTTTGTTTTAATGTTTATTTTTGAGAGAGAGACACACACACAGTGTGTGAGTAAGGGAGAGGCAGAGAGAGAGAGGGAGACACAGAATCTGAAGCAGGCTCTAGGCTCTGAGCTGTCAGCACAGAGCTGGACTTGGGGCTCAAACTCCCCATGGTGAGATCATGACCTGAGCTGAAGTCCGAACTTAACCAACTGAGCGACCCAGGTGCCCCTCGATCAGTTTTACCAATAGATAAAGTATGCATGGAGTTCAAAACAGTGCATTGCACTTCACCTGTCAGAGTATGGAAAAATTATTTTTTATGGTAAATACCTGCCTTACTCACCTGCTTTTGAACAACTTCATACACTTAAAGTGGTTGGAAGAGAACAATATTTTAATTTAAATTAGTGTTTCCCTAGTTAAGAAATCTTAGGAAGACTATGTTCTTGTGTCTTAATTTTATGAGATAAGACAGTATTACAACTAGATATCCAATAATAGAAATGTGTGCATGAAATAGACAATTGTGCCTGACTATGGCTTTCTAATTGCTGAGTTAAACAGACTTTTTTTTTTTAGCAATTTTTGATTTAGTGATTACTTTAAATGATTGAAGAAAAAATAAAGAAATATAGCCTCTCTAAGAGGAGTAAGTATAATTCATAATACTCTAAGAACAGGGGTCAGTTAAGGGAGATTCCATTCTGATTAATGTAGGTCAGTAAAAATAGCCTCAATGTGTGCACTCACTTTATTTGGTATTTTTTTCATTCAAGTGTAATCATGTGTACTTATTTTAGATTTTTTGCTTAATCAATTATTATCTAATTCATTGTGACTCTTTTTTTTTTTTTTTGAGATAGAGAAAGAGTGTGTGTGTTCGTGTGTGTATGCACAGGGGAGGGGCAGAGGGAGAGAAGGAGAGAATCTTAAGTAGGCTCCATGACTAATACAGAGTCTGATGTGGCACCCGATCTCACAACCATGACCTGAGCCAAAATCAAGAGTAGGACGTTTAACCGATGTGCCACCCAGACACTCCATGACTCTTTTTTTAAAGCACCTTTATTGAGATACAATTCACACATCATTCAACGCACCTATTTAAAGTGTACAACTCAATGGTTTTTAGTACGGACACAGAGTTGTGCGACTTCTGTCACATTCTATTTTTAAAACATTTCATCTCTTCAAAAACAAACCCAGTACTCATTAGCAGTCACCATTCCTCTTCCCTCTGAGCTCAAGACAAGCAATAATCTACTTTCTGTATACAGATTTGCTTATCCTGGACATGATTTGTAAATGTCATTGTATAATATATGATCTTTTGTAACTGGCTGCTTCCACTTATCATAATATTTTCATGATATATGTAGTTGTAGAAGGTACTAGTACTTCATCCCTTTTTCTTGCTGAATAATGTTCTATTCCATGATTGTCCCATATTTTATCCATTGATCAGTTGATGGACATTTGGACTGTTCCAACTTTTGCCTATCAAGAATAATGCTGGTATAGATATTCATGTACACATTTCTGTGTGGACATATATTTACATTTATGTTGGGTACATACCTAGGAGTGGAATTGGATCATATGGTCACTCTGTTTAACATTTTGAGAAATGGTCAAATAGTTTTTCAAGGGGGCTGTACCATTTTGTATTTTGCCAACCATGTGTAAGAATTTCAGTTTCTCCTCATCTTTGCCAACATGTTATTGTCTGTCTTTTTTTTTTTTAGTGATCCTAGGAGGTATGAAATATGCTTTTACCGAATACTAATCATGCTGATTTTTTTTTCTTTGTAAGAATTTTTGCTTTTTCTAGACACAGGTCCCTTATCCACTATGTGACATGAAAATATTTTTTTCCTGCTCTGTTGGTTGACTTTTAAGTTTCTTGATAGTATCATTTTCAGAAAAAGTTTTTAATTTTTATGAAGTCCTATTTCTCCATTTTTCTTTTCTTGTGCCATTTCTACTTTTGATAACAGTTTTATGCAGACTTTGCCTAATTTGAGGTTATGAATATTTACATCTATGTTTTTTATAAGAGTTTTATTTTTTTTATCTCCTATATTTAGGTCAATGGTCCTTTTTAAAGTTACATTTTGTAGGGGCACCTGGGTGGCTCAGTAGGTTAAGTGTCCAACTTCGGCTTAGGTCATGATCTCACAGTTCGTGGATTCAGGCCCCGTGTTGGGCTCTGTGCTGACAGCTCAGAGCCTGGAGCCTGCTTGGGATTCTGTGTCTCCTCTCTCTTCCCCTCCCCCGCTTGCCCGGTCTCTGTCTCAAAAATAAATAAACCTTAAAAAATTAAAAAATAATAATAAAGTTACATTTTTATATGGGTATTACATGTCAATATCCAGTTTTCCCAGCAAAATTTCTTGAAAAGACTATTATTTTCTCATTAAATTTTTCAGTGCCCTTGTAGAAAATCAATCGACCATAATATGAGTTTATTTTTGTATTTTAAATTCAATCCTTTAGTCTATAGACATATTTTTATGTAGTACTACATGGTTTGGGTTAATGTAGATTGCAGTAAGTTTTAAAAATTAGAGGGGAACCTGAGTGGCCCAATCCATTGAGCATCCAACTTTGGCTGAGGTCATGATCTCAGGACTCTTGAGTTTGAGCCCTGTGTTGGGCTCTGTGCTGACAGCTCAGGGTCTGGACCTTACTTCAGATGCTGTGTTTCCATCTCTCTGCCCCTCCCCGCTTACATTCTGTTTTTCTGTCTCTCAAAAAGAAATCAACATAAAAAAAATTAAAAATTGGAATTCTGAGTCCAATTTTGTTTTCATTTTTGAGATTATTTTGGCTTTTCTGAAGTTTTCTAAAGTTTGCTACAATTTCTGTATTAAATTATTAATTTTCACCAAAATAAAAGCCAGCTAGGATTTTGATAGGAATAGTGTTAAAACTGTATACCAACTTAAGGAATATTGCCATCTTAAAATTTTTAAGTGTTCTGATCCATGAACATAATAATGTGATTACATTTATTTAGGTCTTCTTTAATTTATTTTAATAATAGTTTTAAATTTTCAGTGGAAAAGTCTTACATTTCTTTTGTTAAACTTATTCCTAAGTATTCTGGTTTTTTGAGCCATTGAGTCAATAAAATTCTTAATTTTAGTGTCAGATTCCTCATTGTGAGGAATTCTGAAAAGTGCCTGAACTTGTTTGTTAGTAATAGAAGTTTCTTTTTTTTTAACCCAATGGATTTCTTAAAACTTGCAACAGCCAAGCTCATTTCATTTGCAAATATAGATAATTTTACTTCATCTTTTCTAATCTTGATACCTTAATTTTTTTTCTTGCCTTCTCAGGCTAGAACTTCCAGTTTGATAAACCTATCTTGTTCTTGTTCCAGATATAAGGGTAAAAGTGTTACCCTTTTTTAAAAAACACCTTTTTGTTTCATTAATTTTTCTATTTTTTTTTGTTTTTTATTTTATTTCCATTCTAATGTATATTATTTTTTTACCTAATTATTTATCTGAGATTTATTATTATAGAATTTGTAGCCATACATTTCTTTCTAAAGACCTCTGACAACAGTATTTAATAGTATTATTCATCTCAAAGCATTTTCTAATACATTTGTGAGTTCTTCTTGAATCTATTGGTTATTTAGAAGTTTAGTGGTTTTTTTCCATGTATTTTTTAATTTCTAAAATTTCCTTCTGTTAATGGTTTCTAATTTCATCCCATTGTAGTGAGCAAACAAAGTTTGTATGAGTTCAATAACTTTTAATTTATAGAGGCTTGTTGTATGGGCTAGTATGGAATTTAGTCTACCCTGGACAGTGTTACAAATGTGCTGGTGAAAAATAAGTATTCTTCCCTTGATGGATGGAAGATTCTATGGGTTTCTTTTAGGTCTCATTGGCTTATAGTGTTTGTTAAAACTTCTATTTTTGTATTTCCCTTCTATTTAGAGGCTCCATCTATTACTGGGAGTGGAGGACATGAAAGTCTCCAACTCGTATGGTTGATTTGTCCATTTTTTCCCTTCAATTCTATCAGCTTTTTATTTCATGTACTTTGGAGTTCTGTTGTTAAGTGTGTATGTATTGATAACTATTATATTTTCTGATTGATTCTTTTTTCATAATAAAATGTCCTACTTTATCTGTAGGAACATTTTGTTTCATTTAAATTTTGATGTCTATTTTGTCAGACATTAGTACAGGCATGCCAAGTCTCTTATGATGCTGCTTGTGTGGTATATCTTTAAACATCCTTTACTTTTTTTTTTCTCAAGTTTATTTATTTATTTTGAGAATGGTGGGGGGTGCCAGAGAGAGAGGGAAAGAGAGAAACCCAAGTAGGCTCCATGCTGTCTGTGCAGAGCCTCACATGGGGCTTGATCTCACAACCATGAGATCATGACCTGAGCTGAAACCAAGAGTTGGTGGCTTAACTGACTGAGCCACCAATGTGCCCCAAACATCCTTTACTTTGAACCTATCTGTACCTTTAAATCCAAAATGTGTCTCTTGTAAAAATCATATTGTTGGAGCCTATTTTTTAACCCAATCTGATAATCACTCCCTTTGATTGTTTAATCCATTCACATTCGATGTTATCATTAATATTGCTGCATTGACACCTGACATTTTATGCTTTGATTTCTCTATATTTTCACTTTTTTCTTCCTTTATGGACCTCTTCTGCTTCCTTTTGCATTAAATGAATATTTTCTTATGTGACATTTTACTTTCTAAATGATTTCCAAAGCTTTCTGGTGTTTTTGTAGTGGTTGCTCTACAGCATACAGTATACATTTTTGCTTATAAGAATCAATTTCAAATTTATCCCAAATTAATTTCTGTGAGATATAAAGACATTATTTTTACATAGTTCTATTCACTCTTCCCACTTTTGATGCTCTTATTGGTATACATATGCCATCTATATGTGTTTAAAGTCTGACAATACATAGTTAAAATTATTACTTTTTATAATTTTGTGTCTTTTTAGGAAAAAGAGAGAAAAATGGAAAGCAAGCATACATTTATGGACCCAGTATGACTGACCTCTCTAACTACTGGTAGACCTTTCTCCTTATGGGTGGAGGCTCTATGGGGAAAATGAGTTCCAGACTTCTGGGCTGTACTCTGCCAAGAATAGAGCTTCTGCAACAGGGAGCTGGTAGCAAGGGTGAGGAGAGTGAGAAACACTGGCATTCTGTTTCCTCTAGCAAGAAACTGTAGCACAAGACTAGGAGCAGGGGGACAAGTGAGCCCATTTTTGGCACACTTGACCAGAGTGAAATTTCTGTCACACTAGGTTATAGGGTGTGAAATGAATGGAGAGTAGCCAAAATGCTACAGACTTGCTATTCTTAGAAAAATTTTATAGATATTGTCCAATATACATTTGTCCATTTTCTGTATGCCCTTAGGACAATTTCTAGAGACTTAAAGGTGGTTGTCTTTTGGGTTTTTGTTGTTCTCACTAATCAAGTAATCCTGGTTGTGTTGTTGGGAAGAAGGTCTCTGTTCTAGAAGTCTTGCCTGAGAGTTCTTTCTTTTTATTGACCTGATGTGATTTGTTTACAATTATTGTACTTAAACCTTGCTTTTCTTTGGCAGATCCACAACTTTGGGTGTTTACAGTTTCCCACTGTTCCCAGGGCAATACCCCTGCTGTATGAGCAGGGCGCTGGGTGTGGATATAGCCCTTCATGTCTGTTTATTGAATGTGTCTTTTGTACACAGCCATCCGTGTTATCTCCCTTTTCTATGACTTTCCTTTCCTTGATATATAAACCTCCTTTACACATAAGCTCCTTCAACTATGGTTCATATAACATGTGTTTCTTTTTTTAATGTTTATTTATTTTGAGAGAATGGGAGAGAGCAAGAGCAGGGGGGAGGGACAGAGAGAAAAGGGGACAGAGGATCTAAAAGCAGGCTCTGCTCTGTCTGAAGAGCCCGACACAGGGCTTGAACTAATGAACCGTGAGATCATGACCTAGCGAAGTCAGAGACTTAACCAACTGAGCCACCCAGGCACCCCTCCCCTGTTTTTTTTTTTAGTTCACCATAACAAATATTCTGCTATGAATGAATTGCTATTTGTTGTTGTCTCTTCAGGTGTGGTGCCAAAATCTCATATCACACTCAAGGTGTGGTCTGAAAACCAAGGCAGAAAGTGATCCTAACACCTCATTTTATGTGAAAAAACATACTGGCGATCTCTTCTTGTGACTTCCTCTTTACACAGTTGACACATAAGGCTGTATTGTTGGCTAAAAGAACACATTTCTCTTTTGTTTGCAATAGCTTTCCCATTATTTTCCTCTAACTTTTACTTATCCAGTATTACCAGGAAATAACCTTGATTACACATATACTGCATCAGAGCTTATGGTAGTGGTAGTAGCAACTTGAGATCAGAGTGGTAACCTCCCTTATCTGGTCAAGCTAAATATAAGTATGTTCTTCCTTGCCAAACTACTGCTAGCTTTTACTCCCTGGCTTAGTTGCTTTGTTGACAGATGGCCAGTCAGACCATTACAAGGACAACAACTTTTCTTAACTTTGACGTTTTGTTTGTTTGTTTTGTATTATCTCCCATTCCTACAGCTCTCTCGACCTTGTACTTCTACAGAATTGTCCTGTATTACATTAACAGAATAGTGCCCTCTATAGGATTCTAACCAGGCTTGTGCTTCTCCTGTGTCCCATGCCAAAAACTTGTGACTCCTCCTTTCCTCTTACACTTCAATATGTCGTTTTCCACTAGTAGCTAAGATTAAAATGATCTGATTTGATTAATTCATACTAGTGTGTGAATGAATAACAAATTCATCTCCTTCCAAATGGTGTTCATTTGTTTATTTCTAACAAGTAAATCATACATTAATAGTATTCAGAGGCTACTGGGACAATTTGTTTTATCGTGGTGGCTTCAAGATGTTTTTAAACTGTATCATATAGACAATAGATTATTTCACCTATACATAATCACAGTACTAACAATGACAATACTGCTGATGATAATTACTATTTCTCTGACACTTTACATTTCACATTTTTCATTATGATTTCACTTGATCTTTAAAAATGTCTTGTGTGGTAGATATCATTATCATCTCTTCCCTCTTACAAGTATATTTATTTGAAAAGGAATATGTGTCAAAATAAAATGGCGGCGTTGCTCCTATTTTAATGCAGTCACAGGTAAAGAATGCTGAATGACTTGGCTGAAATGATCTGTGCTGCACCTCTATGTCCTATACTGAAGAATTATCTTCTCATTGAAGATTTTGAAAGGCTGCTCTTAAAATGTTGTTTGCTGTTCTGCAAGGAAAAGAGAATTGATTAATAAGTTATCATTAGCAGCCAAATGATGCACGGCTGCCAGTGAGGTTTTGTTTGTTTGTTTGTTTGTTTTAGCTTGGGGAAGGATCATGAAGTAATGTCTACTTGCTCCATGATAAGGAATAAACTTAGATGGTGGATAAAGCTTCAGACTCAAACGCACCCTCCTCCAATAGCTTCTGGAAACACCACTGCATTTTTAACGGCCCAGTTTCTAATTTCTTCTTCACCTGTGCAAAGGCAGTGTTGGAGTGAGAAGTGAGGAAAGAGGAATGTGAAATGTTGAAAAAAAATATTCCTTTGGACAGAGTTATAAAATAGTACACATTACTTAAAGGTTAAAAAAAGATAGAATTTGCAATATAATATGTTTTCTTTCATGAAAAATGCCCATTTATAATGTTTCATTAGCAGTAATTTATTTATTCGTCACTGTTTTAAGCTAGAGGTACAGATATTTACATAAGATTTGGTCACTATCCTCAGCTGATTGAGGGTCAAGTGGTAGAAACATGTAACCAAATGATTCTATTGAGTGCTAACTAGAGGTCTGGGTTAAAACTATTCAGTCCATTATTTTATGTTACTCACAAAAGTAATATACACAGAGATATGGCAAGTATACTTCAGTGATTCAGGGGCAAAAAGGAATCCGTGTATATTCCACACTATCTATACTCTATAAAGAACAGCATAAGCTGTTGGTTAGCCTTCATACACTTGGAATAAATATAAAATTGGAAACTGTGTGTGTGTGTGTGTGTGTGTGTGTGTGTGTGTGCATGTGTTTCACTCTCAAATGCTTTGAGATTTTGGGATTTTAGGAATGTGTGGATGTGGACATGAGGTGTTTCACCTAAGACAACTTGGAAATAAAGATAAGAATGTTGCTTTCTGAGATTTAGACAGTTAATTCAACTTATTATTGATAAGGTCAAATAGATACATTTGCTTATTGAAGGTGCACAATGGATCCAATATCCATAAGATTTTATCTTAATGTGATTGAAGTTATTGACTTGTCAGATGGTTAAAACAAGACTTGTTAATTAGATGGGAGATTGATCAATAATGACAGCATAGATGAAAGAGGGTCCGAGAGTCAGATGTTGCCAGAGTCCATCAAAACGTTATTTCATGACCAAAAAAATGGCCAAGTAGGACCTCATATGTTTTAGAAAGATTAGCATTCATATCCTGTATTCAGTCTGGAGAGTATGAATCATGTTTTAAAGCATTCTGTGACTTCATAAAGTGTTCTACTTTTGTAATTAGAGGTTCTTAAATTAAGCATGATTATAACTTTTTTTTATCACTTCATTTCTCATTTGCTGGGGAATAATTTTATTCACTTTATTTTTCAAAATAGTGTCCAAGATCCTTTGTTCCTCTCCTCTACCTGTTCCCTACTTCCCTGCCCCCTTCTGTACTACCTAAGGAGATACAGTGATCTAGGACTAGAAAACAATGAATTTAGTGAACTCCTGAACTGATGAAAAGAAGAATAATAGTCACAATTTTGTCTGGATTTATAAAATACCAAGCTCTCTGCTAAGCTTTTTATATAAATTAGCTCATTTAATTTTTATCACAACCTTGATATAGGATATTATTTCCATTCTATGGTGAGGTTAGCCAACCTACCCAAGATCATAGTTAATGAAATACCAACATTGTATTTAAATCTAGATGTGCCCAACTCCAAAGCTCAAGATTTTAACCCAATGCAATATAGACTTGGAATCTGCTTGTGATTTAATTTTATTAAACTAGTCACAATAAACAATGATGATGACATATGTGCCGAATTCTCTCTTTATTAGAACTGTGTCAAACCTGACTCAAACTACAGTAATGGAGCCAGGAAACAATACAGTGCTTATTTTCTCACGAGTTAGACTTTGGGGCATGGGTTCACCTTTTTAAATTAACTGCTCAAGTGCAAATGGAAATGTTCCTTGTGGTAAGAAAGATTACAAATTATGTTTTCTGAGTACATGTAAGAGACCTTACATCTAAGTATGTCCTTGGGTAGAATTTCACTGTAAGCAAAAAAAAAAAAAAAAAAAAAAAGTTTTTATGCCTCCCCCTTGATTTTAAATATCTTTAAATAGGAACTGGAAAAAAAAATTTTTACTTTATTTGGCCATTTAGATTCAGTTTTCTGTATCTATAAATTACATATACCTAATCATCATTTTATTGTTTTTTTTTTACATACCCTATCCTTATTGGGTTTTTTTTTTGTCTGCTTATTTTTATAAAAGAAAGGCTTTTAACATTTCTATCATGATTGTGGATTTGCATATTGCTCGTAATTGTCAATGTTTTATGTGAATTGAATTTATGTGACTGTGTGCATACATAAGATTATATTTCTGTTGAATTAACTTCTTATTGTTATATAATGTACATATAAATATCATATTATATAATTTGTTTCTAGTAATTTTTCTTGCATATTTCTGTTTTGTCTGGGAACAGTATATCTTTACCATTTTTGTTTCAGATACTTCTCTGTTTAAGATGTATCTTTTTTTTTAATTTTTTTTTTAATGTTTGTTTATTTTTGAGACGAGAGAGACACAGCATGAACAGGAGAGGGGCAGAGAGAGAGGGAGACACAGAATCAGAAGCAGGCTCCAGGCTCTGAGCTGTCAGCACAGAGCCCGACGCGGGGCTCGAACTCACGGACTGTGAGATCCTGACCTGAGACGAAGTTGGCCGCTCAACCGACTGAGCCACCCAGGCGCCGCACAAGATGTATCTTTTTTAAATATAATATGGTTTTTTATTTATTTGTTTTGGGGTTTTTGTTTCTGTTTATTTGTTAATCCAGCCTAACAATATTAGTTTTTAACTTGCAGTGCTTAGTCCATTTGTATTTAATTTTTTTTTTTTAACGTTTATTTATTTTTGAGACAGAGAGAGACAGAGCATGAACGGGGGAGGGTCAGACAGAGAGGGAGACACAGAATCTGAAACAGGCTCCAGGCTCTGAGCAGTCAGCACAGAGTCCGATGCGGGGCTCGAACTCAGAAACTGCGAGATCGTGACCTGAGCCGAAGTTGGACGCTTAACCGACTGAGCCACCCAGGCGCCCCTAGTCCATTTGTATTTAATATAATTATTGATGTAGTTGGGTTTACAGTTACCATTTCATTATTTGTATAGAATTGACCAATATGTTTCATAATTAATTTTCTCTCTTTCTTGGCTTCCTTGGATTAATCAAATATTTGTATTTTGCTTTTTTTCATATACCAGTTTGTTACATATGCATTTTTATGACTTTTTAATAGTCACATTCGAGATTACACATCTATCCTTGATTTATTGGAATTCAAACACAAATTATTACTTTACAACTTCCTCAATAATACAGGAATCTTAGGACACTTTCACTGTCATTGGTGTTAATGCTGTCATGCATTTTTAATTTTTATATATTTTAATACCACAAGGCATGATGATTGTTGTTTTCTGCAAATTTTAGTTTATTTCATAAATGGATTTATTGGGGTGTAATTGTCATATAAAAACTGTACATATTTCATGTGTACCATTTGATTAGTTTGGACATATAGTCAAACATGATACCATCACCACAATCAAAGTAACAGACATACATATCTAACACCCTGAAAGCTTCCTTGTGTCTTTTTTTTCCATTTTTATTTGAGTTGTCATTTATATTTCCCCACATATTCATTATTTTCTTTGCCCTTCATGACTTTGTCATTTTCTCTTGTGATCATTTTCTTTCTACCTAAAACTGTTTTCTTTAATGTGTCTTATCATAGAGGCTTATTAGTCACCAATTCACTTGTTTAGTTTGTCAGAAAACATCTTAATTCCACTTTTGCAGTATATTTTTTACTCTAAATTTATTCTAAATTCGTAGTTTTTTTTCTTTTAAAAATTGAAGCTATTATTATATATCTTATGATTTCTATCATATATAAGGAGGAGCCAGCTGATCAGCATTTGTGTTCTTTTGAAGGTAAAGTGCATTTTTTTCTCTACATTTTTAAAAAATATTTATTTATTTGAGGGGAGGGAGCAGAGACAGAGGGAGACAGAATTTGATGCGGGGCTCAAACTCATGAACCAAGAGACCATGACCTGAGCCTATTGCGGATGCTTAACTGACTGAGCCATCCAGGTGCCCCCTCTACAGTTTTTAAATATTTTAATTGAATTATACATATGTAAAGAAAAGTGCATATGACTCCTTTTAAACAACTTTCTCTTTGCCTTTTGTTCATAACAGTTTAATTACGATGTGCTGTCAAATGTTCAGAAATAACAAAAGCAAAAACAGTGAATCACGGAAGTATTAATTAGTAAGGGTTATTGTTCACACACCCAAAATTTTGCAAACCAGGAGCACTCAAACCAAAATATGGAACCAGGCTCAGGGGTTCCATTGTTATAAAGCGGCTATTTCAGTGAGAAAGCAGTGGCTGTTTATTCTTCACAGTGATAGGTTATAATATTAGCATGTTCTTAAACGATAGGGAATTTGTTAGTGGTTACTTCATATCAATTTGGGGAAATTGTTTAAGTTTTGCTTATAAATTCCAGGGACATAAGCAAGAAATGACCCACGACAAATTAGTCTTGCAAATTAAGCTAAATTAAGCTTTGTTTGTATGATTGAACTGGTTTTGCCTGCTCAGAGAATTTTCAAGGCTGGTCTCTGTATTTTATTTAAACAATACCCTTCTTGGGCATCCTCTCAGCAGGCTGAGTATGAACAGCCAGAGCTCATTATTGTTGGCTACCACTGTCAGGAAACGACTGGGGAAGCCTTGGTGCTGCCACCAACTGCTCCATCCCAGGAAGCCCAAGGGTGCCGTACAAATGAAGAGTGCAGCTCCTGGGTAGCTTTGCCAATACTGTTGCCAAACAAACTCGGATAAACTCATTGCAAGAGTAGCCAATAACTTAAGAGATGAAGGTTAGGACAAGAGAAAGGGAGAAATTTATTTTGGGTGCTGGCAGCCAGGGAAAGTGGCAGGCTCAGGCCTTAACAATTGACCTCTCTTCTACAAGATGGATTCCTAGAAATGTGTAGAGAGATGTTGGGGGCAAAAGGGGGTTTCTGGGTATGTGCAAGAGAGCAGGCAGAGAGTGTGGAGTAATGGATGGGGGTTGATATGCATTCAGCCCATGATATGCTCAAGGAAGAGTATGTGTGGGATGTGGTCTTCCAGGCATTCCATTGCAGGGTTTTTCTGGCCTGGCGGTTGGATGTCCCAGTCATTGTCAATGCCTCAAGGAAGTGCAATAATAGATAACTGTTGGGGTCTATAGTTGAGTAAGAGGGCCCACTGATACAGCCATTGATGTAGTCAGACCCAAGAATCACACATTCTCTGTTTCCACTAGTTAAGTTGTCAGCCAATGGGCCATGTACTCACTGTCTTCATCAGTTGTGTGGTTATAGTTGATTTCATCCAGTTTTCTGATCCTCATGGATACCAATTGGCATGTGAGTGGCTGCTAACAGTGACGAAAAATACTCAACAGTATACAATGCACTAGAGAGGTTAATATGATGATTATAAGAACAATAGTCAAAGATTGAAAAATTCCCCAGAACACAGATTCCCAGAAGCCAAAAATTTAACCAAATAACCAAATAACTCAAATGGGTCATAATTTTTTGAAGTTATTTACATAGGCACAACATGACATACTAGCAATCACATATCCTTGTGATTACTGAGCACAGGATGAAAACGAGAATGCTTTATTTCAGAAGGCAGTCATGCAGGTGAACTTCCATGTAAATTAGGGCTCTTTAATGATATGAGTAATCAGGTAATTTAGTGAGAAGCATTTCTACAGAAAGAAAAGAAAAACAAAGGTTATTAGTTCCAGCAAATTATAAATTCAGTTTCTGAGTTGGAAGAGCAGCCAGTTGAGAAAATGTCTAGATGTCGGGTTCAAAGCACCTTCAGATGGAGTGAGGGCATGCAGTGGCAATCAATCTGACAGATCTTTCTGGTTTACCATGTGAATGTCTCTGTGATCTTTCTGGGTGGCCACATAGCAACAGGCATGAAGATTGCCCACACATGAGCAGTTGTGGAGATTTCTCTGAAGTTAATTTCAAGTTGTGCAGCTCACCTGTCTGAATTTTAACTTCACTTGAATATTAGCATCTCCTGATCTCGTAATGGCAAAAGTTTTCTAGTCACATAACTTTTCTTTTTGTTCATAGGAAAAGCATTTGTCTGTCACTAGCTACTCCGTTTCACATGGGAGTAGTTATGCTAAAACTTTGTGCTCTCTATCTATATTTATATATCTATATCTATAGATAAATAAATCTATATAGAGAGAATAAATATATACGTATATATAAATATACATAAGTATACATACATATATAAAATCTTTAAATAGAACCCATGAGCCAATATAATGTTATCTTAGTTGAATTTGAAAGCATTTATTAAGCTGTGATATATGTAGAAATCTACTGTGTAGTACATGCATATAGATGCAGTAGATGTAATCTCTCAATTCAAATTACTTATAACTATCAAAAATTTAGATATATATCAGTAAATTCAGTATAATATAGTTGCTGTAAGGTATACCTACATATATTGGAAGTAAAGGCATGCAAACCTAGGCACATGGTACCATCAAGAATTTTAGGAAATAAATCCTTCACATAATGATACTATTCTGAATTTTGACATTCCAAAAGGGAGACAGTGTAAGCAGGGATACAGAAGTATAAAATGGCGTGTGCAGACACCTGGGTAAGTTTCCTATGACTGAAGACTCTAAGTAGAGTAAGACATAACCAGAAACATAGAGAAATATAAAGGTCATGGAATCTTTACACAGCATGTTTAACAGCTTGGATGTTTTTGTGCATTATGGGAGTTTGACATATTTTTTAATGAAATATTTTCTGCCTAGAGACACTTAAAAAGAAATTACTATAAAGGGATAGATTAGCAGAGAAACTGATACACATGTGTAGGATCATAAGGTCATTCAGTGGCAGAATTCAAATTAGATGATTTATTTTGGAAAGAGTAGAATAATCTGACATGGAGAAGAAAGACTAGAAATTGTTCCAATAGCAAGTAGAGTCAAAAAGGACAGAAAACCTAGAATCAGGTGGCCTGGGTTTGGGTAATATTTTTTTTTTTTTATCTGTTAAGCTATGTGTGGGAAATAAATAGATGTGTGAGAGATAATGAGCAGCTTGTAATAGTGATGATATTATTACTGTTATTGTCTATTTGGTCTATGGAAGAGATGGAATGATCTAAGAGAGGAAGTATCATGGCTTTGAATTTAGATAAACATAGGTCTGAATTTCAACTTCACCATATGTCAGCTATATGAGTTTGAAAACATGTATTCAACTTTTTTGATCTTCTTTATCGCCATTTATTCATTCATTCATTCATCCATTTTTTAGTGCATATATATGCACCTGTGAAAATTTACTGATTGACTTCCATGTGCAGTAACATGTGCAGTAACATTGTTAGGAGATTGTTATTAGTCAGGGTTCTTTAGAGAAAAAGACTGGAGAAGAGTTTCTAAGGAATCGGCTCACACACTTGTGGGAACTGGCAATGTTAAAATTTGCAGAGCAGGCTAGCAGTTTGGAAATTCTGGTAAGACTTGATGTTGCAACCTTGAATCTGGAAGCAGTTTGGAGACAGAATTTCTTTCTTTTTATGGAACCTCAGTCCTTTCTTTTAAGACTTTGAACTTATTGGATAACCCCATCGATATCATGGAAGATCATCTGTTTTAGGAATTCCATTGATTTAAATGTCAATCACATCTACAAAAGACCTTCACAACATCAGGATCGGTATTTGACCAAACAACTGGGGACCATAGCTTGCCAAGGTGACACATCAGATGAACCATCAGAGATAGTTGTAAGACAGATGCAGCAACTGCCCTCATGGAATTTACACCCTAAAGAAAATAATTATATCCACCTGAATAATCTGCTGTGTGATGAAATGAACTACTCCGTATAAACAAGTAACCCAGTAGTTGACACAGAGAAAAACTGCAACTGTGGGGAGAAAAAATAATTATCTCTCTACCCTTCTGGTCTTGGCTGAGGACCCACCCCCACCCTAATGACAAGACTACAAGGAAAAACAATCAACAGAAATTTAATAACATGTATACATGGGAGAGACACACAGGGAAACTGAGTAACACTCCCAAATGGCCCAAAGCACCACCTTTAATATCATCTCCAGCTAAAGACAAAAGAAGATGTGAGGGTGTGGGCTGACAGCCAGTTATGGCAGGGGGGGGGGTCACCAGGAAAAGCAGTGACAGATGTAGGTCATTTATACAGACCTTCCACTTCTCCATTGATAAGAGTTTCTAGAGAGTCATCTTTCTCTTTCTAGTACTGAGAGGGGGATACCATTTCAAATGGAGCTTTCCCTTATAAATGTAAATGTTTCTTAGAGAAGAGTAATTTCTCAGTTTTCAGAGCTTCTCCTTCACCTGCTGTTTCTTGTAAATAACCAGCTCACAATAAACAGTATGCCAAACAGGTTTATTTTGGGGTGGCCTATTGTGCTCCCTTTCACAGCAAACATCAGTTTGCATCCTCTCCTCTTACTGTCCAACTTGTGTATACAGTTAATTTAGGATCCTTATTGGTACTGCTATTTAGAGGAGTTTCTAATAATGATAATAATAAGAATGATCATAGTAATAGCTACTACTGTGTGACAATCACTGTTCTAAGTGCTTTATATAGATGAACACAGTTAATGCTTACAACTACCCTCTAAAAAAATAGTCTCCATTTCACAGGTTTAGAAACTGAGGCTCAGTGGAGTTTCGCCAGTAACCTAAGTTCATGTAGCAAGGAAGGGGAAGAGCTGGGATTTGGACCAAAAAAGTGCAGCTTCTCTTGTTTATGGTAAAGGATTCAAAGAGAGAAGTGGCCTGGATGGTGTTTTGTTTGTTTGTTTGTTTGTTTTCAATGGCTTTCTATCCCTCAAACTTTAACATCTCTTTAAGAAAGGGTTTTTACTATCTTTAGTACCTTATTTTTTTCTCCTATGCACTTATTATTTCTATGTGAAAAAGAATTTCAGCTTAATTCCCCATTATCAGTCTGCATTATTTCATTTGATTTCTTACCTATTTCTATTTCTTACATCAATCATGTAAGCCTCATAAAGGCAGGAAACTTAATTCACCTTATTCATCATTTTACACCCAGTACCTAGTAGTATCGTGTCTGGAACAGTAGGTACTCATTAAATATTTGGAAATTAATAAGTGAAAACAAAACAATTATTAAGAGAAATAGAAATTTTGTGCAATATATGAAGAAGGAATCTATCACTGAAAATTTCAGTTCTACTTTCCAAATCTACATGAAGTGATCACAAATTTTAGGGCAACAAAATGGAATTGTGCCACTTAGCAACTTTCCTGTTCAGTGCAGTTCTTACAAGTGTAATTAAGGATCAATGAACCAAGGGTTTAAAAGGCAGCCAACTTAATTGCCACAATTGTGTGATTTAGATGAATAATAAATGTGCTAATGATAGTATAATATTAAATATTCAATGTGGTTATGAAGAGTCAATTAAGAGATAATTGTAAATCAGTAAGCCACAAGTAATGAGAAGAATCCTCCCCTTTGGAAAGGTTGTTGACAGGAGAAGAGAATCCCAATTTTCTTGCTTTTCAGCATTTAATTCAATCATATGAAAAAGTATAGAAAATAGTTAATTTAATTAGAAGGCATAGTAGATGTCTCCATTCTCAAAATTGGCATTGCCTTGCAGTTGCACAACAACTTTTACAATTCCAAGAGATTACAGCCTTGCCTCGTTGGTTTAGGGAACTGTTCTCAAGAGTAATCCGTCCTGCATGCTTCCTTTTCAGCAAGGCCATTACAAGTATGAGTTGTTTAGTTGTCTTTCTCTGCATCTTTGTGCATTAGCCCTCACACATTTCTGGGTATCCGGTAGAGGATTTGCATTGTTCACAAACTTGATGCAGAGTTGAGAAATACCACCCTAATTATGGAATGAATGTAGGTAAAATGGCTAAAGGTTCTACAGTAAAAAAACTACAGCATTCCAGCAGACAGTTTTGCCTTAATACCATCCTCTTCTTTTCTTGTCCCTTCTTTAAATTTTAACATCATTTTAGTCAAGGAACAGAGCAGTTTCATCTAGGAAACTTTACGACGGTTGAATGTACCAAGGTGAAGCATCACTCTATTAGAATAATTTCGGTGAATAAAATTCAGAATATGCCAATTTGAATTTCATTGGCAGTCTGGCACCGGACTGAACACTAGTATAAGTCAAAATTTTCTTTGTAGTGTTTAAAAGATCTGAACTTGTTTTCCTTCAAATGTACATGGAAAACAAAAACAAAAACCCAAAGCTCCTTAACACAATCTTGTTAGTTGGAAACTGAGCTAAGCAACTTCACTTAGGTCACCAGTATCTCCTATAGAATTTCGGGTAATGAAAACACAGGGGCTTGCAACAAATAATGTGAAACTGGTGTGAGATGTGAATTTGCAAAACCTTCTCTTTCATTGGGCATGACAGTGTGCATTCTCTCCTGGTACACTTTCTGCCTCACCCACTGGAAACTGTCAAAAGGCTGTTAGAGAACAAGTCTCACATCTCCAGCGAGATTGCTAGGTTTCAGTTCCTTAAAGTCTCAAACTAACAAGGGCTTATTAAACCAAGTGTTTGTTAAATTTCAATGTAGAAGAACTTTGATATTTGTCTGTTATTAAAATCTCCTTGAAATCTGTGGGATGGTTATGAAAGGAATAAGAGCCAGAGAGGTGGGTGATGTAAGCCAGAGTTCTAGGCAACAAAATTAACCCCATGGATTCTTGATTCTTGCAATGCATTTTGAGTGAAAAGGTATAAATAAAATATTTATTTTTTAGTTTTTATTTTGGGGGGGAGGAGGGGAGAGAGAGAGAGAGAGAGAGAGAGAGAGAGAGAGAATCCCAAGCAGGCTCTGCACTGTCAGTGCAGAGCCCAATGTGGGGCTCGAACTCACAAACCATGAGATCATAAGCTGAGCCGAAAATCAAGAGTTGGATGCTTCACTGACTGAACCAGCCAGGGGCCCCGGATGGAAAGCGATAGATAAATAAACACAAGTTTTTAACCTGAAAGATAGCTGCTCACAGTCACACCCATAGTTTAGATCAGCTAACTGGGCAAGGAATTCACAAGGAAGCTATTACTTTTTTATGTCCAAATGTAAAGCCCTGAATGGGTAGTGTCATGGGCTGCTCACCTGTACCTAGTGACTGCTATCAAAGATTATTTGGGTATCTGGCTATGTTCAATAGGAAGTAAAAAAAAGTAATCCAAGTCTTAGGCCAAAATATAGGCTGAGATACAGAATTATGCTTTTAAGGTTTGCTTCCTGCTATATAGAAATTTTAAGGGAATATCAAGTTTAAGATATAGTAAGTGACTCTTATTTGAGCAAGATTGCACCCAAATTCGAAAAAGCAGAAATAAATGCAAAAATGCAAAAGGCATTAAATTAAAAAAAAAAAAGTATCAGGAGAAAAAACACACTTACAAAGCCCCATTCTTTGGTGAATTCACTACTGTCCAGATTCTGCTCCCACCTGCAATCGCTGAAACTTGCTTTCCCAAATATGCGCAGTAGCTCTATCTCATCGTTACTGATATGTTATATAAACTCCCAGAATCTAGTATATAAAGCACAAATGGAATTGCACTCATATATAATATATTCCTCCAGTCTTGTGGTTAAGGATCTGAAGTTCCCTTTTCCTTATGTGTTTGGCATCAAATTTAGATATTGTCTCAAACTCAGACTCAGGCACAGTGTCTGTAAGCAGTGCTTTTTCCCTGATTCTGTTGCCCTTAGTTGCCATAGGTGATTGGCTCTGCTTGGTAATCACTCTGTTTGATACATTCAGGGAACTCACAGTACTCACCTTGTAGTAATTTGTCTTGTTGCAATTTGGGAGTGGTACACTAAGTGCCCTGAGTGCACTAAGTGTCTCTGAAATAAGACACCCTGGGTTTGAAAATCACCTCCATCACCTACTAGCTATGTTATTTAGGGAAAATTAGTGTCTAAGCCTTACTTTTCTCATCTTTAAATTTGGAGTCCTAATGGTATCCACCTTCAAGAATTTTGTGTGTACCAAGTGATAGATTTTTTTTTAATGTAAAAAGCATTTAGTATATGGCTGGACCATAGTAAGCATTCAATATTAATTGTTTGCATATCTTTGTACAAATAAATTCTGCATTACTAGTTTTACTCTCATAGGACAATCTTATTTAAGTTTTTCCTAAGTTTTGGAAAACATCCCACAAAAGAACGCAAGTACTGATGACAGTACTTGTTTGTGATCCTGAAAATAATTAATGATTTATTTGTATTTCAGTGAAATCAGATATTGCCTGGTGTTGAATACCTCTTCTGCACCTCCTCAAATTCTCTCAGTCATGTCTGCCTTCCATACCCTGGGCCACTTACTCCCTCTCAGCCTCTGCCAAGGCCTGTAGGTGCCAAGCTAGCCCATGAGGTGTGTCTCCTAAGGACCATCAGAAATATGGCTGGAGTTCCTGGCTCTCCCCAGAACTTCTAGACATCTCAAGGCCATACGACACATAATAGAGGATCTGACTTACTGAGCCATTGCCAAAAGGTTATATAACCGGAAATGAATGTGAGGAGATGTGGGATCTAATCTGGTCAACTCCCTGTAGGGCAGACTTCGAATAAGGGGAAACAAGAGTCAGACAAAACAGGCAGATTAATTCCCTGTCTCTTCCTTCTTCCTTCTGCTACACTGTGCTGAAGAGTGGTTCCTCTGTGACTTGGATATGAAATCCTGAGTGGTTGAGTGGACGTGCTTAGATTTTTCTGTGGCTTGTCAAGAAGGAATGGCCATCAGAGTAAGTCAATCACTGCATTGATTCTTCTTCTTTTTTAAAGATTTTTTATTGCTTTTAAGCTTATTTATTTTAAGAGAGAGAGATGTGGGGAGGGCAGAGAGAGAGGGAGAGAGAGAGAAAATCTCAAGCAGGTTCCATGTTGTCAGCACAGAGCCCCATGCAAGGCTTGAACTCACAAACCCTGAGATCGTGACCTGAGATGAAACCAAGAGTCGGATGCTTAACCGACTGAGCCACCCAGGCGCCCCTACCTTGCGTTTCTTCTAAAGCCTTAGCTCCCTTTTCCTTCCGTGCTTTGAAATTATACATCCCAAATCAAGTATTGATATTTTATCCTTGCCTGATCCTTTGTTTCTAAGGAGCCCAAGCTAAAACATTCCTTCTTCTTCGTGAGTCATTGTAGTGACAGTCTTCACAACAATCCTAATTCATTCATTCATTCATTGCAAAACCATTACTTATGTTACTTAAGTCACAGTGACATGCACAGTAAGTGATATGAAGGTGAGTAAATATGTTCCCTCGGTTTATGGAGATTACAATCCACTAGCGGTCATTCTATTAGTATTCTGTTAAAACTCTAAAGTAGTAAATGCCTTGAAAAGAGATATAGATAAAGGTCAGAGTGTGAAGGGAGCAGTTTTAACTGAGAGATCGTAGAAATCAAATACTCTGCTGGTGACATTTGTTCTGGGGCTTTTAGTTCAGGTAAATGTGTTAGTTTTGGTGGAATCAATGTGCAGATAAATAAGTTAATAGCATGAACTCTTCTGCCTCACTGACCTGGTTCACTAGGTCAGAAAGTTTGAGAACTCAAGTGCTGCTGTTGCTTATAATGATATAAAAACAATTATATTTAGCTTAAATATTTAAGGAAATGTTTTTTGATATTCTCTTACATAAGCCTATCATTGTTATAAAAATGTGAATAAACAAACAAAAAATAAATAACACTCACAATTCCACCAGTGTCAACATTTCAGACTTTTTTTATGCCTGCATTTTTTTGTAGTTATTTTTTTTTAATTTGGATCATACTGGCTGTAAACTTTTGTCACCTTAGTATTATTTCATAGATGTTTTTTCATATGAGTAATGCTGTAGCAACTTTTTTTAATGTTTATTTTTGAGAGAGAGAGAAAGAGAGAGAGAGCAGAGGAAAGACAGAGAGAGAGGGAGACAGAATCTGAAGCAGACTCCAGGTTCTGAGCTGTCAGCACAGAGCCTGATGCAGGGCTTGAACTTTCAAAGCCCGAGATGATGACCTGAGCTAATGTCACATGCTCAACCAACAGAACCACCCAGGCACCCCAGCTATAGCAACTATTTTAATGATTGCATAGTTTATGTGTTTAAACGTTTCATTGCAGTCCTGTACCATTGTGTATTTATCCAAAGCTTTCTCAGGGTCATGTATATTTTTGTCTCAATTTTTTTTTAGATTGTATGTTATATTACACTAAGCATTCCAAGTTGGTGAACTCTTTCTTCACAATCTTAATTCTTTCCTTAAGATAAAGTCTTAAAAGTACAATTGCTATGTTTAAAGAGGACAAGCATTGTCATGACTTTTCTCACTTGCTATTCAGTGGCAGACAAAACATTATCTTCATATATAAGTTTACCAGCACTATTAAATACTACCACTTTTTAGCATAGAAAATGGATTTTATAATTTAAAATACATATGTAATTTTGGAGCACGTGGATGTTTCAGTGGGTTGAGTGTCCAACTCTTGATTTCGGCTCAGGTCATGATCCTAGCATTGTGGGATTGAGCCCTAATTGGGCTCTATCCTGAGTGTAGAGCCTGCTTGAGACTCTCCCTCCCTCTCTCTCTCTCTCTCTTTCTCCCCTTCCCCCACTCTCACGTGCACATGCACTCTCTCTCAAAATAAACAAATCAGTAGAAAAATAAATAAATAAAATAAAATAAAATATATATGTAATTTTGATTGGGAGAAATTCATATCTCATCTGTAAATCTGAGATACCAATAACTATTACATAAATTGTGTCAAGATTTAAAAAAATATTAAAAGTGAAGAGGTGATCATTAATCTGATATTTTTAAAAAGAAGATGGTAAAAATAGAAAATATTAGATGGGGCAAAAGAGACCCAATTATAGGTAAAAGACAAGGCTTGAACTTTATGAAAGAATAGCTTTACAACTGTAAGATATTTTATTTCAAAACTTAGAAGAAATGAATGATTTCCAAGTAAAATAGAAATTAGAAAAGTTGACACACAAGTAGAAAAATATACAATAGAAAAATTTCCCTAAAATACATTACAAAGTGTTTAAAATACATTGTTTAAAAAGCAATAGTGGGGTGGCTGGGTGACTCAGTCGGTTGAGCAACCAACTCTTTGATTTCGGCTCAGGTTGTGATCCCAGGGTCATGGGATCAAAGTCCCACATCAAGCTCCATGCTGAGCGTGGAGCCTGCTTGGGATTTTCTCTCCCTCTCTCTGTCTCCATCCCTCCCTCTGCCTCTCTCCCCCACTCATACACACACTCTCTCTCTCTAAAAAAAAAAAAAAATGAAAAAAGGCATTTACTAAAAGGCTTTAATTTCTTTTAAATGGCAGATGACATTCATATTTGAAAAAACTTTCTCAAGCCATAGAAACAAGTGGAAAATTTCCAAGATCACTTTAGAAAGTCAGAATATTATTTATAATAAAATATGAAGATCACATAAAGAGAAATAAATAAAACATCTTGCATTGTACATAAATGAAAAGTTTAAATATAATATTAGAAAATGCAATCCATCTGCCCATATCTCAAGGATACTATACTATGACTTTGTGATTTTTTTGCAGAAAATGTGATTCAATATCAGGAAATCTATCTTCATTATTCATTAAAATAATTAAGGGAGAAAATAATTTGGTCATATAAATCAATGCTGAAAAAGAATTTGATAAAATTCAGTAGTTATTTCTAATAACACTATAAGCAAAATATTAATGGAAAAATTACTATAATATTATAATTATAATTTATCAAATCCCATAGCATATATTATCACAGTGTGAAACACTAAATCCATTTCAATGAAATATAACACTATAAATAAATGCCTACTGATAGCATACTATTTAATATTGTCCTGTGAATGTAATGAATCAAACATGGAAAAGCTACTACACATATTGGAAGAGGTATATGATGTCTATTTTGTCAATGATAGGGTTGTGTGTCTACAAAACAAAGAGATTCCTACTAGCATACTGCTAGCACCATTTTTAAAAAATCTGTAAGGGGTTAGATATGAATTATACAGTTGTATAAAAGTTGACATGAGTAAACAAAATTAAAACTTTTAGAAATAAGAATCATAAAGGAATTTTATGAATAGAAACTATAAATTCTTATTGAAAAATAAACAAATGGACTAAGGTAAACATATACTAGAAAGACTTTGTATGATAAATACATCAATTTTATATAAATAGGATATAACTGGGGTGCCTGGGTGGTTCAGTCGGTTGAGCATTCAACTCTTGATTTTGGCTTAGGTCATCATCTCACAGTTTCGTGGTTTGGAGCCCCACATCAGGCTCCACTCACAGACCTCACAGAGACTACTTGGGATTCTCCCTCTCTTCCTCTCTCTCTGCCCATCATCCTTCGCTCATGTTCTCTCTCTATCAAAATAAGTAAATAAACTTTAAAAAAATAGGATAAAATTTACTGAAGCTACAATTGAAATATAAGCTTTTGTAATGAAAGAGTAATTTGTTGAAAAATAACATTTTGAAGAACAGTAGTGTTGCTCTAATCAAGTCTGTAGAAACAGGGGAGGGAATTCAGGAATAGATCAGAGTATAGATTGCCCATTACAATTTTAATTTTTGTTTCCCTGTGAGTTTGTGTCTTTTCTTTCATGATTGTTAAGATTTTGATTTGCCCTTCTGTGAATTGCTCTTCAAAATTGCATTTTCATTATCTTCTTGTTGATTTTTAAGGATTTATTATAATTTTAACTGCCTCTGTATAGACCTTATTGCAATTTTTTTTCAAATTTATGGTAAGTATAACAAAATAATACTTCATACTAGCCATACTGAAAACAATTAAAAAGAGTTTTAGTACCTACTACTGGCAAGATGTGGGCAAAAGAATACTCATACTTCTTGGGTAAAGATAAATTGCTTTAATTTATTGGAAAGTAAGCTGGGAGCCTCTAATATAATTATAAATAAACACAGTTGACCCTTGAACAACATAGGCTTGAACTGCACTGGTTCTTTTTCATGCAGTTTTTTTAAAAAATAAATACAGTACAGTATTATAAATGTATCTTCCTTATGACTTTCTTACTAACATTTTCTTTTCTCTAGCTTAGTTTATTGTAAGAATACAGTATATAGTTACTTAACATACAAAATATGTGTTAATTTACTCTGCTATCAGTAACACTTCTGGTCAACAGCAGGCTATTAGCTAAGTTTTATGTAAAATGAGTAATGAAGGAATTTTACAGTCAAATGGTTCTTGAATATTTAACATACGTTGTGGCAATCAAATATAAATTGTGAATTGATGTAAGAAAATTGACCTATGAAAGATAGAACTTAAACCATCCAATAACTATGAAAATATTTTAACACTGTCTTAGAAGTGATTCCCTATCTTTATTAAAAATTTTGAGTTAATGCAAATTTCAGGCAATTTCAACCACAACATCAAGAAACACACTTTCCTTGTTATTTTATCCATTTCAGAGCATACAGTAATGGAAAGGTTACTACCATACTAACATCACCGTGACACCAAAAGCTGACAAAAATTGCCTGCAAAAAAAAAAAAAAGGATATTGACAATCTCTATATGTAGATATCACAATCCTAAATAAACTCCTATGTAATATTTACAGGTTTATTCAATCTAAGTAGGGTTTATTCCACAAAAGTAAAGATGGTTCAAAATGAGGAGAGATATCATTATAATTCATCACATTAATAATTAAAGGAGAAAAATGACAATTCTCTCATGCCTAAAGGACATTTGGTCATATTTAAAATTCACTCTGAATTAAAAGATCTTTGTTAATTAGAAATAAAAGAATGCCATGGTAACATGAAAAAGAATACCTACCCAAATGTAAGACTTTATTTAAAGAAGAAACATTACAGATGCTCTCATTAAAGTTGGAAGCTAGTGACAGATTTCCAGCTGTTATTGCGTAAACTCCTTACAGGATGGCACCAAGTCTTTCCAATGTCATTTGGTCTTAGCAGATGGTATAGATACCTTTTATTATTTCTGCCAGCTCATCTAGCTTGTAATAATTCCTCTGAGAATTGTTCCCCTTCCTTTCCACATCTATAGGACACAGAGGTGGGTCCTGTGATGGACACATATATGATAACCTCCAATGAGTCGTACTCTTTTATCATCTCTTGAGTGATGGTGGAACCAATGCCTTGCTTCTAACTAACAGAATATGGCAAGCATGATGGGATGTCACTCCCTTGATTGAGTTATATTATATGGCAAAGGCAATGAGATGCCACTACCTTGAGTATATTTTATAAGACTCCATCTGAGCTAGAGAGATAGAGTCTCCTGCTGGCTTTGAAGAAGCAAAACATCCACATTGTGAACTCACAGAAACTGTTAGATAATAATACATGTGTATTATTTTAGGTCTCTACATCTGCAGTAATTTGTTAGGCAGCATAGAAAATGAATGCAGTCCCCAACAGTTATGGTTATATTATATAGTAAAATACTGAGAATAGAAATGATCAGTGTCCTTTCCCAGAGAATTTGGAATTGGGCTAAGATTTTTTTAGTCTCAGTCTGGGGCTTGTGTCTCGAGTAGAGGACATTTAACAAACAGGAGCTGTAAAGAAGTAATCTCTTAAAGTGTGGGCTGAGTAGGGGAAAAGCTAGTCTACAGAAAGACAATAAGGTAGTAGAGACAGAGAAATGATAAGTAGAAAAAGAATCCCCTCTGGTTTTTATGTAACATTCCATTTCATGATTTTGGTTCTTTTATTATGGGCTAGCTGCATTTTCATCCTTGCCTCAGGTGCTGTGATATATCCTTACATCCTTATAATAAGTACCCCCTCTTTTAAATAAAGTACTCTCAAGTTAGTATCTGATATATGAAATCAGAGTCCAAACTATTCAAGTAATGCCCAAGGAAAGGAAATTTAAACACTCTTGGTAACCACTGGTACTATTTGCCAATACTATCTCCTGATTTTTTTTTTTAGCTCTATAAGTTGAATTTATGTCCAGTTTACTTTGTAAAATTAGCCTTTTCTTTTTCAGGCTAAATATTCAAATTCACAGTTTCAATTAATGAGCTAAAACCTTTAGGCATCCAGAAGGAGAGAAATACATATTATGTTTTTAAAACAAGCGATTTACCACAGTATAATTTCCACTTGGAATGGAGTTCAAACAAAATTTGAGAATGGAGAGACAAGAGTAAATATTATGTGAAAATAATGTTGTCTGCCTCCTATAATCTTACTTTTAAATTTAACTAGAATGAATTGGCAAACAGTAGCACCACATGGATTAGTTGCTTAGTGTACTCTTAAAATCAGTGGATAATAAGATAGGAAATGATATTCAGATTATGGGATGATATTAGAGAGGTTAACTTCAGACAGGACAAAAAAAGACATTGATTTCACACATGATTATAAATTGGAGGATAATATAAACAGCCATCATGAATCCAAAACAGCACTAAACTGCTGCTAACAATTTGAGGATGTGAAATGAAAGCACACAACACAAGGGAATGAATATTGATTGAACTAGGAGAATTGTATATGGGAAGAGTTTTGAAATAAGATGTCGCTAGCAGATGAGCCTGACGACATAAGGCTGAGGAAATCTAAGAGGGACACTATCACTACTTTCCAAAACGATTGTTCCATAGCGACTGCAGGTACTAGGTTGGCGATTTCAGTAACATTCTGGTAAAAGTATAGAATCTGGCTCTTGGGGATGAGGTGGGCAGGCCTCATTGATAGCCTTTCCTGATTTCCGTGGTGGAAATAATCCCACCGAAGCCAACTTCAAGTTAACAATGTGAGGTCAGTAAACATGGAGCTGGGATGAAGTGTACTCCATGAGTATGAACCTGCTCCAACAGAGATCACTGCTCTCGGGGAGGCATCTGGTTTTCAAGGTTAGGTCCAGTATGGGGCTTCTGACAAAACTAGTCAGACTTCTGTGTTAGAAACCTTACCATTCTCTATTCACAGAAGAGGGAAGGTGATGCTTCAGGCTGCTCTTGACAATACTGATGCCCAGTGTATCTGCATGGCAGAAACGGTGTGATAATTGTGTGCCACTGTGTATCAGACTGCAGTGAATAAAAGTATAAAAAAATATAAAATAATTTCTAAAGTTAATAATACTCACCCCAAACCCATGATTAATCCAGAGTTTGTCAATATTTGACCTGTATACGGAGTCATGTTCTGTAGGTCTGGAGTGCGGTGTGTGAATTGGCTTTAATCAGCTCTTCCACTAAGGTTGCACAACAGGAAACACTGGAGAATCACTGGATTTCTAAGTGAAACTCTCTGCTGTTACCAAGCATCTCTCTTTTCCAGGTGTTGTGCTAGACTCTTGGAGTCTGGAGATAAATTAAGAAGCATGGCACATTGCAGAGCTTAATCTCTGTCTTTATGATTACCTTAAATTTATTCTGAGTGTCACCATTTGGAGCCATGTGACCTCAGGCGATATATATATATCTATATAGATATATATATATATCTATATAGATAGATAGATAGATATATGCTTTTTGAGACCCTGTTTCCTAATATGTAAAATATTACTTATCCCTTCAGGCAAGTGAGATAAATATGGAAACTGCTTAGTGCAGTGTTCCTCACATTGAAGGAAGCTAATGTTAATTTGCTTCTACACAAGGAACTCTCAAACTATTTAAGGATGTAGTCAAATAAATCAACTATTAAAATTCAGACTGTAGATACAAATGGGCTATGCATGGAGCACAGAGAAAGTCCACCTGACTCATCAAGTTAGGTCAAGTGAGGTTTCAGTAACAAGGGTTTCTTTGAGCTAAATAAGTCAGGGGAATAAAATTGGGGGAAGACAAAAGGTAATGAAATCAAATGTAAGAGAATGTGTTCAGGAAATGGTAAGTGGTTTGTTTTGCCTAGAGCATTGCAGTTCATTTATTAGTGTTTGGGGAGCTGAAATCGAGAAATACATACTTTTGGGGCACCTGGATGGATCAGTCGATTAAGCGTCTGACTTTGGCTCAGGTCATGATCTCATGGTTCATGAGTTCAAGCCCTGTGTCAGGTTCTGTGCTGACAGTGTGGAGCCTGCTTGGGATTCTCTCTCTCCCCTTCTCTCTCTGCCTCTCCCCTGCTTGTGCACATACATACACACTCACTCTGTCTCTCAAAAATAAATAAAAATTATATATAGGGGCACCTGGGTGGCTCAGTCAGTTAAGCGCCCAACTTCAGCTCTGGTCATGATACCACAATTCATAGGTTCAAGCCCTGCATACGGCTCTGTGCTGACCACTCAGAGCCTGGAGCCTGCTTTGGATTCTGTGTCTTCCTCTCTCTCTGCTCCTCTCCTGTTCATGATCTGTCTGTCTAAAAAATAAATAAATGTTAAAAAAATTAATATATATATACATATATATATATATATACACACACACACACATACTTTTCAGAACTTAATAGTTTATAATAACAAAGCATTTGCTTTCATCTTCAAAATAAAAGTAATAAAGGACTTTAAGCAGGAAAATTTCATATAAAGATTTGTGCAAGCTCCCTCTGGTTTCAAAGGTCGTCAAGGCACAGTGAAGCCAGTTCAGATGTTACCTTAACAGAGAAGGAAAGTAGTTGTTAGACCTGCACTAGGTAGGGTGGTGGCATTTAGAGTATAGTGAAGGGATAGGTCATGCAACAGTATGCTAAAACCAACTCCCACAGGCTCATTAAAGCACATTGTTAAATTTGTGAGAATTTTGCAAACTAGCCGTTAAACATGACTATTAATAAAAACTAAATTGTGTAAGTTATATAAACTTGTAATATACTACATTGAAAACAAAGGTAATACTGAAAATTCATAATTTCCTTATTATTTTATAACAGTAACTATTTCCTATTCTCTTGTGACTGTTTACATCTATTTTATCTGTATGGTGAAAATACTATGCAATTGTGTGCCACTGTTGATCGCAGCATTCAGTGGTGTAACATTGGTAGCTTGGGATTAGCGTGGTGAGATATTTACACCACATAAATCTGAAACCACTGTGAATTAGGCTTGATGCATTGTTCTGTAATTTTCTAGACTTGAGAAAGTGGTGACAAAACTGAACAATCCAGGCGAATCATAAAAGTGTGTCTGTGCCATCACACTGAAAATACTACACAGAACAGAGGAAATATCCTGCCAGTATTCAAAAACTATTATCTAGTTCAGCAAAGACATCACTCACATCATTTACTAATGATCTAACTACTATATATGCCTTACTTGCTTCACTTTTCTCTTAATCATTAATACAAATGAGAATATGAACCAACATTTCTGTAGGGACCACAGTTGTTTACCTATTTTCCTCTTTTGCAACCATAGATCTACTCGGCATACAAAACTTCAGCAAAAATCTGCTAAAGCATCTGAGAGACTTGACTGGCTATGTGGAATTTTAATAGAGTATTATATATTTTGATTATTTGTAAAATGTGTCTGACACTTACTCCATACTAGTAAAATTGATAAACTTACATACGCACATGTAAACATACTTTTTTTTTTCTTCATTGATCTTGTTAACCCTTTAAACCTGTATATAGGTATAGGAAAATGATTGCTGACAGGATTATATGACCGACTAGAGGAGGTGAAGAAAAGAGAGTGTGGTAACCCCACACTTTACGATCAGGGTACAAGAGAACATGGTGGTGTTCCTCATTGAGATCACAAACACGTTGTGAGGACCAGGTATCATGAGGTAATTGTAGAGGGAAATATGCAGTTTGAAATATTCCGTGTTAAATTTTTGACTATAAAGCTCCACTGATTTTAAGGTGAGCAAGTCTGACTATACTATGGCTTAATGCTTATTAATTCCCAAGTCAGAGTTCCTGGTTTGCTGCACAGAGTCCGAAGCTCCCCTCAGGGAACCATGGCTGTAAAGGAAGAGTTACTTGAGGACACTGGGTGTATGACCCTTTAGTCTTTGTGTCCGAGAAATAGTACCTGGCCACCTCCTCCCTATTCTGTGTTGCAGGTTCTGACACTCAGGAGAAACAGGAATAGTATTTTGTAATAAGCATGAGAGAGCTTCTTAGACACAGATCTTTGTGGTCTTTAGAGGCAAATTGAACTAGAGACACCAAGAACTTCATATTCTCAAAATAGTCCTTTTTTCTACATTCCATTGATTCATTTAGAATAAACAGATTTATTTCTAATAAACAGGACCTTATTCATGCAAAGCTAGATTAATATTAAGCTTAAAAAGTGGAGAAACAGGGGTGCTGGATGGCTCAGTAGGTTAAGCATCCAACTCTTGGTTTTGGCTCAGATCATGATCTCTGGGTTTGTGTGCTTGAGTCCCGCATCCGGCTCTATGCTGATGATGCAGAGCCTGCTTGGGATTCGGCCTCCCTCTCTCTCTGCCCTTTCCCTGCTCATTCTCTCTCTCTCAAAAATAAATGAATAAACACTTTTTTAAAAAAAAAAGTGGAGAAACAATTACAAAAAACATGAACTATTAGTTTCTTTGGTGGAAAACATCTTACTCCGTCCTATCCCTGGATGTGTTTTGCTAGATCAAATTGCTCTTATCCTTTTACTATTGCATAGATGTATTGCCATATTCTTTTTACAGCTTTCTTTTCTTTCTGCACGTGTTTTGTCAACTATTTTATTCACCTTGTGTACAGTACACATCTTGATAAAAACCTTTTCAGTTCATTTATTAGGGGGGACTATGAGATGGTTTTCTGGATGGTTTGTCTAAAGACCTACGTTTAGATTGGTGGAAGCCCCTAGATTTGTTAGATAGATATCTTACATTTGATAATTGTATTTGTTTTCATTTTGACTGGAGAATACAAACTTTCAATGTTGCTTTGCTTTTATTCCCAGTTAGGTGTGTGTGTGTGTGTGTTGTGTGTGTGTGTGGGGGGGTGGGTACATGTTGCTTAGGTGACTTAGTTTGGCTTAATTAGATGGATAGCCTATAAAATCATAACATTTCTGCGTCAGAGGCAGACTATACTAAGAGTAGAGAATTTCTTCCTTATGGAAGATTCTGGGAAAACAGGTGCATGGCATGTAAAACAATACCCTCAGAGAATAAGATTCTAATGTACTCACTGGTTCAGATTCAAAGATTTATTTATTTAGATCAAAGTACTTTGGCTTCTTAGAAGGCACTTCTGTTGCCAGCTGCTTATAAGTGTTAGTCACAAAGATTGTGGGGAAAATCTATTCCTTGAATGCAGCACAGTTCTTTTCCAGATAAAAAATATCCTAGAACTCTGTATCCACGTCACTTCCACTTTACATTAAATGTTTAGTCTGTGTCACTTTAGCCGTTTGGCTAAACTACACAAGAGTTGGCACAGAAAATCACATTAATTGTCCATTTAATCTAATAGCCCTTGCTGGCAGAGGCCCATTTCTGCTGTTTCAGGGGCAGACAAAACATAAACCATAATACAACCTAGCCAATTGGAGATTACAAGATTAAATTTGCTGAGAAAGAAGAGTGGACTGAGAACTTTGATCAGCTATTAAAAGAGAGTGATTCATTTTACTGGCATTTAAATGCATGTATGCACGTATTATAGCAACATTGAGTATCTGCATGCAACTTAAAAGTAGCTTGAACGTATGATTTTTCTCAAGGAATTAAACCCATAAAAATAAACCCTTATGTCCATTTATAATATATTTAAACAAATTATAATAGGCACACAGGACTAGTAGCATTTATATTAGGATCCTACTCTACCCATGCCTTAATGTTAGTCAGGAACTTGGTAATTTAAAATGTGGTTTATGGTCTAGAAGCCTCAGCATTACCTGGAAGTTAATTACAAATTCAAAACCCCAGGCCCTACCTTAAATCTACGGAATCAGAATTGATGTTTCAATGAAATCCCTGAGTGATTTGTATGCCTGTCCAGTAATGTTTGAAAAACACAGGTTCAGAGGATATAACTGAAAATAATATTTAAGATGTATAATTGTCCCTACTCTTCCTAGCTAGAATCCTTTTTTATAGATAGTAAATCCCATTTATTTCTATGATCACTAAGCCTCTCTTTACATAATCAATAAAAATATTCACCCTCAATTCTTCTCAAAGGTACTGGGAGAGTTAGATGAACATGCTCCCATCGCTTTAGGCTTCTTTAATCTAGAACATTTCTTCCATCTTTCCTTGAATCTCATCATCTTGATAATTTGGAAGATTGCAGACCAACTATTTTGTAGAATGCCTTTCAGTCTGTGTTTGTTTGATATGTTCTCAGAATTCAATATAGGTTATTTATCTTCAGCAGAAATAGTTTAAAAAGCGGTGCTATTCTTATTGCATTATCTCAGGTGATGTATGATTTCATATCATCCCATTACTGGTGATGTTGACTTTGGTCAGTTAATTAAAATAGTATCTTCTGGGATTCTCCACTGTAAAATTATTCTTTTTTCCCCCTTTTGTAATTAGTAAGTATTTTGGGTAGAGATACTTTGAGACTATGAAAAATATCCTGTTCCTCATCAACTTTCAATTTATTTATTTATAAGTAGTGCTCATTTTATTCTATAAATAATATTATATTACTATCATTATTTATTTTAAAGCCCCATTTTTCAAATTTCCCTAGTGGGAACCCTGGAGAAGGTGATTTCTGGGTTCTTTTAGCATGCCCTATCACTCTTTGAGCCCTTGCTTACTTATTGGCATAATAAGATATTCCAGGCTTATCTTGTATTTATTTTCCCCCAGGCCCAGAGTCAGCTAATTCCCCAAGGAGTCATGGTTTCTGTGAGGGGAGAATGATATTTGAAGCCAAGATCTGGACTCTACCTTTCCTCATTACTACTGGGATAGTGCTGCTCCTAGGCCAACCATGAGGATGAAGTTAGGGAATATAGGGAATACACATTAGGGAATACACATATATACATATGTATATACATATGTATATTCCTTATAGTCCCTATATATAAAAATAAAACCCTTGTCTGGCCATAACTTCCACTCACTGTCCCCCATGTGGACATACTCATCTTTCCTCTGAGGCTTTGACATCTCATACAGACCATTTCTCTATCTACCGCTGCCTTGTAAATGTTCTTTTCATCCCATATAAGCCTCCCCTTCCCATGCTAGGCCACTGTCCACCATAAATGTCTCTCACTCTGTTCAGGCGCTAATTGCCCACTCTGAATCACTGCTGGTACCATACCAATTCAAGGATGCCTTTCTTTCTCTAACTGGGCTGTGATACATCAAACTAGACTTCTTTAGTTCCTCAAACTTCCTTTTTTTTTTTTACCATTTTATTTAATATTTTTTAAAAATTACATCCAAGTTAGTTAGCATATAGTGCAACAATGATTTCAGGAGTAGATTCCTTAATGCCTCTTACCCATTTAGCCCATCCCCCTCCCACAATCCCTCCCGTAACCCTCAGTTTGTCCTCCATATTTATGAGTCTCTTCTCTTTTGTCCCCCTCCCTGTTTTTATATTATTTTTCTTTCCCTTCCCTTATGATCATTTGTTTTGTCTCTTAAAGTCTTCATATGAGGGAAGTTATATGATTTTTGTCTTTCTCTGCCTAGTTTCACTTAGCATAATACCCTCCAGTTCCATCCATGTAGTTGCAAATGGCAAGATTTCATTCTTTTTGATTACCAAGTAATACTCCATTGTATATATATACCACATCTTCTTTATCCATTCATCCATCAATGGACATGTGGTCTCTTTATATTCTTTGGCTATTGTCGATAGTGCTGCTATAAACATTGGGGTGCATGTGTCTGTTCAAAACAGCATACCTGTGTCTCTTGGATAAATGCCTAGTAGTGCAATTGCTGGGTCGTAGGTAGTTCTATTTTTAGTTTTTTGAGGAACCTCCATACTGTTTTCCAGAGTGGCTGCACCAGCTTATATTCCCACCAACAATGCAAAAGAGATCCTCTTTCTTCACATTCTGGCCAACATCTGTTGTTGCCTGAGCTGTTAATGTTAGCCATTCTGACAGGTGCGAGGTGGTATCTCATTGTGGTTTTGATTTGTATTTCCCTGTTGATGAGTGATGTTGAGTGTTTTTTTCATGTGTCGGTTGGCCATCTGGATGTCTTCTTTAGAGAAGTGTCTATTCATGTTCTTCACTGGATTATTTGTCTTTTGGGTGTTGAGTTTGATACATTCTTTATAGATTTTGGATACTAACTCTATCTGATATGTCATTTGCAAATATCTTCTTCCATTCTGTCGGTTGCCTTTTAGTTATACTGATTGTTTCCTTTGCTGAGCAGAAGCTTTTTATTTTGAGGAGGTCCCAATAGTTCATTTTTGCTTTTGTATCCCTTGCTTCCAGAGACATATTGAGTAAGAAGTTTCTGTGGCTGAGGTCAAGAGGTTTTTGCTTGCTTTCTCCTCTAGGATTTTGATGGCTTCCTGTCTTACATTGAGGTCTTTCATCCATTTTGAGTTTATTTTTGTGTATGATGTGAGAAAGTGGTCCAAGTTCATTTTTCTTCATGTCACTGTCTGGTTTTTCAAGCACCATTTATTGAAGAGACTGTTTTTATTCCATTGGATATTCTTTCCTGCTTTGTCAAAGATTAGTTGGCCATGTGTTTGTGGGTCCATTTCTGGGTTCCCTATTCTGTTCCTTGATCTGAGTGTCTGTTCTTGTGCCAGTACCATACTGTCTTGATGATTACAGCTTTGTCATACAGCTTAAAGTCCAGGATTGGGATGCCTTCTGTTTTGGTCTTCTTTTTCAAGATTGCTTTGGCTGTTCGGGGTCTTTTCTGGTTCCATACACATTTTAGGATTGTTTGTTCTAGTTCTGTGAAGAATGCTGGTGTTATTTTTATAGGGATTGCATTTAATATGTAGATTGCTTTGGGGAGTGTTGACATTTTAACAATATTTGTTCTTCCTATCCAGGAGCATGGAATATTTTCCACTTTTTGTGTCTTCTTCAATTTCTTTCATAAGCTTTCTGTAGTTTTCAATGTATAGATTTTTTTACCTCTTTGGTTAGATTTATTCCTAGGTATTTTATGGTTTTTCGTGCTATTGTAAATAGGATCGATTCCTTGATTTCAATTTCTGTTGCTTCATTGTTGGTGTATAGGAATGCATCTGATTTCTATGCATTGATTTTATATCCTGAGACTTTGCTGACTTCATGGATCAGTTCCAGCAGTTTATTGGTGGAATCTTTTGTGTTTTCCATATAAATTATCATGTCATCTGCAAAGAGTGAAAGTTTGACCTCCTCCCGGCTGATTTGGAGGCCTTTTATTTCTTTGTTTTATCTGATTGCTGAGGCTAACACTTCCAATACTATGTTGAATAACAGTGGCTAGAGTGGCCATCCCTGTCTTGTTCCTGACCTTAAGGGGAAAGCTCTCGGTTTTTCCCCATTGAGGAAGACATTAGCATTGGGTTTTTCATATATGACTTTTATGATCTCAAGGTCTGATCCTTCTATCCCTACTTTCTTGAGGGTTTTTTCAAGAAAGCCTGTTGTATTTTGTCAAATGTTTTCTCTGCATCTAATGAGAGGACCACGTGGCTCTTGTCCTTTCTTTTATTAATGTGAAGTATCACATTGATTGTTTTGCGGATATTGAACCAACCATGCATCCCAGGTATAAATCCTACTTAGTCGTGGTGAACAATTTTTTTAATGTATTGGTGGATCCAGTTGGCTAATATCTTGTTGAGGATTTTTGCATCCATGTTCATCAGGGAAATTGGTCTATAGTTCTCCTTTGTAGTGGTGTCTTTGTCTGGTTTTAGAATCAAGGTAATGCTGGCTTCATAGAAAGAGTTTGGAAGTTTCCATTCCAATTCTTTTTTTTCAAACAGTTTCAAAAGAATAGGTGTTAAGTTTTCCTTAAATGTTTGGTGGAATTCCTCTGGAAAGCCATTTGGCCTTGGACTCTTATTTTTTGAAGATTTTTGATTGCTAATTCAATTTCTTTACTGGTTATGGGTCTGTTCAAATTTTCTATTTTTCCTGTTTCAATTTTGGTAGTTCATATGTTTTTAGGAATTTGTCCATTTATTCCAGATTGCCCATTTTATTGGCATATTATTGCTCATAATTTCTGCTGTGTTGGTTGTGATTTCTCCTCCTTCATTCTTAATTTTATGTATTTGAGTCCTTTCCTTTTTCTTTTTGATCAAACTGGATAGTAGTTTCTCAATTTTGTTAATTCTTTCAAAGAACCAGCTTCTGGTTTCATTAATCTGTCCTGCTTTTTTTTTTTTTTGGATTTGATACCATTGATTTCTGCTCTAATATTTATTATTTCCTGTCTTCTGCTGGTTTTGGGTTTTATTTGCTGTTCTTTTTCCAGCTTTCTAAGGTTTATGGTTAGGTTGTGTATCTGAGATCTTTCTTCCTTCCTTAGGAAGGCTTGGATTGCTATATACTTTCCTCTTCTGACTGCCTTTGCTGCATCCCAGAGGTTTTGGGCTATGGTATTATCATTTTCATTGGCTTCCATGTTCTTTTTAATTTCCTCTTTAACTTCTTAGTTAGCCCATTCATTCTTTAGTAGGATGGTCTTTAGTGTCCAAGTATTTGTTATTTTTCCAAATTTTTTCTTGTTGATTTCAAGTTTCATAGCATTGTGGTCTGAAAATAGGCATGGTATAATCTCCATCTTTTTGTATTTCTTGAGGGATTATTTGTGTCCCAGTATGTGATCTATTTTGGAGAACATTCCATGTGCCCTGGAGAAGAATGTATATTCTACTGCTTTAGGATGAAATGTTCTGAATATATCTGTTAAGTCCATCTGGTCCAGGTTGTCATTCAAAACTATTGTTTCCTTGTTGATTTTCTGAGTAGATGATCTGTCCATTGTTGTAAGTGGGGTGTTGATGTCCCGTACTATTATGGTATTAGTATCCATGATTTTCTTTATGTTTGTGATTAATTGATTTGTATATTCAGGTGCTTTCACATTTGGTGCCTAAATGTTTACAATTGATAGGTCTTCTTGGTGGATAGACCCCTTAATTACGATATAATGCTCTTCTTTATCTCTTGTTACAGTCTTTATTTTAAAGTCTAGATTGTCTGATATAAGTATGGCTACTCCGGCTTTCTTTTGTTGACCATTAGCATGAGAGATGGTTCTCCACCCCCTTACTTTCAATCTGAAGGGTCTTTAGGTCTAAAGTGGGTCTCTTGTAAATAGCATATAGATGGATCTTGTTTTCTTATCCATTTGTTACCCTATATCTTTTGATTGGAGCATTGAGTCCACTGACTTTTAGAGTGAATACTGAAAGATATGAATATATTGGCATTATGTTTCCTGTAGAGTTGGAGTGTCTGGTGGTGTTCTATGATCTTTTCTTGTATTTGTTGCTTTTGTTTGTTTGTTTTTCTTTGTCATTTCTCCCTTCAGACAGTCCCCCTTAAAATTTCTTGCAGGGCTGGTTTAGTGGTCATGAACTCCTTTAATTTTTGTTTTTCTGGGAAACTTTTTATGTCTTTCTATTTTGAATGACAGCCTTGCTAGATGAAGAATTCTTGGCTGCATAGTTTTTTTTTGATTCAGCACACTGAAGATATCCTGCCACTCCTTTCTGACTTGCCGAGTTTCTGTGGCTAGGTCTGCTGTAAACCTGATTTGTCTTCCTTTGCAGGTTAAGGATTTTTTTCCCTTGCTGCTTTCATGATTCTTTCCTTGTCAGAGTATTTTGTGAATTTGACTATGGTATGCATTGGTGATAGTTGGTTTTTGTTGAATCTAATGGGAGTCCTCTGTCCTTCCCGGATTTTGATGTCTGTGTCTTTCCCCAGGTTAGGAAAGTTTTCTACTATGATTTGCTCACATAACCCTTCTACCCTTTTTTCTCTCTCTTCATTTTCTGGGACCCCTATGATTCTCATGCTCCTTTTTAATGAGTCACTGAATTCTCTAATTCTTAAATGGTGCTCTTTTGCCTTTGTCTCCCTTTTTTTTCTTGCTTCATTATTCTCCATAATTGCGTCCTCTATAATACTGATTCACTGTTCTGCCTCATCCACCCTTTCCACTTTGGCATCCATTCGAGATTGCAGCTCAGTCATAGCATTTTTTATTTCATCCTGATTAGCTTTTATGTCTTTTATCTCCACGGAAAGGAATTCTAATCTATTTTGACCCCAGTTGGTAGTATTATTATTGTGATTCTAAATTCTAGTTCAGATATCTTGCTTGTTTCTGTGTTGATTGAGTCCCTGGCTGTCATTTCTTCCTGCTCTTTATTTTGGGGTGAAGTCCTTCATTGCATCATTTTGAAGGAAGAAAAAGAATTAATAAGGTAAAAAAAAATAAAATAAAAAAACTAAAAAACAACACAAACACACAAAAATATCAAATAAATGATGCTAGATCCCAGGTGTATTTTGGTCTGAGTGTTGAAAGGACCTGATAGATTCGAGAAAAAAGGGTGGGGTGAGGAGGAAAATGTTTGAAAATTTGAAAAAAATTAATACAATGAAAAGAATAAAATGAAATGATGGAAGTAAAATAGAAGTTGAAAAATTTACAAAAAAGTAAAAAATATAGTAGAAAAAAATAAAGAAAAATATTTTTAATAAAAATTGAAAATAAAAATAAATTTTTTCTCTTTCTGTGTTCAAGAAAATGAAAAGAAACAAAAAAGAGGAAAAAAAGAAAATTGAATAGATGGACTAGTGAACAGACTGAAATACAATTGAAATTACATCATTTCCCTCTCGAAGTCAAACTATGAAGTATTTTATAGTCTGTAAACTAAGCAGGTGGAGAGATTTGTGGTGTTCCTGAAGAACGTGGTTGTCCCAGTTGGGCAGAGCTTAGTGTAACGGCTCCATTCTCCGCTAGATGGCACTGCTTAGCTTACTGGGGTGGATTGTTGTGGTGCTTGTAGTTGTGTATGTGCATGCACGGGAGGGGTGAAAATGGCATCACCCAGCTACACAGACTCTAGTATAGGAACTCTGTGCTCCCCCCAACCAGAAATGGCACACCTATCCTTTGTCTCTGGCTTACATCCACCCTCTGCTTTTATACTCTCTGTGACCAAGCAGTCCAGGCGGCACCTTCTTCCTGAGTTTTATCTCAGATGTGGCTGTGTTTCCGACCCCTCACTTCTGAGGGGCTGCGGCTTTGACCCACTTAGATCCTCTGGGGGAGTATCTCACTGAGAAATGGCCAGAGCTGGTCCCCCCAGGAACGTTCGCGGCATTGTGCCACTGCCAATGCCCAGAGACTGTGGCTGGATGCCAGCCTGTCCCAGGTAAAGTTCACATGATCGTGTGGCAGCAGCATTTCAGGGATAATGGAAAATCACAACACACATCTGGCACCAGACTTCACCCTTATTGACCTTGTTCCAGCACCAGTTAACGTGGTTGTTCTCTGAGATCTGCTGACACTGAGTGGCCACACAGCCTCTACCAAATATCCTTCCAGCCATGGAACCGCTTCTTCCGTTGTGGCCTGAAGACATCCTGGACCCCACTCTGCTCCTGGGGATTCACACTTCCTACCAGAGCATCACCAGATATTGAGCTGCAGAGTTTCAGACTCTCTGTACTCTCCCTGTTTATAGAGTCTTAATGGAATTGAAACCCTCTCCTTTCTCCTTTTTCCCTTTTTAGTTCAGTCCCTGCAGCTATTTCCACTTTTCCACATTCTCTCCAGCTGCTTTTGGGGGAGGGGTTGATTTTCCTGAACTCTCCCTCTCCCCCTGTCTCCATCCTTCTTCACAAGCAAAAACAGCTCCCTGCCCTCTCCAGCTTCTCTCATCCCCATTTTACCTCTCTGTGCTGCGTACCTGCTGAGTTCTGTGGTTCAGGTTGTGCAGATTGTTGTGTTAATCCTCAAATGAGTTTTCTAGGTGTGCAGGATGCTTAAGTGTTGATCTGGCTGTATTTCATGGATGAAACACTTCCATGCTGTTCTGCCATCTTGGCTCCTCCTCTTCCTTGCCATTCTTCAACCTTTCTGTGTGGACACCTGTCTTACTCTGATCCAAGTAATACAACAATATTTTACTGAGGGAAGAGAAGGAAGAAAGTGAGATGTCTATTTGATGAGGCTACACTTCCCAGGTATTAAGTCAAACACAAATCTAGGAGTTACTTTGAAAATATTTGTGATGTGATTAAAGTTCATAAGTTTACTTCCAGTTAGGGAGATTATTCTAGATGGTCTCTGTGGACCTGATTCAATCAGTCAAAAGCCTTCTGAACAGAGGTAAGGCTTTCCTGTGAGGAAATTTTGCCTGTGGACAGCAGCTTCACACCATGCTCCAGAATGCTAGCCTGCTGTTCTGAGTGGTCTGTCCTGTGTTTCTGAACTTTCTAAATAGTCCCGTGATCACATACACCCATTCCTTGCAATAAATCTCTTAGTATCTATCTCTTACTGGCTCCTCTTCTCTGGCATAACCCTGTTTGATACAGGAAGGAAAGGGGAGAGGAAACATGTAATTATTATTATTTATAGTGAAAATTTACTGAGAAATGTTTAACTCTACTTTTCTGTTTCCACAAGGGAGAAAAATAGAACAGAAAAGTATATGGCATGAGGGCTGAAGTTAATCACATGGAAGAATTTCCTTATAGTGAATATTAAAAATGAGAGCATGATATGATTATCTGAGTTACTTATCATCCACTATCTACTCAGAAAGGATTCATAGGACTTTCTTCCTATGTCAGTATATTCACCTACAACCTAGCTCCAAAAATTTTCTTTCATAAAGAGTTAAGTAACCTTCACTTTGAGCTCCAAAATGGTAAGCCAGAACACATTCTAAAAGCAAGAGGAAAATAATTTGTGGTAAAAGATTACAGTAGTATATATTTATATATGCAACTGTAGTCAATGTAATGTTCCACTGTGTAACTCTCAGAGCACTAGGCTCATACTGTCTTCTATGTATGGAATGCTTGTTCCTTGCTCCTTAGAAAACCATCTTGGTTCCCACCTTTATGTCTCAATGTAATACTTCTTTTTTCCAGAAGGTTTTTCTAAGCATCTCTCTCTCTCTCCCCCTCTCTCTCTGTCTCCCTCCATCTCCCTCTCTTTCCCTCTCTTCTCCTGTTATGACATATCTCAACTTACATTTATTTTATACTTATCACAATTTCTCTCTCTCTCTCTCTCTCTCTCTCTCTCTTTTAGAGAGAGAACACACAAGGAGCAGGGGAGAGGAACAGAGGGAGACAGAGGGAGAGATTTCAAGCAGGTCTCGTGCTCAGTGCAGACCCTGACGTGGGACTTGATCCCATGATGCCTGAAATCAAGAGTTGGATGCTCAACTCTTATTGAGCACCCCACAATTCTTTCTTTTTTTTAAAAAACTCTTTACTTACTTGTTTTTATTCTTTCTTTCAACCAGGTTTTAAAGTCCATTAGAAGAGGGTTCATGTCTTTCCTAATCAGTTTCATGGCTCCAGCACTTAAGAGAGAGAATAGGTGCCCAATAACTACTTGCCAAATAAATGAATGCCACTGTGTCATCGCTGCTTACCTGCCTGTGATGCCAACATCAAATTTTTGAAAAAACAGTTTGATATAAGATCAGAGATTCGATATCTGCTAATTAGATGCTGTACAGTTTTGAGTCCCTAAGTAGATAAATCCAAATAAAATTCAAGTCCAGTTTTACCATTTCAGTATTATTCAGTATGAGAGCAGTTGCTGCATTTTGTCATATCTGATGATTACTGTGGTATTCATCCATGTATCAAGAAGCATTTAGCAATGGTGAGGCTTACTACTAACTGGACCACAAACAGCATCATGAATGGGGAAATCTGAGATTAGCTTCTCTCATAAGCTCAGTTGTAGAAGAGCCAGAGAACCACTACAAATATGAAATGAGTCAGACAAGAGTTGGGGATAAGTTCTACCTAACTGTCTTGGTTATATCATAAGCAAATAAAAAATTAGTATGTGTGTAACAGAGATAATGGCAGGCCACATATCAATCCATCCTGATTTACTACCAAACAAAACTTAAGAAAAAACCCCACAAAACTGAAGTATAGTTGGCACACATTACATTAGTTTCAAGTGTATCACTTTGCAATTCTGCAACTCTATATATTATGCTGTGCTCACCTCAAGTGTGGCAAGAGTCTGTCACCGTCACCACACAACACCATTACATTGATTATATTCCCTATGCTATGTCTCTCATCCTGGTGACTTTTTCATTCCATAACCAGCATAACCAGAGCCCTGTATCTCCCTCTCCCCTTTGCCTATTTTGCCCATCCCCACACCACTTTCACTTCTGGCAAGCACTAGTTTGTGCTCTGTATTTATGAGTCTGTGCTTTTTTGTTTTGTTTTGTTTTGTTTAAAACAAGCCTTTTTTCTAATATGGAACTGAGGGACACTCTCCACTAGACTACATCAGTGAAAGATATATCTCAGCATGCTATGAAACCTATTAAAAATCCCACATATTTTAAAATTTATATATATAAAATTATACATATATATGTGTTTCACATGCTATTAGAAGTTAAGAATATCATGGGTTATATATAACTAAAATTATATATAATATAAAATATATACTCTATATATTTACACATATAAATTTATGCATACATAAAATTATATATGTGTATATACAATATATACAATATACACATATATGTGTATATACAATATACACATATATGTGTATATACAATATACACATATATGTGTATATACAATATACACATATATGTGTATATACAATATACACATATATGTGTATACAAATAATATATAAAAGTGTACCTGCATGTAATCCTGTTAGAAGTTAGGAATATTGTGGGTTCATCCTATTTCACTCAAGATAGACAATATAGACTAAGTTGTTAGAATCATTTTCTATCAACTACGGAAATTCCTCAATAACATTTTTTTATTTTATGCCATAATAAAGAGTAACCAAGAGTGTTTTTTCTCTGATTTCTAATCAGTAAACATATTTATTGATTATTATTATTTTTAGTTTGACAAATTGTTTAGTTGTATACTTCGTAGGTGACTGTCATTATAAATATCATTTGTCAGTCAGTGGCTTTGAAAGTAAAATAGCCTTACTCATTAGGTTATTTTTTTAGGAAAAACCTTAATTTTTTTAGGAAAGGACATAACCATTGTATTAACCATGTTAATTGTCTTGGCATTATATCGCTTCCCTAATGTGGCCAAAAAATGCTTACGGATGTCCTTAGATGGTTAGATAAGGTTTGCAAATACCTGAAGAATGTACTCTGGAGACAATCAATTGGATGTGTGAATGCTACATTTACTTTCTATGCAGATGTTCTGACTTTTTGGTGGACAAGTTTTTTGTTTTTGTTCTTATTTTTTAAATGATGTGATAAATTACTAATGATGCAGTAACAAAGTGCCGTGGTACTCCAAGAGTAAGGATTATGTTGAGATCATTTTTATATTAAAAAAAGTCAGTAAGTAGGTACAGTCTCATATTGATTTTCATTTTAAGAGGAAAACTGTTTAACGTAACTTTCGTGACTCTGATTCCAAACATGTGTTTGAAAATGGCAACAAATGATCAGCCTAATGTCTGGATATTTTTGTTACTAAATATTTTTAAATACCTTGATAATTGATTAAATTTTTCAGTTTGCATTTAACATTTAGTGTTGTAAGCACATATGCTATGAGCACATACTTTATAGAACTGGGAAAGGGGTGCTTTTACAATAACTTAACCTCCTGGTTTTTATTAATTATTATATTAATAAGTGGATGTTTTACAACATATGGGATTCCAAAAATGGTTTTGTTGCCATTGCAATCTTTTTCATTTCTATATTCAACTTACATACATAAACTATAGAAATGTTGAGAGTTTATTTGAACCTATTTTAGGAAAGTAGACAAGCAGTTTTGATTTTTATAGGGGATTTAAGTGGCACATATAAAAATATTTTTATTGTCTGAATACTATCTTTTTATAGTTTGATGCATGTTTTTGTTTTTCTCTTATGATATCAAAACTCTAACACTCCAACTCTTACTATCTTACGTGTAAATCATCACTAAAAATGAGAATCATAAACATTACATGGCTTGAACTCTCAAAAGATTCAGCTGTGTTTAACCAATTTGGATACTAAGCATTTTTTTTAAGTTTGATTATATTTAGTCATAACATAAAAATATTGAAACATATGAATGAAGAATTGAGCACAGGAGACATTGAAATATTTAGGATTTAAAGGAGCAATCAGCCTAGGATACATTTATAACTCGCATTACACAGTCTCTTGCAAATATAAGAAAATAGGTGTAACATGTCTGGCTCAGGATTTACACATTATGAAAGACACTGAAATTAAAGAAATCACATGGATGTCTGTATAAAACTGGGTGGAAGGAACTTTAAAAGAGTATCTCCCCAAAGCCCTGTATTATTATGACAAGGTAGAAGTCTTTTACCCTCAGTGCCATTTAGTCTCTTCATTTTGGGTGACCTGTGAATTAATGATAAACGTGCCTTGAATGTTGACATGATGACAAGGGAATCATTTGTTTTGTAAGTGGCACTGCAAATCTGCCGAAGCATGCACAATTTAAACTAGCCAGCCTGCCGTTCTGTCCTGCTGATTCAGTGATATCAAGGACACAGCATCTAACCCTCACATTTTGCTTGGCTGCAACCCTCTATCTGAATAGGATCCATGGAGCATGGATCTTGATCTTAGGAAAGAAATCTTTCTTAGACCTTGCATTGGTTCCTTTTAGTGATGTTTCCCCCTGCCCTCTAATGAGAGGAAGTGGTTAACAGCCTCTGCAGTTTTAAAAATACAAGCTTGTAATTTGACTCTAGGTAAACTGTGTGACTCTGGAACAAAGACCATTTGAACATGCATCTTTGTCACGGTGGGATTTAAAGATCATAATAAAATTTGATAAAGGCATAGCTTTTAAGTGAGTAACAGTAATTCCCATACTTCTTTAATACTCAGTTAGGAGGTTCTATCTGACCTCTAAAGGCCTTGGCTGAACTGTGGTGAGCTGAATTGTCAAAGACAGTCTGAGTCCTATCTCTCATGGATGGCTACATGTTGGTAATGTGCACTATAGGGATGCTATTCATATTGTTACCAAAAGTTTTCTGTCGTTCAATTTCCTGTTAGATAAAAACACAATTCTGATTTAATAAGACAATGGTATGATACATATGGTCAAAGAGACATGGGGAAGGTTTTTAGGGTCTATGTCAGATTGTATGAATATATTGGCCTTTTTGTCATGCGAGAGAACCAGTTGGTTAATTTCCGTGCATCGTATATGAATTTTCACATTATTTTGAGAAAATTTAATTATGTAACATTAAGTCAAAGGAAACTTCTTTTTGGCTTCATACTGGCAAGTAGTCCTTTAGTGTGATGCTCACATTTCAATCAATTGTTTTGAAATGGCAGAGAATGACCCACAACAATGACAGCAAGGACAAATGCAGTATCATGTTTTAAAGGCTCTTTATTTTCTAATTGATGCATGCATTCAAGTTAAAAAACAAAACCAAAAGGTTTATAACACTACTACTATTACTGCTATTAGTAACAATGATAATGATGATGACGATGAAGATTAATGACAATAACAATATTAAAAAAAAGATTCTCTTTTCTCATTGCCTTTCACAATATCCTTCCCTCTTAGGGACTGTCCTGATCCTAGTGCCCCAAATCCTGCACCTAGAAATATTTCATTACCAGGAAAACCAGGAAGATTGTGTAAGATCTAACCTATACAAAAATACCTTTCTATGTTAGATATTCTATGTTAGATAAATATCTAGAACTCTAATAGTACTTCAAAAGTCTTCCTAGCTTTATATCACTATGATTGTATTAGTTGAATTTTCTGTCATTAGAACCATGTAATTACAACAACAGAGCCAAGTACTATTATGATATTTCCTTTTTCATATTACTATTTGGTCTTCTTGGAAGTAACAATTTGCTTTTATTTCCACTTGCATAATATGCTATCTGCATAACCTTATTTTTCTTCAAATGCTATATCATTTTATTAAATTTCTATTTTTAATGGGGAACCTCTTTTCCATAATTGTTTTCCTTTTTCCTGGGTGGATCTACTTTTGTGGTTTAATTTTTAAACATATATTATATATGTGTGTATGTGTGTGTGTGTGCAAACTTCGTGAAGAAATATCCTACCCTCATAATGAGTGAATATTTTGACTTGGACTAGTATTCAAGGTTGAAGGTTGAAGGCAAGGTTGAAGATTATTTGCCTTCAGAATTTTGAAGACGATTATCTTCTGGAACCCATAGTTTCTATTGAGAAATCTCAAGTCATTATGGCATTCCCCCAACCCCCCCACCCTGCTGTCTTTAGAAGACTTTTAAGTTCTTCCCTTTATTACTGACATTTAGAAATTTCATGACAATTGGCCTTGATATAAGACTTTTTCATTGATTGTATGAGGAACTCTATGGACTCATGTCCTTTACTTCCAGAAATTTTCTTGGGTAATTCATTTGATTTATTTTTTCCATCTGTGCTTTCTAGGATTTTTTAAGTCAGAAATTATTCTTAGGTTTGATCCTTTAAGTAATTTGTTATCTTTATATCTTTTTGTTCTACTTTCTAAAAAATTTTCTCAATGGGTCGCCTGGGTGGCTCAGTCGGTTAAGCATCCAACTTCAGCTCAGGTCATGATCTCGTGGTTTGTGAGTTTGTGAGTTGTCTGTGCTGACAACTCAGAGCCTGGAGCCTGCTTCGGAATCTGTGTCTCCCTCTCTCTCTCTCTGCCCCTCCCTTGCTTATGCTTTGTCTCTCTCTGTCTCAAAAATAAATAAAACATAAAAATTTTTTTTTAATTTTTCTCAAATTTATCTTTACAACTTTTAGTTGAACTATTTTTTTGTAATATTTTAGTTTTCAAGAGTTATTTCTGGTTTTCTGATTTTCTCATAGCATTTAAAATTTTTTTGTGTGTGTTAAGTCATCTTTGTGGAGAGAGTAAGTATTTAAAGTGTTTGTTTGATTACAGAGTTATCTGTCTTTCCTGAAGACAAATACCATTTTTCTGCATCTATTGTCTGCCTTTCATTTTGAGGTCTTTCCTCAAGTGTTAGGTGATCTTTAATTGCCCCTTCTTATATACAAAGGGAATCATTACAATGGCAGTTTCTTTTGTGTTCTGGTAAACCAGAAGATAGGTGGCTAGATCTAGTAACTGGGTAGGCAGCTGGATCTTTTGCTAGAGTACTCTTCCAAAATATGAATGTGTACATATTACTTTTCTGAGAATCTTCAGTTTATTTAGAGATCATGTCTCCATTAGCCCTTCCAAGGAAAGATGTGGCAGTCAATGTTGCTGCCCAGGCTCCCAGTGGGAGGCATATGTCCGACCACTCAGGGAGCAAATGTTCATTTTACTTCCTTGTTTTAAGTTCTCTGCCTCACTTGCCCCTTTCCCCATATCATGACTTTGAATTTCCTCATATTTGCTTCTGGATAAATTTCTCCTGGAAAATGCTTAAAAATTCTGCCTGTGAACTTAAATATCTATCTGCTGATAATCTTGACATTGGGTGCAAAAAAGGGTGGAGTCAGATATTCAGTATAGTGATTTTCAAATGATTCCTCTGTTTTCATTCCCACTCTTTATCTTTTGCTGTGTCTTGTAACTTTCTGGAAATCTTCCCATGAACTTCTGCTATATTTTCTTTCTCTTTGTAAAAATCAGTGACTGCTCTTTAATCTGCTTTTCAATTTTCTTCTTTCTCTCTTCCTTCCTTTCTTACTTTCTTTCTTCTCTCCTTTTTCTTCTTCTTCTTCTTCTTTTTCTTCTTCTTTCTCTCTCTCTCTCTTTTTTTTTTTTTGGCAATTAGTCACCACATTATGTCCCATCTCTGTTAATTTATACTATTTTTATTCCTTTACTATCATTTTGTAATGGATTCTGGAGGAGACCAACATAATCAAATGACCAACTGGTCATCTTTGATAAAGGTGAATATCCCATTGATTAAAAAAATGACCTCAATAGTGACACCAGTAAGAGAAGTGGCATTGGTTGTTTTAGTGGAGATAATTGCAGTCATTCCATCCATAACCACTAGTAGTATCTACCAGCACTGAAAAGTTGCTCCCAGTGCCATGATGCTACACAATTTATAGTGTCTTATAGTGTATAGACTCCTTTAGGGACATTTGCTATTCCTTCACTTAATACTTACAATAGCTTTGTGTAAAGAGATGGGCATACATTATTAATCATTACACACACATCTCATTCTACCTATGTGAATTCTAAGAACCAGCAAAGTTAAATAATTTACTCAACTTTGCTCAACTAGGAGGTGCTGTAAAAATGTCTACTCAGTCATCCTATCTTTCCAGTGTTCAGCACCCATGGTGGTCATTTGCAGAGGGAGTTTGAAGCATTAGGTGTGATTTTGATCTTTAACATTTCCCAGATCCCTTTCACTCCTGTCATTCTTGCAGTAGTAATAGGACATGAATCTTCCTTTCAAGAATTAATTGTTTAGAAAATTATAGTAGCTCAGACATTTTGTTATTATAGTAAACTCTAAAATAGAGTGGGGTCTTGATTATTAAAAGGTTTTTCCATGAATTGGGTATCTCTAAAAGTCCTCAGACACACAAGATTAAAATCAAACACAATAGCCCTTCTGTCCCTGGGTTTCAATTTTTCCAGGCATCTAGTTTCAGAACTACAAGATATTCTTTAATTTGACATTTATCACTTATCCTTCTCCCTGCATCCCCAAATTTCCAAGTTGCATGGATTGGATCACTCCTCCTTTTTGTTCCCACTAAGTCGACTACAGCTTAGGTGCTCATAAACTTCCGGTCACTTCCTTCTGGTTCACAGTAAGCCATTCATCTCTCAGTTCAAGCCAGTGCCTCCTTTCAGACTTCCAGCTTGCTGATTCTGGTGCGACATTTTATAGCAACCTTTTCTTTCATCCTTTTCATCATAGTCTTTGAACAATTTTTAAACATCTTTCTGCATATTCCCATCCTTAAATGTTTGCCGCAGTTTGCCTAACCACCCTTCTTCATTCCTTTCCCCCCAAATACCTTCCAATATCACTTTTGTTAAATTTGTATCATTACACAGGAGCAATCTCAAAGACTTCCTCCTCTGCAAAGTTCCGTCTCACTAGATTTCACCAATATGCTATCTTTCTTATCTGAAATCACTTTGCAGTGAGTTTTTCCTTATGCTACTTAAAAATATAGTATATTCCCCACTGTACAACAGAGTACCTTTGACAAGAACTCAGAATAAATTAAAATTATGTCTCTTAGGTGCAGAGGAGGTATTTTTATTATGCTGTATAAATGAAAAATTTGCTTTTAAAGTACTGGAATCATAATGATGTCAGGAATAGTCTTTTTTCTCATACATATGATGCTCCAAGCTTCTTATTGCATTAGTTTGACTCTATGAAAGGAAGATTTTAAAGAAAATAAAATGACATGGAGAGGTAACATTAGGATCGATAAGAAAGGCCTAAAGAAAAAAGAAAGTGTGAGCTTTCAGATGAAATACAAAAGTGATAAGGGAAAATGGTTAAATGGCATTTGTTAACTCCTTTCTGGATTGTAAAAAGACCTCAAAGTCAGGGAGCTTATACTCTGATTTTCATCCTTTCCAAAACTTTGTTGTGGAAATGCTGGCAGAAATAAACCTGCTTTACCTTGTTAATCTAGGAAGAATTCTTCATTTTCTTGCCTGCTCGGATCATAATGATTTTAACTGATGTATTAAGATGTTGGTTTTCCTGCCTCTGTTATCCTTCAGAATAGAAGTGTCATCCTTACTTTGGATCTTCATGAAGTCAACCAAAGGCTATCTTGAAAGAGTCCAGACTATGGAATGAAAACTATAAATTGTTTCCAGTATAGTCATTGCAAACATGAGTGTCATTGCAATCATGAGCAATAAATGTTTATACTGCGTTTAGAGCATAAGTCTGCAATTTCTTCTCAATATAAAACAGGTTGGCCAATGAGTTTTAGAGAATATTCTCTGTTCATGTCTGGTCCTTATTCTTGTTTTCAGTTTCTGCTAAGTCTCTTGCACATTCTTAAACTGTATTGACCTTATGCGGTTCTATGCCTCAATACTACTCTTATATCAAAACCTTGATTCTCCTCTATTCACTTTCTCAGACTTTTGTTAGTTGTATGGTAGAAGGAAATTTGCTTTTCTCTAATAGGCTTTGCAACATGTCTTCTATAAATTATTTTCCAGAAATTGTTTTCTAAACTCATACATGAGAATCTATAGCTTATTGTCCTTCTCTATTACCCGACTTCTTTATATTTTTTTGATATTCTGCTCCAGCTGTGACAAAAAGGAGGGCAGAAGAAAACTAGAACCATTATATGATCCAGTAATCCTCTTCTAGCTATATACCCAAAGGGTATGAAATACCTCAAAGAGATATCTCTGCTCCCATGTTCATTGTAGTGCTATTCACAATGACCAATATGTGGAAACAACCCAAATGTCTATTAATGAATAAATGGATAAAGAAATTATGACAGGATGGAATAGAATACTATTCTGTCCTAAAAATAGAAGGAGATTCTTTCATTTGCAAATGACATGAATGGGCTTGGAAAACATTATGCTATGTGAAATAAGCCAGATGCAGGAAGAAAAACACTGCTATATTTCACTTATATGCGGAATCTATGTTGAATACATAGAAACAGAAGAGAACAGTGCTTACTAGAGTCAGGGAGATGGGAGAAATGAGATGTTGGTCAAAGGGTACAAAGTTGTAGTCAGATAGGATGAACATGTCTACACATCTAATGTACAGCATGATGACTATTGTTAATAATACTGTATTGAATATTGGAAATTTGCATAAAAAATAAGTCTCAAGAAAAAAAGGTAAATATGTGAGGAGGGGATATATTAATTAGTCAGACTATAGTAACCATTTCACTATGTATACAAGTATCAAGTCATCATATTGTACACTTTAAATATGTACAATTTTTATTTAAAAGAAAGGAGGAGCAGAGCACCTGGGTGGCTCAGTCAGTTAAGTGCCCAACTCTTGATTTCAGCTCAGGTCATAATCTCACAGTTTTGTGAGTTCAAGTCCCACATCAGGCTCTGTGCTGACAGCATAGAGCTTGCCTGGGATTCTCTTTCTCCCTCTCTCTCTGCCCCTGCCCTGCTCAGGCTATCTCTGTATCTCTGAAAATAAATAAATAAACTTTTTAAAAAGTTTCTTAAAAGAAATGAGGACTGTATTTTACTATTCTCCCATTGGATAAGTGATACAGTTTCTGACTAGGGTCTGGACTTAATATGACTTTCCCATTGGAAGATGACATGATATTTTAGCGTGACACCCTTAAACAATGTCCTTTGAGAAATAGCTCAAGAGCTTACTTAAACCATCTCATTCCCTGGAATATTATTCAACCATAAAAAATAATGAAATCTTGCCATTTTCAATGACATGGATGGAGCTAGAAAGTATTATGCTAAGTGCAATAAGTGGGTCAGAGAAAGACAAATACCATATGATTTCACTCATTTGTGGCGATTGAAACAAAGCAAAGGAGTAAAGTGGAAAAAAAAAAGAGAGGGGAAAACCAAGGAACAGATTCTTGACAATGAAGAACAAACTGAAAATTACCAGAGGGGCAGAGGGTGGGAGTAAGAGTGAAATAGGTGATGGGGATTAAGGAGTGCACTTATAATGATGATCAGTGGGTGATGTATGAAATTATTGAATCACTATATTGTGCACTTGAAACTAATAGAACACTACATGTTAACTATACTGGAATTAAAATTAAAAAATTAAAAATTAAACCATTTCATACCCATTTCCACTCAACCTAGGCAATAAACAGTCAGTAAATTAACTTTAAAAATATTATAATAAATTCAATTTCAAATATTACAAATATTACAATAAATCCACAATGTAAAAAATGGCTTTTCTTAAAAAATTGTTGGAATAAAAACCCCAACATTATTTATGCTTAGTTCAGCATTTGCCCTACAATAACATATTCTTCATCTTTTTATTAGAAAGAGATTTACCTTTAAATCCCCCATCAGTAATAGATCTTTATTTCAAATCTAAGTTTCTTTATAGCACCTCCCTGCTCCAGAAAACCCTGAAGAACATCTTACCAAGTATTGAAAACAGACCATCTGATTTTCTTTCCTTCCTGTTCTTCTTCCATGAAAAGAATACATTTGGTCTGACTTAATGTCTCAGAGATGTGTCTCACCCCCAAATTATTGGCTGTTATCCAGGCAAGTTTCTTGCAACCCTGAATGATTTCAGAATTTAAATGTTCTCTTTCTCTGGAGGGAAATTTCATGGTCAACAATGAAATAGTTCTTAATTTTCTCTGGGAAGACAGGCTTCTCTCCAAGTCCGTTTCAGTCCTTACCTCCATCCTCTACCACAAGCATACATGGCCACACAACTCCTGGGACATATCATTCTTTCCCCAGAGTGTTGACAAGAGAGTTGGATTACCTAGCACAGTGAAGAGTATATAGATCAAGTACTAATGTAATGCATAGCACAAAAACCAGCCAATGCTGATTTATTTTTGCCTCAACTTGGATATGCTAGTTTCCGTGAGTCAAGTTTTCAATAGTAAAACTTTCATGAAGTATGCTGAAAAAGCCATCTCAGTTCTATACATTTTATGCTTCTAAAAAGTAGAAAATGCTTACAAGACTGAGGTGCTAATTATCATGAATTTTGTAGAATCAAGAGGTTAGAGCACATTTGAGGAAGCCATCTAGTTTTGTCTCCAGTTCTATCAGAGAACAGCATGTCTTTCTTGTTTACACTGATCTCATGTATGTAGCAGTGGCATGATCTTCCCATATGTGTGGGAAAGTGCTAGAAGACTGTCATCCAGACACCTTTCTTCAGACATCAGAGCAAGTGGGAAAGGCTGTGGAGTGAGTTTCAAACCCAACCCTAATAGACATGCAGCCTTGGGAAAAGTAAACAGCTATAAATGTTTAACTTACTACCTATGAGGTTAGAATAAAAATACAGAGTTCACAAAACTGTATTAATAAAGGTGTATGTACTCTAGCATAGTGCCATTTAATAATTATTATCATCTCTTTTCCTTCATTGTCTTCTCATTTGTTCTATTTCTCTACCCTCCTGACTTATTTTAAATTGAGACTAACTACAGAGAAGGTTCTGGTTTCCACCAGGATTAAGTTAAATGTATGTACTCCACTTAAGGACAAATGAGTTCCTGGAAGAGAGATGTGTCTCTTTGCATTGGGTTATGCCATCTGGTCCTCAGCAGACAAGCGATGCAAAGATAGAGAGGAACATTGGGCTACTTATAGCTAGAAAATGATGCATACAATTCATATGCTTTCATGGGCTTCTCCTCCTGTTCCTCTATGCAATTGTACCCAACAAGGCAGGGAATACATTGGTCTTGATTCTTACCTCTAAATTATAAAGTTCAAGGAAGAGTCTGCTCTTCTGCAGATCTGTATACTGTATTCCCTCTTGAGTGAGACTTTTATGTTTAACTTCAGGAGAGATTAAGTTCTCCTATGGCTGATTCTTATGTGTCTTTTCTATCTGTTTGCCACTCTGAGGGTGAAAGTTAAAAGTTTCAAATATGGGGAGTTATTGTTTAATGGGTACAGAGTTTCAGTTTTGCAAGATGAAGAAAAGCTCTGAAGATATATGGATGGATGATGGTGATGGTCACACAATAATGTGAATGTATTTAATGCCACTAAACTGCACACTTAAAAATGGTTAAAATAAGCAAAGCATAAGCTAAATAAATAAATAAATAAATAAATAACTCACTCTCTGGGACACCTGGGTGGCTCAGCCGGTTAAGTGTCTGACTCTTGATCTCCGGTAAGATCATGCTCTCATGGTTCATGAGATCAAGCCCCACATCGAGCTCTGTGCCGACAGCACAGAGCCTGCTTGGGATTTTCTCTCTTTCCCTCTGTCCCTCCCCTGCTCACACTCCCTCTGTCTCTCTCAAAATAAATAAATAAAATAAAAAAAAATTAACTTTCTAAGTACAGAACTTAAGGTCTCCTGAGGGAATAATAGTCTTCACTAAGGATACTCCAGTGGGGACTGAATTCTTATGTGTTCCAATATCATGGGTGGGAAGGGTTCATGAGTAGATTTTCTTCACCTTTTTATTGAAAAAAAAAATAAGACAAAACATTATTTTTCTCTTCAACCCATGAATCTGCTGCTAACCACAAAAGTGCCTGAGTCTCTCACTTTTTTCCTGAATCAGAAATCAAAAAGCATAACAAATCCTTTATTAAAAAAATCTGTTACATGGTATTTTCAGAAAGTTTATGTTTGGAGTACAGAACATGACCTAAGTTTCAGAAGAATAACTACTTTTGCTAACAATACCATAATTCATAATGAACAAAACTGTTTACATTAGTGTTTCTAAGTGATATAGACCACAAAAATGGACAGGAATTTTTTATTGACTTTTTATTTTTTATTTTTTTAATTTTTTTTTCAACATTTATTTATTTTTGGGACAGAGAGAGACAGAGCATGAACGGGGGAGGGGCAGAGAGAGAGGGAGACACAGAATCAGAAACAGGCTCCAGGCTCTGAGCCATCAGCCCAGAGCCTGACGCGGGGCTCAAACTCACGGACCGCGAGATCGTGACCTGGCTGAAGTCGGACGCTTAACCGACTGCGCCACCCAGGCGCCCCTATTGACTTTTTAAAAATACATACTTTATATATAATTTTTGTAGTGAAGTACTAGAATTGTCCTAAGAAAAACAGTAAAAATAATAAAAAGTATTTTTTAGTTAAAAAATAAATTTTATGTGTTAATAGCTAAATTGACCTACAAATCCGCTATTTAGTAAGAATGGGAAATGTGGCACAAGAGAGAGGAAGGGAGATATTTTCCACTCATTTGAGAAAGGAAATAAAAATAATATGGATACTTGACATTGAAGACTAAAGAGCTATAATAATTACATATAAGAAGTCGAAAGTCAGATGTAATGAGAAATTAACATGTTGAAAAATTAATATGTTGTTGAGAGATTAATATGTTGTTATAGTTGCAAATTACATTAATATTGGAAAAACACATCAGAAATTCACATTAAAATTTTTTTTGAATGTTTATTTTTGAGAGAGAGAGAGAGAGAGACAGAGAGACAGAGCATGAGCAGGGGGAGGGGCAGAGAGAGAGGGAGACAGAATCCAAAGCAGGCTCCAGGCTTGAGCTGTCAGCACAGAGCCTGATGCGGGGCTCAAACTCACAAACCGTGAGATCATGACCTGAGCTGAAGTTGGATGCTCAACCAACTAAGCCACCCAGGTGCCCCAGAAATTCACATTTGAAAAATCCATTATAAAATATATATTCTTTGGGGTGCCTGGGTGACTCCATTGGTCATAAACATCCAATTCTTGATCTTGGCTCAGGCCATGATCTCATGGTTCATGAGTTTGAGCCCCACATCAGGCTCTCAGCTATCAGCAAAGGGCCCACATTGGATCCTCTGTCTCCTTCTCTCTTGGCCCCTCCCCCACTTTTGCATGCTCCCTCTCTCTCCCAAAAATAAATATTTTTAAAATCCATTATAAGAATATATACTCTTAACATGCACTATATATGTTATACAGATAGTCTACTGCAAAAGTACAGTTCTTCTATAAGGGTTAGGATATCCAGAGAGACTTAAAATGAAATAGAAATACAGTAAAACCTTGGTTTGTGAGCATAATTCATTCCAGAAACTTGCTTGTAATCCAAAGCGCTTGGATATCAAAGGGAATTTCCCTATAAGAAATAATGGAAGCTCAGATGATTTGTTCCACAACCCAAAAATGTTCATATAAAAGTGATTACAATATTGTAATATAATACAAACTAATAAAGAAAATACAAAATATAAAGAAAAATAAGCAAATTAACCTACACTTACGTTTGAAAACCTTCATGGCTGGTGTGAGGGAGACGAGAGAGGAGGGTTATTATGTAGGACAACTTTCACTCACACTAACGGATGTTGACTACAGTACAGTATTAATAAACTCTTGTTATATACTGTATTTAATGTAATTGGCAATAAGGCAGCAAATTGTCTATATCTGCAGGCAGCCTGACCTAGAATGAAGCAAAGCATTCCTAAGCGTATTGTATGGAAAAGCAAAGATGCTTTGAAGTAACAAAAAATACACTAGTGCCAGATGTGGGCACCTTCCAGCGTTCTGAAAAATCACTGATTTCTGCCAAACACAGTGTCCTGAGAATGAGCATCAAAGCATGGGAGACAAACATTCACAATCCCGCAGCGAGAGAGAGAGAGAGAGAGAACCCCTGGCTCAGTTGTGATATTGTGATGTTCGGCATCATGTACTACTCGTATTGCAAGACATCACTCACTTACCAAGTAAAAATTTGTTAGAAATGTTTGCTCATCTTACAGAACACTCACAGAACAAGTTTATCACATTCCAAGGTTTTACCCTATAATAATAATAGGATGTTAGAAGACTGGAGAAAATTATAAAGATATGGCATATAATGCAGTCTCAATTTACATCATGATGCAACAGCCTTAGAGAGGTTCTTATGACTTCCCCAAATTCTTATGCTTTGTAGGTAGCAGAGTCAGGGCTAGTCACAAACCAATTCTCATTGCATTGCACACTATGGTCTTCCTAACAAAGTATAGCTTCTAGAGGAAAGAATGGTAGAATCTTCTTCCTGTCTGACTTAAAAAGAAAGTAAAAACAACTCTCTTGGATATCTTAATATCCAAAACCCAAGCATTTTGATTAAATATGAGATAATTAATAAAATAATCATGTGTGTTAATCCACAAATAGCCTTTCATAACCTGAAATGTTTTCTACCATTTCATTAATGCTCATTTAATTGTACAGAAATGAGATAAATGGCAAAGGAAATACCTCCAAAAACTTGAACATACAAATAAAGTGAACTGCTGTGTAGAATAAAATATGTTACATGAGAATAATTAATAGCTTCTTTGAAATCCAGGAGCATAAATTGGATTCCACTGTGACAAGACTTCTTTTGACATATGGTTTGACTCTACAGTCGAATGTTCGGATTCCTTCACCCTTTCCCAGTTTGACTCTCAAACAACACTAGCCTCTCTTTGAATCCAGGATATTTATCTGGTTTGCACATCCAGTACTAAGGTGGTCACTGCTAATGGTCTCGCTCTGTTTGCTTCAGATTCTCTGGGTTTATTTCTTTACTTGTTTTCAGGGACTTGGCGTTTGTGTGCGCCCTGCCCCGAATCAGGGAAGCTGCCTTCATCTCATGGCTTAGCTTTAAGCTCAACTGTTTCCTTCTCAGAAGAGTCACCACTTTTCCACAGCTTTTGCATTCCTCGTCTGCTCTACTGCAGCACATTTTGCCTTTATGTAGCCCTTTTAATTATCTGAAAATTGTGTTTGTAATATAAATTCCTTCTCAGCCCAGGCAAAACATCAAGGCCTTTCAGTGCCTTTTTACTTGATCTCTTGTTTTCCACCTTCTCCAGAACATTCACTCTCCTAACCAAAGCGCTGCGGACTGTGACTTGCTGACTTGGATGTTGGACTCACGAGTGCTGCCTGTTGGCCCTTGTGAAGGCTCTACTCCACTAAGGTTTTCTTTTGTGAGTTGCTGTAAAGACAATTCTCCCAAATTCCATAGATATTGAATTAATTTTTAAACAAATTTAAATGAATGTGTTTATATTTAAGTGCCAGAGAATTACAAAAAATAAGCCATGTCCTTCAGCCACGACCTTTGGAAAGTCATTGTGGAGCTTCTCATCTGGCGAGAGCAAACAAGAAATCCAAAATTAGCTCCTATTCAGTTTGCATTCCTTCTTACTTACTGAGCATTCCTAGCCACTTTACTCTCCTGTGTCATTATGTTTCATGAATCTACAAAACCTGTATAATAGCAACACCAGGGATGCATTTTGAGTGGCCTGGGAAACTATTTTTGGAATCTTGTTTTAAAAGACACAAAATATAATAGTGTTACTCCATGTGGAGTGGTGAATTACTCATAGTACATGCAAGGGAAACTGGTGGCATGAACTTGGTGCGATATTCTTTAGCTATTTATGAATCAGAGTTGCTGTTAATATATTGGCTATGGTTTGTCTCCAACCCAACCCCATGCCTAATTACACCATATAGAAAGTTAAGTAGGCATTGAACTAAGGAGTGTGGAATCACAGGCAGCATAACCCCATTGTGATTTTGCTCTGCACCATATAGCTGTTTTTTTTCCCTGATATTGTGGAGAAGTTCATAATTACACAGTTTCTGCCACTGAGAGATCCAGTATGTAATTACACAGTTCGAATACAATAGTGCTGGTTACTGTTCAAATACATGTAGCTACATGGGATTAAAATGTACTTAATACTAATTACAGAAAAATGTTATGGGACCTATTTCTGCTTTTATTCTGAATATGAAACGCACAGGTATAATCGAACCCATTTGTACGTGAAGGTAGTGTCTCTCCCTTGATACAACATTGCAAACCATCTGGTAACTATAATGCTTTTGATATTTTAACACCTACTTTATGCATATCATACAAGAAATGAATGAAATTCACAGTGGGGTACGTTTGGGGTAAATAGTGTGTATTTATTAATTTTGTAGTAAGTTTGGAGTTCTTTGAACTGATTTTTTTTTTCTTTTCCAAGAACCATCAAGTAATCTTATCAATGAACACCAGATGGCGTTGCATTGAATAGCATTGCATTTTAAATTGTCCATGAATGTTAGAAACACTTTGGAGATGGAGTGCACGTAAGAAATAATTTTGTCTAGCCTCTCATTTTGCAAATGAAAGTACTTAGACTCAGAGAGCTTATATCATTTTGGCAAGACCACATTAGAGATAAATGTATAACCCTGCATTCAAACCCCAGAAGGTTTTAAACACTCTACCCTGGCTTCCCATGTGATTCTCATTTCATTGCATAAAAGAAAGGGTAGCACAGGACAGTGGTCAAATTTTAAATCCTGTCTGTGCCACTTACTAGCTCTGCGATACTGAGAAAGTCATTTAACCATTGCACATTTAGTCTCCTTTGTGGAAAAAAGGAAAAAAAAAAGACCATACGCACATCTACCTTATAGTTTGCTTTTAAGTTGATTAAATAAAAGCTTTATGTAAAACGGTACAAAATTGGCTACATAGCAGATGCTCTAGACATACTGGTTTCCCTTGTGAATTTAGGGACTGCACGTGTTTCTTCATTTTTATAATCCTAAAACATTTATTGCATCCTTAATTTTACTTTATTCTGTATCTAAGATGAGCGGCCTTTTGTTCTCTAGAAACTTATACTCCAAGGCAGAGATGGGAATGGAGATCTGTAGATAAACAGCAAAATGCAAGTATTCCAAGTAAGAGGAAGGATGCTGGGCCCATGTTGTAGTGGACAGATACAGCACGACAGGCAACAGCACATTGCGGGTCTAATGGATTGTCAAGTGGGCTACTTAAAAGAAACTTCTCAGGACTCCACTTTTAGGCTCAAAGCTGTGTGGCTCTTATTCCTCCAGAGCCTCACTCAGCCCATGCTTCTCATCACTTTGTCTCGTATTTCCACAGCTTCAGATTCTCCATTAGAACTTCCCCTTTGGATTTCAGAATGTTACTCATTCTGAGTCTAATCTTTGCCAATAACTAGGTTTGTGTTTTTAGCCAGGATCCTTTCCTACTGTGACCCCAATTTATTTACATGTAAGATGAAGATGAAGGGCTGAATTTCTTTGAACTTCTACAGTCCTATGATTTGCCTCCTTCTAATCTTACCTGACAAAGCCTCTTCCCTGTACACATACATCCTTACCAGTGTGGCATAATTGTGCCTCCTGATGGGTGTCGTAGCTCCCTAGAATACATGTATCAATTTTCTTGTCTTCTAGACTGTTTAGCCCTCGCCAACATGTACATTACTTTTTCATGTGAAAAAGTCACATGAGACATTAGCAAACGTAATGCAAGCAGAGGCTTAATAAATACTTTCACAGTTGCCTTGTCTTTTGGAACATTGTCTCTTACAACCATGAGATCACCAGGCAGAGCTCACACTAGTCTTATGGAGAAATACCAGAGAACACAGATAATAGCCAGAATGCAAACAGACATATGGCTCATCAAGGACATCCCATCCAGCCCCAACCCTTAAGCATCCAAACTGAGGCTTCAGACATGGCAGTGTTGCCCACTGCGTCCAGCCAAATCTCTGACAGGTATCATGAGCAAACACAACAGCTGATGTTTTTAAGCTATTAAGTTTTGGGGTGGTTTGTTACACATCAGTAGATAACTGCAACACTGATTAACCTTAAAGATTAGCTTTAGCTTAGCCTCGAAGCTTCAATTACTCATCTAGAAGCAGCACATAGTAAGGGTACTAATGTCATAGAATTAGTATTATTAAATGAGATGATACATGAATAGGGATTAAAACAGTGATGGGCACAGAAGATCTCAGTATATGGTAGTGGTCATTATTAAAGGAAAATAGTGATGATTTGACAGACTTGGTGAAAATAAGTTTAATTTGAGTAAAATGAAGGGTTGGATAAGAAGGAAGTTAATGAAATAATAACTTATTATTATTGTGTGTAGTGAACCTGCACAGCTGGAAACTGGGAATTTCTGGAGAGTGTCAGTGATCGAAATATGTACCAGTTCAAGCTGCTGTATAATGCACTCTAGTATTGTATTTTGTTGTTGTTGTTGTTTGTTTTTGTTTTTTTAGCTGTACCTTAAATATTAATGGAAATGATTCTTGGGGCACCTGGGTGGCTCAGTCGTTTTAAGTGTCCGACTTCGGCTCAGGTCACGATCTCACAGTTCATGAGTCTGAGCCCTGCATCGGGCTTTCTGTTGTCAGTTCAGAGCCCACTTCAGATCGTCTGTCCCTCTCTCTCTCTCTGACCCTCTGCTGCTCACATTTTCTCTCAAAAAGAAATTAACTTAAAAAAAAGAAAAAGAAAAAGAAAAAGAAAGATTCCGAGTCCTCTAGCTGTCCTGGACTTCTGGGAAATTTCTGGTTAGTTTACACTTGTTTTTCTAGGTCTATCAGGGGAAATGATGCCAAGAGATTTCTGGTGACCCAGGGACCCACAGTTTGCTTCTTTGCTTCCTTAGGAGAGGTGCTTGACATTATTTCTCAGCCTGACTTTTCCTTCCTCCCCTTTTTTACTCTCCCTGCCCTTCTGATTTTTCCACCCCAACCCCATTTCCATCAGTACAAGAACTTTAGCCTGCCTCCATCTGAAAACCTTGGTTGGGTGAAGGAAAGAGGATGGGAAATTGCAGATCACATTTTGTGCATATTTGCAGGTTATCTTATCACAGTGTTTTGCTTTGCTACAATTTTTTTCGCTTTCATTATCATAATATTATGCTTACTCTTTTACACATTTTGCATATTAAAATACATATGCAATAAAATGTGTGCATTACTATTACACACATTTTATGTAGCAAAAATTGCATCTCAAATGAAGTCAAATCATGAGCATGATTGATAGCAGCATGATTGATAAGAGTGGAATTGGGACAGATCATTATCTATCACTGATGAATTTGTCCCCATATGTGCAATGGGGATAATTGTACATATATTCTATGGTCAACATGAGGATTATTGGAAATAATGCAAATAGCCTATGACAGTGCTTGGTATAGAACTATTATGGCTTTACCTAATTCCTATCCTGGACAATATCCCTCATCAGAACTCCAGGACCCCATTAATGTTACTGTGTCTACATGAGATACTCCCATAATCAAAGACCATGAAAATGGTCAAATCAAAGACCATGAAAAGACTCCATACAAATCCTCATGACCACTTAGCCTTCTGCAATGCGTATCTAAATTACCTCAATATATGTGTTAAAATGAATATTTGCATGTTTATTTTCTGAGTTGGATGTTAAATTACTGACCTGGATATTGCTTCTGCTACAAACACCATGCTCTAGAGTTCACCGTTTCTCCTGTGCATTGTCACTGCTCTATAGATCATTTCTGAGTTACTTTTTATTCCTACAGTAAATTAGATTGAAAGACTGATAGCACTGTTCAGCACCCCCATGAGACAGTTGTAACTTGGTCAGGTCATGCAGCCAATCAGTAATGGAGGGAAGCAGAGGCAAGAGACCTCAGGGCAGAGTATTATTAGACCAATGAAAGCTATTATCTGGTCCTCAGGGGAAGCAGGACATCAAACAGGTATTGAGGTGAGTAACATGATGCAGTTGCCTAAATCAAATCACTGAGCATCTCTTGAGACACCAAGCATCATGGACAATGGCATTATGTAATACTTAAATTGATGCTGCTTTGCTGAAGCCTACAGAGATTCTTTCCTTCTTTCCCTCTTTCCTCTATTTCTTGGATCAGAGAAAAGAGTCAGGACTAAAATATTTTTTAAGTATCTTTTTTTTAATGTTTATTTATTTATCTTGACAGAGAGAGAGAGAGAGAGAGAGAGAAAGAGAGCAAACAGGGGAAGGGCAGAGAGACAGGGAAAGAGAGAATCCCAAGCAGATTCCACGCTGTTAACACAGAGCCTGACATGGGGCTCAATTTCACCAACCGTGAAATCGTGACCTGAGCTGAAATCAAGAGTCAGATGCTTAACCAACTAAACCACCCAGGCTCCCAGGACTAAAGTCTTGACAGCTAGTCTAGAGATTTTCCTGTATAATCAGATTTCTAAAAACTAATATGTTTATTGCACAATATTTAAAATCCGTTTGTGATAATTCTTTTGGCAAATATTTTTTCTCTACCTGAGCACATTTCTTGATTGAAAATTCATTACCCTTTATGTAACCCATTCATTTCTTTTGATTTTTCTAGCTCAGAAGATAGCTTGCTATCGTTAAATTCTATCCACTTGCTCCTATATTACTATCTTGTGTGTCATTAATGGATCATCAGATGGAATCATGACTTTTCTGTCTTCGCCATTCTCCATGTATTCTAATCCCTAGGGGAAACAACTATAGTTCCAATCATTTATTCCCCACGTATTAGGGTTTTGAATTCCCTCATTAGTGTGATTTTAGGAAATGAAAAGAACACACAGCATTTGGAATAAGATCTGGCTCCATTTTCAGCTATAATAATAGATTTGTGATTTGGGACAAGTTACTTAAATTTCATACCTCTCTTTCCTCTTCTGAAAAATGACATAAGGTATTTTATAGATTGATGCTTCTGACAATTATGCAACTGGTTTGTTTCCTTGTTCAAATCTAGGCAACCATATCACATGGTTGATTGATTAGGAACTTATACCATCTAAATACCCTAGATTTTCTTTCTATTTTTTTGTGCTTAGCTCTGAACTCCTCACCTCATGCTTATATAATTGGTGTTCAGACCTAAATGCAGGTCTTTTCATTTTTCTCAAGTTTCAAACCAGTAGATTCAGCCCATTCTTCCAGAAATACAGAGATTCAACAATTCTTTAGATTATTTCTGGCCAGATAGCCATGTGGTATTGGCTCATATTTTATTAGGGATTATGTGGTAGGTTAGCTTGATTGCTTGAGCAAGGTCCTGGAAACTAAGTGTAATCCTTGGGTGGGTACCTGCTGGAGTTATAGATTTGGCACTATCCCTGGCCAGCCTTCCTGCAATTTGCAACAATGGTGCCAGCATAAAATTTTGTGCCTGGGTTCATGACTGCATCTCATAAATAATTTAGGGTACATTTCATGTTTATGTGAGAAAAACTCACAAATATTTATGTAACATCAAGAAACATTTTTGAGTTTGATGAGTATAGTCCTTGCTATTAAAATGGAAATATCAATGTTGATCTTTTAATTTTTCCATTTATTTTTTGTGGTGTGATCCATGCAACTCGCTAAATTTATAAATCAACAGTTTATTGCCACCCCTACTCTAATATCCACTGTATGAGAGTTACCAGCCCAGCTAGGGAGAGTGAGATATGTTCATGACTTTGCTATGCTAACTCATTCATATGACTCTTCTTGAATTTATTAAGAAATCTGAAGTGGCCAACAAACTCCACAGGTAATTTCTAACTAAGCTTCTTCTGGTTATTCATCTGATCATTTTAGGTACTTTGAGGATAAGACTTTCTGGTTTTGGCTTCCTGCATCCCCTGTCAGGATAACAATGAATACATTCTCGACCCAGTTCAATAAAATAAGCTTGTGACAGTGCATTTTTTGACATATTATCTGGTCTCACAATCTTCTAAAACCACATAAGCTGTTTCCCTATGATGTCCTGCTGCAGGTCTGATCATATTTATCGTTTCCATTTGCCGTCACCACTGTCTTTAAGAAATGTTTTATGTGTTATTTGGTCTTTAAAACATTGTTTTCTTTCTATAAGCCTCAACAATTCATTTAATTCCAATATCTGGGAAACTAGCCATCCTATAAATTTTTCTTAGATCAAATTTATGGCATCCAAAAAGCGAGTTGAGTGTTGAATTCTGAACTGACTTTCAATAACTTCAGTCACTGCATGTTATCAGTCTGCAAGTTAACTGTCTATCCTCCTCAGCTCCCCCTTTCCAGTCTCTGCCCTTGAACTTCCTTGACTCAAGTTTTTCTAGGTGTTTATGAGTAAGAGTATGTTAGTTGATATCAAACTCATTTGCACAAGAATAATGCTTTCCAAAGTCCCAGGGTTTAGAGAGAGAAGCATATGCTATACAAAGAGCAGGAATACTAAGTAACATTAATTCTATCAGAGCATAGAATGCTAGGTCTTGCTATTGCTACAAAACAAACAAACAAACAAACAAAAAACAACTATAGGCAATTGCCTTTTAAATCTTGTCATATGAAAATCTGTGGCAGGAACTGATTAGAGGAGTCATTTCTTCAAGGAGGCCTTCCCTGATAATCTATGAGCTGACATGCTAGGCATGTTTCTGTCATATTTTCTATGATGATATTTAATACATTGAAAGATAACATCTCTAGAAAACAACCCAAAACTACTGCATTTCTGTTGCTTTAAGCAACTCTTTTGTGGATATGAAGTCATAATTAGATTGCCAAAATCTTTATTTGTATACAAACTAGGTTGACTAGCCTTTACAGGGAAATCTAATATTTTGTAAAAAAAAAAAAAATGCTTAAATAGTATTTTATAAGAAAGGTTTTTTTTTTTTTTAGATACAGTCTGTTTTTCAATACTTACCATGTATAATTGAACTTCCTAGAATGTTAAATATTTGCAAAGTAATTCTTTACTGTGGTATATATCTATAGCCCTTTGCACACTTAAAGTGTTATTCACATGTATTAACTCATTTGATTAGCATAACAATTATGCAAAGTCATTATTATCACCTTCAATTTATAGATAAACAAAGATTGGTCAAGAGTGGTCAAGTAACTTGCCTAAGGCCATTCAGCTAACAAATCAACTGAGCTGAGGTTCCAAACTGTTTTTTATTTTCTTTTGTTTTGGCTCTCAATTCAATATTATTTTAACTCCATTGGCTGTCTATTGAGCAAAAAATTTTTATTCTAGGCCCTAGAGGCCTCAAGGGGAGAACAGACCAAAGGGGTGGGGGGGAGAAAGACCTGTACATAAGTAAGACAAAGACCAAAATACCTGAAACAAAACAAAATAAGGAAACAAACAAAAGTTTGAAAAAAGAAGTGCAAAGCAAAATATAAAAAATACAGTGTACTTTCTCCACTTATAGTTATTTAATTTTGTGTTGTCATTCTTATATCTCCTGGAAGACTTTCTAGGTTTACAAATTACATCTGCCTATCTTACAGTTGATTCCTAGTGTCTAGTGCTGTGTTTACCATATAGTATAGATCAGTAAATCTTATAGCATGAATGTTGAATGCCTTCTATGAAAGCATATGGGAACCTCCTCTTCTGAATTTAGAAATGAGGAGAACTTCACAGGTGATAAAATCTGAAGCAGCATCGAGAAAATAACACAGGCTCTATGTTAAGCCCTAGCTACCAGTATTGCCATCAGATCCCTGTCCCTTAGGTGAACACAGGCAATTCACTTACTCTTAATGAATCTCAGTTTTTTCATCTATGAGGGCCAAACCTAACTCAGAGCATTGCTAATTTAATGGGGGTGATTATTTGAAAGTTACAAATATGTTTTTCAACTTTTAAATAAACAATCTTTGTTCTCCTCAGACCTAGATATCCATCTAATTGGGGAGAGTTTCAAATTTTTAAATAAGAAATACAATGACAACAAACAACAAATATACTCAATTTGGACTTGTATTTAAAATTATAACTCAAGAAAATAATCCTCCAAGTTTTACAGGCAATGGCAAAGGATTGAGAAAGGATTTTCTAAATTCTTTTTTATCTCTGCATATTTTCAATACCAAAAGCCACATATGAAGATTTCAGATTTTAGTCTTAGCCAGAAATTTGAAATCAAGAAAGATGAATTATATAGCAAAGAATCATCCTTTTTGCCCAAAAGGATTAATAAAAGAAGGATGGAGAGGAAAAAGAAAGAGACCTAGAGGATTAGATACATTTCTGTTTTTCTTTATACTGGCTTAGGCTCAGGGAAGATGGAGATGTTATGGGCAAATAAAGACACTACCATTTGCTGAGGGATTTGGGCCACTGCCCATGAGATTAGGAGTCCAGAAACATCATTTTTCTGGCAATTCCGACACCAACTTTGGATGCAGCCATCCAAATGTGGCCATTTGTGGGGTGACTGAGCAGCTCTGTCAGTTATGCAGCCAACTTCAGCTCAGGTCATGATATCGCAGTTCATGGGTTTGAGCCCTCGGTCGGGCTCTGTGCTGACAGCTCAGAGCCTGGAGCCTGCTTTAGATTCTGTGTCTCCCTCTCTCTCTTCCCCTCCCACACTCATGCTCTCTCTCTATTTCTCAAAAATGAATAAGCATAAAATAAATGAATAAATAAATAAATGTGGCCATTTGAGCTTTTCTCAGTTCCCAATGGTGTAAAAACTGAGATGAGAGCCAAAAGATCCCATGGATCCTGCCGTGGTGGGAAGAAGCACCCTTCCCCAGAGACCAGTGGGCCCACAGTTTGGATTGAGAATATCGAAAATGTTCAAGGATCTACAGCCAGCAGGAACTAGGATGAGGCCTTAAGATGGAGTATCTTATGAAACCACATGAGGAAGACAAGGTTGTGTCAACCCCAGACTTCAGCATGGAGGTCAACAAGGCTCCTTCCCATTAGCCAGAAGAGACAGAATACAATAAAAGAATATCAGAATAAAAACTGAGGTACTTGTCCCTATCAATCAAAACAGAAGCCATGGGATTTCATAAGTCATATCTCTTCCCTTAAGAAGTTGGATGGCATCTCGGGAATATGTCAGGGGCTCAGAGAAATTCTGGTAATTCTTAACGATGTGGAGCTATTTTTACCTAGTGGCACTATTTAAACTACTCAGCAGACTTAGTTTACAAATGCGACTAAATAAAATGATTAATTTTCCATTTAGTAATAAGTGGTATTTTAAAGATTAATTGTGGATAGAATAAAGGAGTTGTTTGTTGGTTTGTTTCTATGTAGATCCCAATTGCCATCCAACTGAGCTTTTTGAGACTCAACTGCATCAGTAAGGTATGTATACATTTTTAAGTTCTGAGTCTTCAACCTTGGCAGTTAAACAGTGAAATTAGCCCCTCTGCATTTGGTACTTTATAGTCATAAGATTGTTGGGATTTTCTAGTGCTCCCTGTCCTTTGCTATTTGAAAAAGGATATATATAATAAAATTGCTTAGGGTTCGGATGGTAAAAATATTGCAACCAAAAGTGTGTAACCTAGGGCTACTAGTTGTAGAGTCAACATGTAAAGAGGTAGTGAGCACTCCTATTCACAAAACAGGAAAACCTTGACAGGGGGTTCCTGAGTGGCTCAGTTGTTTAAGCATCTGACTCTTGATGTTATGATCTCACAGTTCCTGAGATTGGGACCCAAGCCCCCCATTGGGCTCTATGCTGACCTCTTACAATCTCTCTCTCTCTCTTTCAAAATAAATAAGTAAACATAAAAAAAAAAAAAAAAACCCTGGACAAACTGAAAAGCAATCATTTTTCTCATACTCAGCAGTGAACTGATGTTATAGGGAAGACTGCATCTCCCAAAATGTGGAGAGAGAAGTACATGCAAAGAGACATAACTGACATCTACTTATTTGGAGCAAAAGCAGCTAGACACCATAAACTGATAAAAACAATTAAGTGGTCAAGTGCTGAATGTGGTGCTGACCAGCATGGCAATGTAATTCTTGGGACCCTCAGTCATAAGAGAATTCCCACTTTTTCTTTTTTTTTTTTTTTTTTTTGAATGCAGAAACTATTTATTCACTCGAACTCTATCTCATCGATGTTCTAGAGACAAGTATATCAAAATGTTGTTTATAATCAAGGAAAATTACCCCCAAAATACATCGTGGTGCACGTGATTTTTTATGTGCTCCAGATGTCTGTCTTTTTTTTAATATATGAAATTTATTGTCAAATTGGTTTCCATATAACACCCAGTGCTCATCCCAAAAGATGCCCTCTTCAATGCCCATCACCTACCCTCCCCTCCCTTGCACCCCCCATCAACCCTCAGTTTGTTCTCAGTTTTTAAGAGTCTCTTATGCTTTGGCTCTCTCCCACTCTAACCTCTTTTTTTTTTCCTTCCCTTCCCCCATGGGTTTCTGTTAAGTTTCTCAGGATCCACATAAGAGTGAAAACATATGGTATCTGTCTTTCTCTGTATGGTTTGTTTCACTTAGCATCACATTCTCCAGTTCCATCCATGTTGCTACAAAGGGCCATATTTCATTCTTTCTCATTGCCACATAGTACTCTATTGTGTATATGAACCAAAATTTCTTTACCCATTCATCAGTGGTTGGACATTTAGGCTTTTTCCATAATTTGGCTATTGTTGAGACTGCTGCTATAAACATTGGGGTACAAGTGCCCCTATGCATCAGTACTCCGGTATCCCTTGGGTAAATTCCTAGCAGTGCTACTGCTGGATCATAGGGTAGGTCTATTTTTAATTTTTTGAGGAACCTCCACACTGTTTTCCAGAGTGGCTGTACCAGTTTACATTCCCACCAACAGTGCAAGAGGGTTCCCGTTTCTGCACATCCTCTTCAGCATGTATAGTCTCCTGATTTGTTCATTTTGGCCACTCTGACTGGCGTGAGGTGATATCTGAGTGTGGTTTTGATTTGTATTTCCCTGATGAGGAGTGACGTTGAGCGTCTTTTCATATGCCTGTTGGCCATCTGGATGTCTTCTTTAGAGAAGTGTCTATTCATGTTTTCTGCCCATTTCTTCACTGGATTGTTTGTCTTTTGGGTGTGGAGTTTGGTGAGCTCTTTATAGATTTTGGATACTAGCCCTTTGTCCGATCTGTCATTTGCAAATATCTTTTCCCATTCTGTTGTTTGCCTTTTAGTTTTGTTAGTTGTTTGCTGTGCAGAAGCTTTTTATCTTCATGAGGTCCCAATAGTTCATTTTTGCTTTTAATTTCCTTGCCTTTGGGGATGTGTCAGGTAAGAAATTGCTGCGGCTGAGGTCAGAGAGGTCTTTTCCTGCTTTCTCCTCTAGGGTTTTGATGGTTTCCTGTCTCACATTCAGGTCCTTTATCCATTTTGAGTTTATTTTTGTGAATGGTGTAGGAAAGTGGTCTAGTTTCATTCTTCTACATGTTGCTGTCCAGTTCTCCCAGCACCATTTGTTAAAGAGACTGTCTTTTTTCCATTGGATATTCTTTCTTGCTTTGTCAAATATTAGTTGGCTATACTTTTGTGGGTCTAGTTCTGGGGTTTCTATTCTATTCCATTGGTCTATGTGTCTGTTTTTGTGCCAATACCATGCTGTCTTGATGATTACAGCTTTGTAGTAGAGGCTAAAGTCTGGGATTGTGATGCCTCGTGCTTTGGTCTTCTTCTTCAAAATTACTTTGGCTATTCGGGGCCTTTTGTGTTCCATATGAATTTTAGGATTTCTTGTTCTAGCTTCGAGAAGAATGCTGGTGCAATTTTGATTGGGATTGCATTGAATGTGTAGATAGCTTTGGGTAGTATTGACATTTTGACAATATTTATTCTTCCAACCCATGAGCATGGAATGTTTTTCCATTTCTTTATATCTTCTTCAATTTCCTTCATAAGCTTTCTATAGTTTTCAGCATACAGATCTTATACATCTTTGTTAGATTTATTCCCAGGTGTTTTATGCTTCTTGGTGTAATTGTGAATGGGATCAGTTTCTTTATTTGTCTGTCTGTTGCTTCAAGAATTCCCACTTTTTCACATGCTACACTCCAGTCAGCCCACCACTCTTCCCCTGAGAAAATCTGAGGAATTCCTCCCCATCCTGGCAAAAGAAGAAAAAAGTGCCACCATGAAACCCTCCCAGACTCTTCTTTCTAATGAAGACTTAGTCTTTGGGGGCAGGAATTTATAAAGTACAACTACCTTGCGGCTGGCCAAAGAAAGGGGATGCCTCTATGCAGGGGAAATGGCTTCAAGAAAATGGATAATCAATGCTGCAACCAGAAAAGGGCATGGGAAAACAGAAAACAACAACAAAGCAACAGTAATAACCATGATGTTGAAAGAGAGACCAAAACACTTGTGAAGGTCATACCACTGAGACACTGGCCCACTGAAACACTAGGACTTAATCAGAAGATTGTAGAATTTCCCTCTCATCTACACTGTACCATGACACCAAGAATACTCAATAATAATAATAATAATAGATGCCAATGAAAGAGCTACAAGGTATAGATCACCTGTGAGTAGTAGTACAAAAGTGTGCCCAAAACCGAAAGAGGAAAAAAAAACCCAAGAGGGATATGGAGCCTACAGTAGTTATAGATACAAAAACATTCAACATAGCCAAATTGCTGGTCAGATTAACACTAAAGGCCTCAAAACCTATTTTTTAATGTTTACTTATTTATTTTAGTGATGGGGAGAGAGGCAGAGAGAGAGAATCCCAAGCAGGTTCCATGCTGTCAGTGCAGAGTACCTACCACATGGGGTTCTATCTCACAAACTGTGAGATCATGACCTGAGCTGAAATCACGAGTCAAACTTAACTAACTGAGTTACTCAGGCACCCCAAGGCCTCAGAACCTATTGTGTGACAATACAACATTCCTAACTTTAAACATGCACAAAGCATGGCAGGTGGTAAGAAAAGACACAGTCTAATGAGCAAACCAATGATCACAATCAGACTTAGATATGAAACAAATATTGGAATTATGAAAGAGTGAATTTAAAATAATTATGATCAATATATTAAATGATCTAATAGGAAAAAAAATATGCAAGACCAGATGGTTACTCTCAGCAAAGATATGGAATAAATAAGAATCAAAAGAAAATGCTAGAAATAATAATAATAATAATAATAATAATAAAACAGTAATAGGATTGCATATATTCAGCAGGCTTATCAATATTTTCAAAGAATCTGAGGAAAAAAACCAGTGACCTTGAAGACAGCTCAATAGAAATCTACCAAATTGAAACTCAGAAAGAAATAACAAAAGCAATAACAACAAACAAATCTGAGCATCCAAAAATCATGAGATAATATCATAAGGAATAATACACATAATCGGAATATGAAAAGAGAAGAAAGAAAGAACACAGCAGAAGATCCAGGAAACTCAGAGAAGACCAAACAGGATAAATCCCTCTCCACTCTCTAGCCTCAAAAGAACAAACAAACAAACAAACATCTAGGGAAATAATATCCAAACTGAAGAAAATAAAGACAAAAAACCATCTTGAAAGCAGTTGGGCTGGGGGTGGGGTACACACCTCACCTGTAGAGGAACGACAATAAGAATGACTCTTGATAGAAGCTATGTAAGTAAAAAGAGAATGAAATAAAATATTTAGTGTGTTGAAAAGAAAAACTACTAACCTAAAATTCTACATCCAATGAAATTATCCTTCAAAAATAAAGAAGTACTTTCTCACACAAACAAAAACTGAGGGAATTCATTGCCAGCAGACTTGCCCCAAAAGAAATGTTAAAAAGATCTTCAATAATTAAAATAATACAGGTCAGAAACTTAGATATACCTAAAAAGAAAGACATCAGAGAATAAATGGAAATAAGGCAATTATTTTTGTTTTTCTGGGTTGTGTAAAAGGCAACTGTCTGATTAAAGCATAATAAAAAAACATAATGGGTGATTCTATCATGTGGATTAGTAAAATGAATGACAATAATGTCACAAGGGACAGGAAGGAAGAATTGTGAATTGTCTGTTACAAGGTACCTGTACTACATGTGAAGCAGTATAGTGTTACCTGAAGGAGGTTTTAGATTATTTGAAAAGATACACTGTAAGCCACAGGGCAATTACAAACAAGTTATGCAAATAAGTAAAAAATGAGGCGCCAAGGCCGGAAATTAAATGGAAATGAAGATGCTCAGTTAAAACTACAGAAGCTAGAAAAAGAAGGGGGTGGGCAAAGAAAAAAATGTAATCAATAGAAAAAATTTACAAAGATAGTAGATTTTAATCCAAATGTATTAATACTTACTCAAAATGTTAATGGTCTAAATACTGTTGAAATACATCAGATAGGATAAACGCACAGACTGGTGCCTGCCAAGGCTTGAGAATGGGAAGTGTTGAATAGGTAAAGCACAGATAACTTTTAGGGCAATGAAATTAGTCTGTGATACTGCAGTGGTGGAGGCATGACCCTCCTTTTGTCAAAGCCCACAATTCTGACACCACAAAGAGTGAACCTTAACATTCATAAATTTTAAAAATAAATGAGGAGATCCAGGGATTCAAGATGGAACACAGACTTTGAGGAAAGAATCCATCCTTATTAAAAATTCATGACATAAGCTCACTGAAGCAAGAAGGGTAAAATGTACTGACCTAAGTAACTTTGAAAATTAGTGAAAATTGTAAAACTAAAGGCAAAAGAAACTATACAGCTGCACTTTACTCGAACTGGTAACATTATTTCCCATGGCGATACATGTTAAAAATTTTGAAACCACTATATATGGATACTTGGATTGAACAAAAAAGTTAATGTATGGTCTGTGGTAGGAGCCAAGATTCTCCTTGTAAGAGTGGCGAGTTACAAATAAGCAAGTAGGAACACTAGAATGAATCATGCGGTACTGGATTGGAGTTAGAGACATCAATATTTACACATAATTAGCATACTACAGATTCATATAGTGGAATATCAAAATTATAGTACGTGTATATGAAGTGAACACATCCAGTGGCCAGATCTTCGTTTCTAGTACCATTCTCCAACAAAAGCAACCTGAGCTCTTTGGAGAAATGGCTGATTCTAGGTCTGGGGCATGGACTATACAAGATGAGCCTGGGGCATTTTTAGTACAAAAAGTAAGGAAATCAAACCAAAATCAAATCAAACCAAATCAAACCAAAAATGATGGATATATGTCAAAGAGACATAGAACACAGCTAGAAGAGACTCCAGGGACAAAAGCTGGAACAATGTGAGCAAGATAATAAATAAAACCATATTGGGTTATAAACCAAAGTATAAAATAAGTATCCATGAGTCTATATTAATGTTAATAACAATTGAATAAATGAGTAAGTGAGGGAAGATAGACGCATATCCTATACAGAAGAATTCCAAATGATTTACGTGGGTACTTCTCCCTCAAGGAGGTGGAGTGTAACTCATCGCCCCTTAAGATGGTCTCCCTAAGGAGTGAACTCCCTAAGAGTGACTTTCTTCCAAAGTGTACAATATGGAAAGGGGAGAAAAAGCTTCTTTACAGTGTAGAAGTCTAACAAATACTTTCTCAGGTAGGAGATGTAGGTTAATGTCAACAATGATCAATCATATTGATAGTATGCTCCCTTGATGTGATGTGATGAGAATGGTACTCTTTATCTGTGTTCTTCCACACAAAATCCCATAACCCCAGTCTAACCACAAAAAAAAAAGAAAAAAAAGAAAAAAAACTCAAAATGAATGACATTTTACAAAATACCTAATCTGTACTCTTCAAAAATGTAGAGTCATCAAAAAACAAGGAAAATATGAGAAAAGATCTTAGTCTAGAGGGTTCTAAACAGATACAATAACTAAATGTATAACCTTACAGGATCTTAAAACAGAAAAATGACACTAGTAAAAGACAAGAAAATATGAATAAAGTATGTACTTTAGTAATAAGTAAAATATCTAATTATTAGTTTTTACAAATGTGCCATATGCATATAAGATGTTAACAAGAGTTAGATATTGGGCTGATGCTACATAGGAACTCTGTATTATCCTCAAAACTTTTCAGTAAATCTAAAACTATTCTAAAACAAAATATTTAATTAAAAATCTCACTTTGCCTTATGATAATAATAACTATCAACTCTCATTAAAAAATTAGGAACCTCTTAGTCTGCATTATAATCTATACAGTGGTTCAAAAATATAAATTTGAATTTCAGTGCCTGTATCTGAAGCACACACCCTCCAGTTCACCATTGTCACTAACACTCATTACCTTAATATGGTATTCTTTCACTTATTTATGTTACATATCTAGGGTCATTAAGCTTGTGAGTTTATATTGCTGATATGAGATATATAATAGCCTAGAGGTAATTTTGTACAGATTGTTGAAATGTTATCACAAAGAATATTTTAATTTGAAACTTGAAGAGCAGACAAGGAGAATTGTTTTAAGTTGGTCCATCAAAGCCATTTCCAAAGGAAAACATGATGAGCTTATATCTATGAATGACTTAGCAGATCCTGGCACGTAGTAAGTATTCAAGAAGTGCTGACTGGTTTTCTTTCTGATGGTTAGGAAGTCTCTAGGGTTGGGATTAGGAAATGCAGTGTTGGAGAAAGGAAGAACAGACCCTGTGGAAGAAATGGCAGAGGGAATTGAAAAGTGCAGAGTCTGCTGGCAGAGATTTGTGAAATATTTGCAATGCATTGTTGTAGTTAAAACTTCTTGAATACCTAGAAAACATCACGAACAATGCTAATAACAACAGAATTTCATAAAACATTTAACTGGTTTAACTTCGGGGCCAGACCTAACTAGAGTATTTTAGGGGTATCACTGTAGGTCCTGGCCTCATCCAAGAAATTGGCCAATTTCCTTACACATTGCCATGGGTACTCATGTCAGATTACATAACTGTTCTATCTTTAAATGTATTTCCCTGTATACATACACTAGCATAATGCTCTTTTCATGAAAATAATAGACTTTCTGGAGCTACTTACCTTTGTTATCTCTATTTTATTAGAGTCTTCATTCATTTATTTGAGACTATATGTATATTAATGACAAAATGTAATGTCTATTAATGAAGATTCAAAAAGTAACTATTTTTATACTCAGTACATATATTTTCCACATAAAATAAAATTAATATTGTTACCTATCAGAATGTACACTTTTGTTCAAATTCTCTTCATAATCCATGCATGCCCTTGACTCTGCTCTATTGTTAGACACTGACATTTTGTTTTGTTTTGTTTTGTTATGTAATATAAGTAACAAAGGAAGGAAAAAAAGAACTCTCTTTACATGCCTGATCTGGGATCAAACCTTATTAAAAATCTTCTCCAAGAGTACCTTCCTTTCTCCAAGTCTTTCAGGCTGTTGAAAGAAGAAAATTCAATAGAGATTCTGTTTAGTTATAAGGCAGCCTCCACCAACAAATCCTCAATCTGTTCTTTCTCTCTTTTTTCTTTTCTGGAGTTCTGCCAGTCATTCTCATATTACAGTGGACTTGATTCCCCTGAGACCTAGGAGAAGCAGGGAAGAAAAAAGATTTGCTGACAAATAAGAGACAGTGTTTCTCTAAATGTGACAATTATGCAAACAACTACTTTCAATCGCAGTGTGATAGAATAAGTTCGCTCACATCAGTCCGTAGGTGCCCACAGAAGGAAATGGTTAATGACAGGTGAGTGCAATAGATATTCAGGAAAACTCTATAGAAAACAACAACAACAAAAAACTGGAGTTGGTTTACAGTAGTAAATAAAAATGACATATTGGAAGTGAGAGGGATGATATATGCCAAGCTCACAGAAGAACTTGAGCAAAATACAGAGCTGAAAACATATCTGATTGTGTTTAGGGAACAGAAGTCAGTTCAATATGATTGGAATGTGGTTTATGTGGAATAATACAATAGGAGTCAAGTCAGGCCAGGAACACTGTTGATTTATGTTTGGAGGACTGGTTAAGGAGTTTAGTCTCCACAGGCAAGGACTAAGTGCTGAACGTGTTGAGGGCAATGGTTTAGCCTATCCCATGGGGTAAGTCAAACAAATAGTTACTCACTTTTATTCTAAGACAGGTATAGAGGATAAAATGTTGAACAACACACTGTTCCTGCATTGTGATCTCACCTTCTAATGGGTTATACTAAGAGTTAATGGTTTCAGTGCAACAGGATGGTTTGTGGTTTTTACCCCCATTCTACTTTGAAATCTGAAAAAACAACTAGGAGGCACTTCATTGAACCTGGAATTTGGGATATAAAATAGTTGTGGTAAGAGACATTGAATCAAAGGAGTTTGGTGAGCCTGAAATGAGCAGCTGTGCCCTGCCGCCCTCACTGGACCCCATGACTCTGGCTGTTGAAGTTCTGAGTGAGCTCTTGGCCTCCACTTGCTCTGGATAAATCAGGTAGGGATCCAAATAACTGGTTTCACAAGTCCTCTTTGGCAAGTCTGAAAAGGAAGCTGAATATCTGTGTGCTGCTCGAATCACTGCCCCGCTATGTTCCCCAATCTACATGCCTCACTACCGCCATTTGCCTTGGAACCAACAGATCAAATTCACTGTCTTTTAGCTTAGTTGATAGCAGCTACCGCTGGGAGCCCTTGACATCCAGATCCTGCCTCATCCAGGTCTGTAAACCCCACCCTAGCACATGTATTTCATTTCCCTGCTTCATTTTTCTCCACAGCTTTTTATCACCAGCTGATATTTTATATATTTTAAACTTCATTGTCTCACTCCCTCAACTACAATGTGTTCAATGAGGTAAGCATTTTTTTGTTGTTGTTAATTTTTATTTATTTTTTCACTCTGTTAGCCCCAAATAACCAAATAAGAGTGTGGAGCATATATTAAGAAATCAAGTATATTCTGAATGGAAGAAATGATTGAAGACAGAAAGGAATATTTAGAGGTACTTACAACTTATATTACTGAAGAATAGTGATTCCCAATGATCAACACATAACATAGGAAAAGTTTCTAGCTTGGGACAAAGTCTGATGTTTAGCTTTAGACATGTTAATGTGTAGGGGGCATTGAAGCTCTGTGTTTCACAGAGTGGGAAATATGTGTCTGGAATCCTAAGGAAGTATCAGATATATAAAAGTAGCTCCAGGAGAGAAAAGTTCTTCACTGGATATTTAAAAACAATAGAGCGTTCTTTGTGAGAAACGTGGTCTTTAATTTTGAAATCGTCCTAATAGAAAGACAAGCAGAATTCTCAATGATCAACCTATTAACTCATGCTTGCTTTGGGCATCATAGATACACAGAATTGCTTGCATTCAGTTTCTTAAGCATTTTTCAGAAGTGAGATTAGTTGGGTGTCTGGGTGGCTCAGTCGGGGAAGCATCCCACTCTTGATTTTGGCTCAGGTCTTGATCTCACAGTTTGTGGGTTCGAGCCCCACATTGAGCTCCACAGTGGCAGTGCAGAGGCTGCTTGGGATTCTCCCTGTCTCCTCTCTCTCTCTGCCACTCCCCTAATCTCTCTCTCTCTCTCTCTCAAAATAAATAAACCTTTAAAAAGTGAGATTAGTGAGTCATGTTGACAAGGCATTTATGTTAGGGCTTAGGTGTTTGTTAATAGCTTTAAGGAGTGTGAGATGTCCTTCCTCTTGTGTAACAGCAACAAAAAAGTCTATTCTCAGTAGACCTCTGCAGTCTGCACATCTGGAAGGAGAAAGCCACTATCAATGTCTGGGCTTTGTCAACATGACTTCAGGCAACATTTTCAAAGGTAATCGTGATAACACAAAGGAACAGGGGGCATTCCTCTGCCTCTGTCAGCAGTGAGGGTGGGACTCCAGGGTTCCCTTTAATTTATGTGAAGCTGTTATCAACTATGCAGAATGTAAAGTGAAATGAGAAAAGGATACACTATTTTTAACTCCAGATTCAATAATTTTAACTCTAGGTAATTTCCAACCAATTTTATCCAAATGAATATTAAAGAGCCCAGATCTCTGATCATTATATTAGAAAGTTATATATATATATATATATATATATATATATATATATATATATAAAGAACTTTTTCAAGAAGCACTAAAGTGTATTATAAAGGAATTATGAATATACATTTCATTTATGTTTTCCTAGTAAAAATATCTGAAGAGTCAAGTGGCGGAAGTAGAGACAGAGTATAACAGTGTGGTTGGGAACATGTGTTACCGGTGAAAGGACAGGGGTGTCTGAGTGGCTCAGTGGGTTGAACACCTGACTTCAGTTCAGGTCATGATCTCATGAATTCATGAGTTCGAGCCCCACATTGGGCTCTCTGCTGTCAGTACAGAGTCCACTTCAGATCCTCTGTCCCCCTCTCTCTCTGCAACTGCCCCACTCAAGTTCTTTCTCTCTCTCAAAAATGAATGAACAACAGCAACAACAAAACAGTAAAAGTGCAATGATTAAAAAACCAATCTCAGCTATTTAACCATAACTGAAACAAGAATCCCTTTTGTTGTAGGTCCTTCTTCCCTGAAATGGAGATCATCTCACTCACGGAGTTGTCTTGAGGCTTAAGTTTCATAATGTAGGCAGAGTATCACATTTTCTGGAGTTGGAAAGAACTCCCTATGTGGTGGCTATTAACAGAGATGGGCAGAGATTATGGCGTTCTGAGAAATGGAATCTCCTATTCTGATATTACTCAAACTAAAAGTTATGATTTCTTAGGCCAAGTGAGCAACTTCAAAGGCAGGTTAGGAAAGAAATATATAAAAGATACAAGTTCTTATCTTTCTTACTTATTCACAAGGTTTTTTTTTTTTTAACAAAAAGTTCTTTGGTGACTGCATTAGAGGTCTCTACAGCTTATAAATGTCAGGAACATAGCTAAAACATTGCATGAACTTATTTCAGGCAATAAAACCATTCTGGGTCATGGAACAGGAAAGGTAAGCGTGTTTGTTTTATATAGCCTGTAACAGTTTTTGGTAGAAAGGAAGGAGAATTCTGGGCATCTATGGAAGTCTTTGGTAGCAGGTTTGGAGACAATATTTTATGAAGTGAACTTGTGAATTAGTCCTACAAAGAAATCTAGAACTACACATACTATGGACTTATGAGACAGAACAATGATTGGTACTCTCACAGCACCCCTTGAATCTAGGTATCCCTGTGTCACCTGAGAATCCTTTCATGACTCAACCAGTAGGATGAACTGAACCAGTAGCCAGGAATTAAAGGGTAGTAACAAGGTTGATGGAGGTGGCAAACCACATGAGTTAACACTGGCTTTGAAATCCAGTTAGTTTTGAAGTCAGACCATATGAGTTACAAACCCTCCATCACTTGCTCAGCGTGGCACTTGCTCAAATTACTTAATCTTTCAAAGTCTCATATTCTTTGTTTGGATAAAAGGGTTGATAGTACTTACATTATAGGACCTCAGAAAATTACATGAGATACTTCATTTAAAGCCAGCATATTACCTAGGGGCACCTGGGTGGTTGGCATCTGACTCTTGATTTCAGCTCAGGTCATGAGTTCGAGCCCCATGTCAGGCTCTGAGCTGACAACTCAGAGCCTGCTTGGGATTATCTCTCCTCCTCTCTTTCTCTCTGCCCCTCGTCTGCTTGTGTAACCGCTCTCTCAAAATAAATAAATAAACTTAAAAACACTGAAAAAAAAAAGCCAGCATATTATTTAGCATATAATAGCTGATCATTAAATTTTAGTGGCTATTATTATGCAAATAAATAGCATTGAATACGTTTATTTGCAAAAAAAAAAAAAAGAACCAAAGGAAACATAGATCTGAACATTAAATACTCATCTTCGGATTTTCAATTACATTTAAGGAAAAGTTGCTTAATGCAATGCTTACCTATTTTCTCTTTGTAACATTCTCTTCTGGCTCCAAGATTTTTCTGTAGAGACAAAATTTCAGGGAGAATAATTTACAGTGGGAGATTGCATAAAATACTCAGTGAAACCATTTCAATGTCTTTTAAATGTCTTGCAGGGAGGAGGGGTAGAACGACAACATTGACTAAAATCACCTCACTCGTCCCATGGGCCCTGCGCCTACGTGAATCCAAGTGGAGAAGAGATGCTATAGCAAAGACGAGCCTGGGAGCATAGCCTCAACAGACCTCACTGGAAGACAGCATTCTCCTGAATCTTTGATTAATTTGATTGAGCATATCAGGTTACCAGCCTCAAATTTTACAAATGAGAATTTAGTTTCCCAGTCCCTTAAACACACTTTCGGCAGCTCTGTACCTGATGTTAAAATAGTACTGCCAGCCCAGTTATTTATAGACCAAATTTCCATGGGAAATAAATACATTTTTGGACAATCCTAAGTTCCTTGCAACTCCCTGTGATTGTTTCCCTCTCTTAAATATATTTGAAGATATGGAGTATCTGTCTCTCTGTCCCTCTCCCTGCGTACCTTTCCCTATTTATTTATTTATTTATTCCTTCTCTTAAATATATTTGAAGATCTCTCTCTCTCTCTCTCTCTCCCTCCCTCCCTACCTCTTTATGTATGTATGTATATATCTATGTATGTATGTATTTGTTTTTAGTTACATTTAGTTCACTTTCTCATAGAAAGGAAAAGGTATTTCTGGTAAACTACTATCCCCAGTATGGTTTGTGATACTGTCCAACCTTAGCATTTCCTTTATTCAAACAAGCAGTAATAGAAAATAGAAACCATTTTCCTGCTTTTTTCATTTTTGAATCAAGAAGAATGAAGATCATTGAATATGATAGTAAGAATGCATCATTCATGCATCATCTGAACTTTCAACAAGGGCCAAATGATGCATGAATAACATGTTTTTTTTAATTAAGTTTATTTATTTTGAGAGAGAGTGCGTGCACACACACACAGACACACAGACACACAGACACACATTCATGAGTGGGGGAGGGACAGAGAGAGAGGGAGACAAAGAATCCCTAGCAGGCTCTGTGCAATCAGCAAAGAGCCCCACTCAGGGCTCAAACCCATGAACCATGAGCTCGTGACCTGAACTAAAATCATGAGTCATATGCTCAACTGACTGAGCCACTCAGGTGCCCCAATGAGTAGCTTAGTTTTTATTATTGTCTGACAAAGCTAGTGTGACAGCAAAAATCCCTGACACCAACTAGAAGAGGGAGACATAGCATTAATTTAAAGAAAAAACTGAATTTTAGGCTACCTTTCTTAGTCTCATTCTGTTACAGTAAGTTGAAGATACAGTGTAATACAGGGCCTCAATCAATCTCTGAGACATCGAGGATTCAGAATGGTGAAAATATCTGCAGAGCAGTCTTGTAAATATTAGAGTATATATAGTGTCCTGAGATACCATTTACACATTATTTTTTGCTCCTCACTCCTTCCCGCCTTTTCTTCTTTGACATTTCCACTAGCTCTAATTCTTCGCTTTATTTTTGAATCCAAGAAACGTTACTAACATTTGAATGGTAATTTGCATAGCTCTTTCACATAAATTATATTTTTTAAATTAATGTAACCACTTTGAAAGGACACATGGAAGGAATGCTGACCACCTTTATCCTCACCTTGCAGATGGAGAAATTTAGGGAAATTGTCATTTGTCAAAAGTCAATCAAATAATAAATAACAGAGCTAACTTTCAAAGCTCTGCTGTTTCCATATTTGGCCCTGGCTGCAGCATTCATCAGAAGCATCAACTTGTGGAATGCAGCAGGGATAATGTTGGGTGGCACATAGCAGGAAGTACCAGTCTAGGGTTCACCAGCCAAGTCTAAAGGCTGGCAGCTTTCCAGACACCCTGTTTTTCTCCCGTGTGAGTTATGGTTTGGCTTAGAATGCTTTTCTACACCACACTTGCCTGACTGATCCCTGATCCTCCTGTACAACATATGGGAGAGTCCCCTTCTCTAGGATACCTTCCTTTTCTAACCCCTGTATTTCCAGGGAAGGCATCTTTTCTCTGATGTTATGATGTGTTTACCTCATTTACAAATTCCGCAATTATGGAGCATTGGGCTCTTAGAAATTAGAAGGAAATCACATTGTAGTCATCTTCTTTGTCAGGTACCACCTCTACCATGAAGCCTTCAACTGGACTGGCATGGCTCTGCCTACAGAGGACTATCCAAGCATTTGTTCACACTGCACTGTGGTTGTTTATACCCATGCACACAGTACAATGCCATCACACTGAAAGTCAGTGTGCATATTGTGTGTCATTTTATCCCCGTCATTAGAATATCTCCTAGATTTATTTAATGAATGAAGAAAGGAGGAAAGGAATAACTAACTGAGTGAATGTTATCAAGTGCTTGACCAAATATATGCTTAATAATCTTTCAGACTAGGGGCACCTGGATGTCTCAGTCGGTTTAGCATCTGACTCTTGATTTTGGCTCAGGTCATGAACTCGCAGTTCATGAGTTTGAGCCCCCATAGGGCTCTGTGCTAGCAGTGTGGAGCCTGCTTGGGATTTGTTCTCTTTCCCTCTCTCCCTCTCTCTCAAAATAAGTAAATAAACAAAAAAAAAAATAGGGATTCCTGGGTGGCTCAGTCAGTTAAAGCATCTGACTTTGGCTCAGGTCATGATCTTGTGGTTTGTGGGTTTGAGCCCCATATCGGGCTCTGTGCTAACAGCTCGGAGCTTGGAGCCTGCTTCAGATTCTGTGTCTCCCTCTCTTTCTGCCCCCTGCCCCCCCACTTGTACTCTGTCCTTCCCTCTCTGAAAAATAAATAGACATTAATTTTTTTAAAATAATAATCTTTGAGGCTATGTGGTGAGGATAACTCTTCACCTATCAGTATCAGTCACAATAATCTTGTTCTTAGAACACCTCTTTAGAGACAGGCTGGATTGTTAGGGATGGCAATATATTGTCTTCATGATATTAGGTTGATTTTTACGAAATTATTTGCAACCAAATCATATTATATGTGATTAAATATATATATTTAGTATATATAAAGATGTATTAAAATCCATGTCCTGGCAGTCATCAGTTCCCTAAGTTCTACTGGCTCCAGACAGTCTGGAATTGATTCAATTCTTTGTTCTGTGAAAGAAAAAAACACAACATATTTAGAAGAGGAATGATTAAAAATAAGCTAATATCGTTCCACCTGGAGTCTATTTGTAAGAAGCCATCTGCTCGTGCTTGGATCAATACTATCAGGAAGCTTTCGAAAAACTAAAGTCAGTATGATCACTCACTTCCCTTGGTGACTGGTTATTAAAAGAAATGAGGAGGTACTTAGTACAAGGTGGCTACTTCTAACAGCAGTTTGTACTTTCCTGAATCTTAAAAGTGAAATGTTGATTTATGTTAGGCAACCTATGGCTTCAGACATGATTCAGGCCAGGTGTTAGATAACGTCACAGAAAATGTCCTGTGTTAGGGACAGGCACAGAATGTCAAAAAGTGGTATAGATAGCTTTCTTAAATTCTGGAGAAGCCATCTATAAGAGGAGAAGAAAAATGCAAATAAGAGATTATATTTATTAATAAAGATGATGATTTATTCAGTAATGTTACTGGAGCATATGCCACATATCAAGCCCTATAAAGAGCAACAAGAAGTTCTAGCAAAGATGAAACTTTCTCTTAAGATTAAAGTCTAGTGGAGCAAAGCAGGAGAGCAACATGTAAAAAAAAAGTGTTATGAAACCAGGGAAATAGCAGAGCTGAGATTTGTAGGAGGTGAGGTGAAGTCATAGAGGAGTACCTCACCGCTTGGAGTGAAGAATTCTTAGAAAGCTTTAAAGAGGTTCTTGTCATGAATCTTAAAAAAAGAAAGGAAGCAGACATGTCCGCAAGGTAAATATGGGATTCTAGCAGAAGGAGCCACCTGTGCTAAGATGGAAAAAAAAAAAATCAAAGCATGATAAGTTTACAAAATGGGAAGAAATTTGATACAGTTAGAGAACCAGGCCCCTGGAAGATTTGGCATATGAGAAATTAAATCTGACCTTAGAGGATGCTCCAATTAACTAAGCTAAAATCTTTTCAGCAAAAGACTTTAACTTTACACAGATAAATATGATACCAAAAACACAGAGATGCTTAAACATATACAAATGAGAGAAACAAACTTTATGTCAGGTACATGGGAATGTTATTTCCTCCTTGTGATATTTATAGGCTAAGTGACTGAATCATTGAGGGCATAGACCTTGGAGACAAAAGCCTATTGTTCATTCTTTGTTACTGATTATCTGAATGATTTAGGGAACATTACATAACCTGCTCAGCATCAGTTTTCTCGATAAAAGTTGTAAATAGTAAACTCATCTTGCAGAATTGAGCCTGGAACTAGATGGTCCTCTGGGATTGACAGTTGTTTTTATTTTTACCATGATACTAATGACAATGTTATAGATTTGGGCTAGGAGACACGTTGCTATAACAAACCCCGGGTTTTGGTCAAGGTGCATAGATACCATTACAATGTATTCCCTAATCAGGCCACTAGGTGGGAGCCTCTTTATCCCAGACGGGTAGCCTATTGGCTAATGGCTTTTCAGACCATTCAGACATACAAGAGCAGAACTATTGTACTGCATGCAATTTTTTTGCGTCCCTTTCCCCTACTGGCTGCTACTTCCATCTCTCATTGGAGCTTTATTGTTTTCTTGGGAGAGAAAAAAGCAGTACGAACAGCCTGTGTCCATGACCATAAAGTGAAATGAAAATATTATCATAGCTGCTATTCTGTTATGTATTAACGGCTTACCATGTGGTAGGCACCATGTTGAGTGCTGTTAAGAAAATTGTCTTTCTCATTCTCAGGACAGTTCTATGGGGTTACTGCTATAGTTCACATTTTAGAAGTAAGAAAAATGAGGCTTAATATGGAAAAGTAACTTGCCCAAAGTCAAATATTTACTAAATGGCAGGAGGAAGGCCCTGAATCCAGCCAGTATTAATTCAAAAACTCACAAAACTTACGACTTTGCACAGGATAAAATCGTAGTTGTTGCAAAATGCAATAAAAAATGGGAGGGGCAGGGAATAAATATCCTGATTTTCAACTTCATTTACCTGGCTTTGTTTTAGTACAGAAAAGCCTTTAAAGAGCAGATTTGTTACATTGTTTCCCCTCAGCCTTTATTTTTAAAAACGTTTTTAAATGTTTTTATTTTTGAAAGAGAGAGACAGAGAGGGAATGGAGGAGGGACAGAGAGAGAGGGAGACACAGAAGCTAAAGCAGGCTCCAGGCTCTGAGCTGTCAGCACAGAGTCCAACACAGGGCTGGAACTCATAAGCTGTGAGATTGTGACCTGAGCTGAAATCAAGAGTGGGATGCCTAACTGAGTGAACCAGGTGCCCCTCCCCCCAGCCTTTATATTTCATATTCACCTCTAATAATTTTTTAACGAATATTTACTGACTAGCTACTATGAACTAGGCCCTGGCATTTCTATGATGCTCAGAGTATGTTTGCTGCCCCTCCAGCCTTGCAGAATGCACAAATAAAAGAAAAAAAAAAGGGCTAAAAAATAATTATATTTTGACAGGTATCACCTAGCAACATAGGAAGGCATGAATAACTGCCAGATTGGAATTAACAAGTTTCTTATTTGATAAACTTTATTGTGATGTGCCACGGTAACAAATACAATTGATTTTTCTAGCTGGGCCATAAAAGAGTGCTTGGAAGGTTAACCAATGGCAACATACATTTCTGTCACAATTACTCCATAAGGCATACTTATGGATTCATTTTTAACTATACTATGTAAAAGCAAAATGCCAAGGATGCCTCCAATTTTGAGCAAGTGCCAACAACAATGTAAGAGTCCCTCTTACATTTCTCTCTAATTCTCTTTGCTATTTCTTTCTTTCCCAAGGTTTGGCGCTTTAGTGTATTTGAGAGATAGCCAGACTTGGAGGCTTTTGGATCACTTACACTAGGAGAGGTTTAGAGAAGGGTGTTATATACCGTAAATTTGGGGACAAGCCAGGCTTCCTTTTACCCCAGTAAATGGTGGTGTGATTATCTTAGGTACAGATTAGCCTGACTCTTGTATAACTTACTGAAAAATGTCATACTTGATGGTAAGTGTCCAGCCACTATGACAGGATGGAGTATCTTTTTTTTTTTAATGTTTATTTATTTATTTGGAGAGAGAGAAAGAGAACAAGCAGGGCAGGGTCAGAGAGAGGGAGGGAGAGATAGAGAATCCCAAACAGGCTCCATTCTGCCAGTGCAGAGCTGGAGGCGGGACTCAAATTCACGAATCTGAAGATCATGACTTGATCCAAATCAAGAGTTGGTCACTTAACCGACTGAGCCACTCAGGCACGCCAGGATGGAGTATTTTATCTCATATGTGTGATAGCAAAATTTATAAACATGTTAATTTGCATTTTGGTTATATTGCCATAGAAAAACTGATGGTTATTTTAACTTCCTGTCCTTACCAACTGAAATCCATGTTTTTTTGAATAAAGCAATACTTGAAAAAGGTGATATTTGCTTTGTTCCAAAGTAAAGAAGTATTTATGTGAAAAAGAGTAGAATTGTGTTAATGGAGAGTGGGGCCTGGGGGACAGTTAGGGAGATGGTTATTATCTCTGGACTTGGAAAATAAGGAATAAGTGTTCCAAGCTGCCATTGTCCCTTGAGACTAAAACTGGCTCATTCTTTCAACTGTGAGTGTCTCAGAAGGAACTCACTGAGTGCTTTTACCTAGAAGACTGAACTCCGTTTACTGGGACCTCCTGCCTTGACTCAGATTTAGATTTTCACAGATACAGTTACTTTCCAAGGCCTGATACAGCTTGGAGAAATGAACACATGAAGGGTCACCAGTGTGGATCCAGGCCAGAGGGGATCCCCTATATGTTTTAGGCTATTTAAAACCTCTGGGCGTTTTTATAATTCTAGAAAGGGGGAGGTTGGCCCCAGTTGAATGATATATAACTTCTCTCCAGCCCAGTAGAGTGGAGGAGAACTACAGAGTAAATGTGATTTTTTAAAATGAATTCAATCTTTCTTAGTTTTTTGGTGGCTCCAATTAATATCTGCTATGGACATCAAACCTCAAAGAGAAACTCATAAGCTTTAGGGATAGGATAAAAGATGATTAATCTGTGGCATTAGTAGCCCTATTGATTAACCATATTGCTTGATTCCTTTGGCTAAGTGGACACATTTATTTCATCCCTTACTATTTCATGTTCATCTTCTCTATAACTGCTCACTCTTCCAGATAGAGAATAAAATTATATTTTATATTGGAAGATTTTTAGAATCTAAGATAATTTTGACTCAAAATTCTTTTATTACTCACATCAGATTCTGAGACATAATTAATTTTCTCTACACATGAGAATCACCATATGCAATATGGCATATCAAATTTTAGTTAACTTCACTGATTGTACTGAGGATGGTGACAGCAAGATTAAAATGAACATCAGATAACTTTTAAATCGTTTATATTTAAGCATAGAATACATTATGTAATTTCCTTAGTAAACTCTCACTCTTCTTTTGAGAGACATACATTTAAAATGGAATGCCCATTCAGATTTGTAATCTCAGAATTCATCTGTGGTAGGAAGCCTCCAAAATGGCTCTCAATGATTCCTGCCTCCTGGTAACCATAGCCTTGTATAACCCTCCCCTGGAGTGTGAGCTAGTGCCTCTCTTTTAACTAATAGAACAGGGCAAAAATTATGGAATGTCACTTCTGACACTGAGTTGAAAAAAGATTCTGCTCCTTTTATCTGTTTATAGTCTCTCTCTCTCTCTCTCTCTCTCTCATCTCTCAACATCAGTTGATTGATCTCTGTCTCTCCTCCTGCATTCTGGGGAAACAAACTGTGATGTTGTACGTAGTTATATGGAAAAGTCCATGTGGCAAGGAACTGAATTCTTTGTTCGGCAACCAGTGAAGACCTGAAGGCTATCAACAGCCATGTTAGTGAATCTGAAGATGGTTTCTCTGGCTGAGCCATGGGATGACTTTAACCCTGGCTGACACTCATAACCTGCGAAAGAGCCTGAGTCAGATGCATCCGGCCGAGCCAGTTACCTGACCCAGGGAAGATGTCAGATCATAAATGTTAGTTGGTTTAGGCTATCACATTTCAGGATAATTATTACACAGCATTAGATAATGAATAAACCAGCTGAGTTATGACAAAAAGGAAGTGGGTGCATGAGCTAATGGATGAAGAATAGAGAAGCCCATGGACATGCGTAAATTCAAAACAGTTATCTGATCCAAGTTGAGTAATCACCTGAATATTTACATCTTCTGTATAATAATAGAAAAGACATGCTATAACTATTGCCTGTATGGAAGACAAAATTAAAGGATCAAAGTTTTTCCTAAGCACATTATATGGGTGCTAGACTCAGCTGACAAAATATCCTAATAAATCTAGGTAGATATTTCCATTTGCAGCTTCTTTCAGTTAATCCTACATTGGTGCCAGACCAGCCTGCTACAATGAAAATACATGTAATAGTATTTTCTTCATACACCAGCAATCATGTTCCTAAAGCTCATATCTGTTGAATACTGGAATTACACATTAGTTTAGCAATTCTGCAAATCAATTCTTGACTGCTCTTTGCAAAGTCGAGGGAGATTCCAGAATAGATAACTCATTTGTTTGAAAATTAAATGAAATTATGAAATCCTCACTATGGCTTTAACTTTAATATTGTGCCTGTGTGTGTGTGTGTGTGTGCCTGTATATGTAGTGTGGGGGCAAAGATTAAATAATATGAGCAAGATTCAAAAGTTCTGGTAGTGCTACAAAAAAGAGATACATTGATTAGGATTCTGTTGCTCAAAAAAGGCAAGGGGATGTTAGAAATAAGTGACAAGCTGATTCCTTGCTGCTAGATATGGGGTTACCATAGTGATAATTGCATAACATCTATATTTCTATGAAGCCATCTGGGAAGGAGTAGAACATTCTTTTTAAAAAGACATTATACTGTTGGCATATTATTTGTAGTTGGTTAAAAATAGCTCAGGCATGTGGGTGTTTGATGTTCTTGTCGTATTCTTAGGTTTAGAAGAAATGCATACCAATTTCCCATCCCCCAACACTCACTCAGTAAACCACACATTACCCTTCTATCCAGTAATTCTCTAGGGCCTTCCTTCTCTGTAAGGAATCTCTGAGACCGTGCTGGAGTCAACTTATCGCAACTTGCACTGTGAAATGCCTCTTTCTTGAGACTGATATTTTCCATTAGGTAAAAACACTCCACCATCCTGCTTCAGTTTAGACTCATCTGTAATGCAAAGAAACAGCCTTGCCTATTTGGTCAGTCTCCACAGCAGCTACCAAGACAGCTTTTCAGAACTACTCCAAAATAGTGAAAAGAAGCGTAAGAAGGCTGTGAGCAGATGTGGTCTCAGGGATGAGGGAGCCACACACAGTTTTAGAAGAAAACTTCCTGTTAGAAGGTGAATTTCCTAAGGATAGAGGTTAGGTCACATTCTTCTCCAACCTAAGTGCACAGCAAGATGAGGTACTTGGAAAAGTATCTGTTGCAAGAATTTTGGCAGGATTTGCCCATCAGAATTTTGGTTACTAGAGGTTATCCACACCTTACCCTCTTTCATAAGTTCATCCGTCCATTATAAATTAATTCATGCAACATGTCATGCACTAAACCTTTTCTTCTTCAGGATCTTATTAATAACAAGAAAAATTAATCTAAAGCAAAGAAATACACCTCAAAATATATACTTATATCATAGATTTAGTCTGCCTAGGATTTTCTGCCCTATTGACATCTATCTGCCATTTACAGTACATTGCTTTAAGAAGGGTGGCTCAGTCTGTTGGGCATCCAGCTCTTGATATTGGCTCAAGTCATGGTCTCACTGTTGTGGGATGAAGCCCCATTTTGTGCTCCAATCTGAACATGGAGCCTGCGTAGAATTCTCCCCCTCTCTCTTTCTCTCTCTCTCAAAATAAATAACTAAATAAACCCAAAAAAAGAGAATGTACACATGGGCTTTTAGCTTGATGCAAATTAATATGAGATTCCTTTGGACAAAAAATGACTATACTGAATTTTGTATGTATTTATTCAATTATTATTTTCACTCTTTATTAAATTCTTAGAACTATGTTTAATGTTTGTTTGTTTATTTATGTATTTATTTTGAGAGAAATAAAGAGTGAGCAGGGAGTGGCAGAGAGAGAGAGGGAGAGAGAGAATCCAAAGCAGGTTGCACACTGTCAGCGTGGAGCCCAATGTGAGGCTCAAACGCACAAACCATGAGAACGTGACCTGAGCTTGAAACCAAGGGTCAGTGGCTTAACTGACTGAGCTACCCAGGCGCCCCTCTATTAGAATTATTAACAGATGAATTACTAAAAAGTGATTGATGAATCAGCGACTCCATTTTTCCTTCCTATCTGCCTACAATTGTTTTCAAGAAGGACTTCTACTTCGAGGTCCAACTTTCATTATACATAACGTAAGAAACTACCTACAGGATACAGATGTGATTTGAGAAATCCAAAGAAATCCAAAGAAAGCCCCTTGACCTTTTATTCTCTCTGACTTGGATCTTTAAATTCCAGTTTTCTAAAACTATTATTACAAACTCGGACTTGAATTATACAAGTCAAGTTAGTCAAGTTTCCTACCTGAGAGAGGGCCCTGGGATGATAGTTGAAGTTATACATGAAGTTGAAATAGAGCATTAACTTTTTCCAGAATCATCTCAGAATACTCTGTGAAATGTGAAAGCAGGGGAATTATTGTTAATACTAATGATGTCACAATTTTACTTAGGCCCTTATTGTTGCTAGGTAAAATTACTCTATTTTTTTTTCCCTATCAATAAACCATTCACCTGCATGAGAGAAAATGAAATAGGAAATTTGACGCACAATAGCTATCAAACATACACATTCAAAAACATCAGAGCTAGAAGTGACTGTAGAGAGCATCTTTTCTCATCCTGTTTTACATCTCATATTTCTCTTTTTTAACTCTTCAGGTTTAGATTGTGTCATTTATCCAACAATGACTTATTTAATCAAAGGAATTTGCTGAGAAGTGACTGAGCTTTACTATCTAGCACAGCTAACTGCTGTGTTATAGAAATCCAAAATGATACCCAATTATTGTTGATGGCTTGAGTGCCTACTGTGCCCTGAGAACCCTACTAGATGCAGGTAAGAGTATACTGCAGTTACAATGTGTTTGATCAACATTTAACAACCCCAGAAGTTCTGCAGCGAGAGCGGATTTCTCTAAAAAAGAGCATGGTTACTAGAGGTCTCTGACACTCCATCATCAAGTAGAAAACCTGATGAATGCCTACTTCTAATAACACCAAAAAAAGCAACAACAAAAAAGACAGCAATGAACTTTAGAAGAAAAAGCTCTGGTTTCACAAGACCCTGAGCCTGCTCCTGATCTCTCCTGATCACTTTATTTTGCTATCTTATGTGTTGCATTTGGGAAGAATAACAGAGCAAGTTCTGCTTTGTCCCCTCCACTTTCTTCTTTCAACCGAGTTCTGCTGGGAGCTTGCATTTCCCTTCGCTTCTTCTTGTTGAATGTGTTCTATCGGAAGGCTTTCCCTAATTTGGCAGTGCCAAAACTGGGAGGGAGAAAAACTTCTTTCTGCAGCTCTTTACTAGTTGGTCTATTTGCATAAAGACACAAACTGCATCCCCCTCACCTGAGCTATACCAATAATTAAAATACTCATTACGTCTCAGTATTTAAGTGAAATATATATTTATATATTATGTATATATGGAAATATATATATATATATGAAAGGAAGATGGTGCTATATATTCTGAGACTCCTAATAAATCACAAGAAAAACTACATTTGAGGATCAAAAAATGATAGCTAATATTTATTGCATGCTCAGTGAACACCAGACACTGTTTTAGGTGCTTTACAAATATCTACTCATTTAACCCTCATATAAAAGTTGAAATATAGATCTATGAAACAGCCATTAAATGTAGGAGACAACTGTCCTCTTAAATATCTCAGTATTGTTGCCTCTCGACAAAAACTGAAACAGATTGACTTACATTCCCACTAGAAACATAAAAGAACGTCCATCACTTTAACTTCTTGCCAAAAGGTGTTATGGTAGACACAAATTTTTGCCAATCTAACAATAAAATTCATTTCAATTGGTTTTAATTTTTCATTTCTATGGTTATTAAGGTTGAGTAACTCTTCATGTTTATTCCACTTGGATTTCCTGTTTTATCATGTGCCTGCCTTTCTTTTACAGTTTTATTTTTACTATTTTTATATATTCTGTATAGTAGTCGTTTGTGGCTTATATGCATTGTAAATATTTTATTCTACAGTATGACTTTCACTTCTGCTGCCTATAAAGTTTCTTTTATAAAGAACAGAAGTTGCTAATTTAAATATTGTCAATATTTTACTTTTTATAATAGTTTTTTGAAATATAATTCACATGATGTAGAATCTATCCATCTGAAGTGTATAATTCAGAGGTTTTTAGTATATTCACAAAGTTGTACAATTGCCATCATAATCCAACTTTAGAACATGTTTATCACCCCTAAAAGAAACCTCATACCCAGAGGGGTCTCTAGTGTCCGGGAAGAAATAGAAGAGAAAAGTTGGTTTGGGAGATTATATATATATATATATATATATTATATTATATACATTACAATATATATATATATAATGGTTTATTATTGTATAATATATTATGTAATATATTATATATATAATGGTTTCTGCTCTAGCAGGTGCTAATGATTTGGCCAAATTCTATTCATCTGGGAGTTACTTATCATACCTAACTCTATTTCTCCTCAGGGCATCAGAATCAGTCTATGATGTATGTAGGCACTACTGGGGAACACTATAAAGAGTTAAAGAAAAATAAATATCTGACCTAATGTCTACTCTTCATTCTTACCATGTGCCAGCAATCCTAAACAGCATCAAGGGATAAAAATACTTCTCCCTTTCATGGTGGATTCCTCCCATTCACATCCCCTTCCTTGATAGCATATCAAAGGAATTGCTTATTATTTCTGTTAATGAGGGTCTGCTGGTAGCACACTCACTTTATATTTGCTAATTTTTTTCTTTTTCATCCTCCTTTCAAAGACAACTTGTTGAATAGAGATAAGTAGCTGGATAGTCATTTTCTCTTAGTTAATTCTGACATTTTCATTTAAAATAATTTTCCAGTTTTATTGAGAAATAATTGACACACATCCTGTATAAGTTTAAGGCACACAGCCTTAACTTATAAACTTACAGCCTTATATTGTGAAATGATTATCACAATAGGTTCAGCTAACATCATCCATCTCATATAGATACGATAAAAAAAAAGGAAAAACAAATTCTCCTTGTGTTGAGAGCTCTAAGAATCTGCTCTCTTAACAGCTTTCCCATATAACCAACAGCAATGTTAGCTATAGCCTTCATATTGTACATTACATCCCTAGTATTTATTTACCTTATCACTGGAAGTTCACATCTTTGACCACCTTCCTCCAGTTCCCCCTCCCTCAACCCCCGGACTCTGGCAACCACAGTCCGATCTCTTTTTCTGATTTTTTTTTTTATTCTCTCTATGAGTGAGATTATACAGTATTTGTTTTTCTCTGTCTGACTTATACCACTTAGCATAATGCCTTCGAGTTCTATCTGTATTGTTGCAAATGGCAGAATTTCCTCCCAGAACTTCTTTATCCATTTATCCATTGATGGACACAGGTTATTTTCATGACTTGGCTATTATAAATAATCCTGCTATTAACATGGTGGTGTAGAAATCTTTTTGAATTAGTGTTTTTGTTATCTTGAGATATATTATCAGAAATGGAACTGCTGGTAGCTCTATTTTTAGTTTTATTAATTGTTTTCTGGTTGTTTTGTAGATCCATTATTCCTTGAGAGGTATGTCCCAGTGTCCGGATAGGAGGGGGAGGGGCCTCTCTAGGCTACTCTCACTTTTTCAAAGAGGCTTTCTGCCTGCGAGGGGCCAGAAGATACCTTCAGCCATGACTGTGAATTAATTCCCCTGCCTGTGCATGGCTTGGAATGCTCAACACCTGAAACTGGTTTTGCTCTGGAGGTAATCAGCTCTGCCTGACTGCCTCTGGGCTGGAGCACTGCTGGGCCACTCAGCTTCCAGGAGTTATTGCCAGCCCTTCTGGTCTGATGAGGATGGAAGCATTATTCACCCCAGGTGGGGCTGTGACTGAGCACCTTGCCTGTGCCTGGGCAAACCAGACTCTAGGCCTAGCAAAACTCCTCCTTTAATGATCCCAATCAGGGTGATCTGTACTCCACCAAGTGCCCTGGTCAGAGTGAGCCCTGACTTGGTTCTGCAGATGAGCAAAACTAAAGATCACTACTTGGGCGCAGCAGGTATGAACTCTGTTTGCCAACATCCATGCACTGGTTTTTTGCAAACCCTTTCTACCTTCTTTGTTGCAGTCAGAATTTCAGTGGTTGTTTCCCACAGATTCTCCTGCAATCCCTGTGGTGTGAGATCTGAGTAGGGGCTCCCACAAAATGTCCTATAATGGTGGTGCTGGCTTTACCTCGGACTCTCTTTTCCACCGGAAGAATCAAAGACTCAGGGGAGACCTTTCATGGTGTTGTGCTGGCCTGAGAGAAGGATCTACTTCTTTTACCCCACAATGTTGTCTTAGCCCCTAAGGTACACTAAAGATTCTCTCAGTGTTGTCTTGTTCTTGAAGAGTTGTTTGTTGTTCTTGTGATGGGGAAAGAAGTCAGGAATGACCTATTTGGTGATGTCACTCCTACCATTTTCTGGCTGTCATTGTTTCTGTTGATAAATCAAATGTAAAACCTAAATCTTGCTCTTTGACAATAATCTACTTTTCTGATTTCTTTTAAGAATTTTTAATGTGTTGGTCTTTGATATTCTGTAGTTTTTGTTACGATGGTAAAATTTGCTTTTATTTATCTCTGGTTTTAGCACCTTAAATCAGTAAGTGTGTTGTACCAGTTATAAGAAATTTCCAGGGTACCTGGGTGACTCAGTCGGTTGAATGTCCGACTCTTGGCTTTGGCTCAGATCATGATCTCACACTTCATGAAATCGAGCCCCGCATCAGGCTCTGTGCTGGCAACTGGCAACTGGCAATGCAGAGCCTGCTTGGGATTCTTTCTCTATCCCCCTCTCTCTCTGCCCTACCCCTGCTCTCTCTCACACATGTGTGCACGTGTGCATGCTTTCTCTCTCTCTCAAATAAACAAACATTAAAAAAAGAAGAAATTTTCAATTGTTATATTCTCAAATATTTGATACTCTTCCATTCTCTATTTTCTGTATTTCTGATACTCATATTAGATATCTGTTAGAACTTCCTGCTGTTGCCTAAATGCCTCTTATTTTACGTTTAATACTTTCTAGTCTGTGCTGCACTCTAGATGTATTTTTTTTCTTAAATAATTTACTGTTTTTTTCAACTATTTTAAGCCCCTGTTTAAATCCATGTATTGAGTTAAATCTCAATTATTACATTTTTCTTTCTACAAATTTTACTTGGGACTTAAAAATAATGCTTTTTCATTTAACATATTTGTAGGTATTTTCAAATTTGCTATTTATTTCTTTAAATATAGGAGGCATCATTAAGCTGCATCCTGTGCCTGATCATTCCAGTGTATGAAGTATTTGTATGTTGGTTTCTCCTTCTTGGTCTTTCTATTGGTTCTTGCTCATAGTTCTTTGTTACTTTTCTTGATAGTAACATTTTGAGAATGACTCCTCATTTTCCTTAGGAAAAAAAATGTTAAATCATCTGAGGCCTAGAGTGAAAGTTCATTCCTCTAGAGTTAATCAGCTGTGCTTCTCTCAACTGCTTGGGGAACAACATTATTAGAACGATCTAATTTAAATTAAAGCTTGAGGTATTTTTGATTTGTTTGTTTGTATTCACTGGGATGCAGAATCACATTTGATCCAATTTGATGTGACAACCTTTTTGTTTTGTTTTGTTTTTTGTTTTTCCTTTCTCTGAAAAGTAACAAATGTTTCTTGCAGTTCTGTTTGGGTAGGTTATTTCTGGTTTATCCTTTTATCAGATTTAGAGATCCTCTGGGATCACAGCATTAGGGAACAGTATCTCCACCTTCATTAGGCCCTAGACTTTGTTTTCAGCTCCCTATGGCTCTCTAAAATTCATCAAGTATAATTTCAATTATCAAGGTTCAGCAAATTCCATATGATGTAATAGTTTCACTCTTCTTTCTTTCTGGAATTCTACCTTCACTTAGATTTGTTTTGGTAATTCTTTACTAACCTTGAAGCTTTTAAGATTTTTCTTATTTCTCTGGTATCTTTATTTTTGGCAAGAGGTTCAGTTAAATATGTAGGCAGCCATATTACCAGAAATACAGAAATCTGTATGGATGTATTTTTACAGAAGAAATCTTGGATTGCAGTGTTAGTGCCTGACTTCCAAGTTTTTACTTAGCACCTCATGGGTACTCCAACCATACATTCGACAAATAGCATGCCTATGTTTTTTCTAAAATAATTTCCTTCATTCTCAATATACATATTTCACCCCCCATCTGTCCTTAAATCTCTTTTGAGAACAGATGAAAAACAAAGGAAGAGCAGAAAGCAGAGATGGCTCTCCATTTCAACCAGCAACCTAAGTACAATTTAAGGTAGAACACGGGAATGTGGCCCTAGTTCAGTAAAGGAAATAGTTACAAAAAGTTTACTGTATGTGAAATGAGAGGTCCGTCGTAAGAACAACTAAGACTTCCAGCTAAAACTCTGACTTTGTAATTGTGCAATCTAGATTCCTCCAATCTACGGGGTCAGTAATCCTCAGGATATCTGAAAATATGAGCTGCCATTCCATAATGCCCTCCCAGAGTTTAGTTAGTGTTTATTACTTGCTTTGAAGATGAAAAGCATTATATGCATGCACATAACTTATAAAGCAGGGGATTTCCTTTAGTATTTGGATTGCCTGATTTGTATCCACATGAATCACATTAAACAGATCAATGGAAAATTGCCATTTTTGCTAATAGGTGGATAAAGGCTCAAGTAAAGTAGTACCTTGGAGAAACTGTAGATGGAGGAAAAAAAAAGACAGAGTGGGTCATTGTGATGGAATTGTTTCAGATATATGTGGAAGTCTGTACCTCTGTACAGAATATTCTCACACTATATTGCACATATTTTCTCATGACCTACCTCTCAAGAACAAGTAAAAATTTTGCAAGGAGCTATGTATTACTCAAATGTGTTATAGGGAAGTATAATAATTAGGATTAGTCAAGGGAAGTTCCTAATTATTATCTTTATTTTTACCTATGCTGCTTTTGATTAACATAGACAATCTCAGTTTGGTGCACATAAAATTTTGACCCTCCTTTAATGCTAATTAAGTTGATTTTGTCTGAAATCAAGTGGAAACAAGAAGAACTTTGGGTATATTTTTTACTTTTTTTCAAAAAATTTTTAATGTTTATTTATTTTTCAGAGAGAGGGAAAGAGTGAGAGTGGGGGAGGGGCAGAGAGAGAGGGAGACACAGAATCCGAAGCAGGCTTCCAGGCCCTGAGCTGTCAGCACAGAGCCGGACGTGGGGCTTGAACCCACAAACCACAAGATCATGACCTGAGCTGAAGTTGGATGCTTTAACCAACTGAGCCACCCAGGTGCCCCAACTTTGGGTATATTTTTTAAACTATGCATGCTCCCCTAGAACTTCTGATACCACCCCTTGGGTATCATATTTCACTCCCACTGTGAGACTATTCATCTAGTACCTTCAGCTGATGCAACTCCTCAGGGTGTTAGCTAAAATGGTGACTTTGTTCAAAGTATTCATAATTTTGACTTCAAAATTATTCTATTGGGACTTGGAGAAATCTCTGGCTTAACGAATACACTGAGATTCAGTCCTCCCACACATACATCTAGTGTCTGCCTTCCCACATATGTCTATTACAAACCAAATATGATGACAAAGGACATGAGAGTAGAAAATAGGTAACAAATTTAAAAATCTTAAAAGTGCTAGAAGAACCCAGTCTGTAGATTTGGAGTAATTGTTTAAAGTATCTTTGACTTGATAACACTTTTTTTTTTTTTGACAACTAAAAAGCACTTCACTGTCTCCATGTGAAAGATGGGGGACTTTTCATAAATTAGACTTGAACAAAGAACAATTCTATACATCAGCTGTGACAATGGGAGTATGGCATATATTGCTATATAATTTTCTGCCCCTGTGTTCCAAATTAGAGAAAGGTCCAAGTTGTCAAATTTCTAAGTAACGTCATTCTCGATTTCATCAATATTTTCATCTGGCATATAAGAAATGCAAAAGAGGGACTCAGAAGAAAAGTAACAGAATTGCTATTTCTAGAGGTTTGTACAGAAACTGGAATATAAAAACTGGAGTTCTTGTGTGGAAAAAATTCTATCTTTGAAACTTGGGAAACAGATTGCTTACACAAGAAATAGAAATTGGAGGCCAAGGATAAGATATATTGGTGCTATGATAATCATGAATACCTAAATATCCATACAATAAATAGATCTGTGATCTTAGCATAATGCTAGAACAACAATATCATATGTCAGTCTGCATGCTTTTAGACCTAGCCTACTTCTCTTGAAGGGTCTCATCACTGGTCACATTCACAGTCCATATTAGATATTAGAGTACTTATTCTTTTTGTGAGTTTTTTTCAATTTCTGTGAGTTGGTATTATTACTATTATTATGCTCAACTACACTTCAATGAAAACTCCCTATAACTGCTGCCTACACAAGTCATTGCCTGCCAGCCTGACTTTGCTTTTATGTGGCCTTGGGTATTTCCCTAGACAGGACACCTCCACCGGAAGGTAGGAACACAGGCAGTACATGGTCTTTCCAAGGATACAAGGCCTGTGTAACACCGAAGTGATTCCTGCGTAAGATCTACCCAGCCTTGACTTTAAAGTGATGTGGCATAAAGTTCGCAAGGACAAAATAAAAATGAAACCAACCAGAAAAGTAGGAGAACATGAAGAAGTGCAGCTTTATGAAAGTTTGAAACCAACAGTGACTTCTTCCAGCTATTAGAATAAAATAAAAATGCTTTTCTATGTACTTCAATGCCCTATATGATCTGGCCCTTGCTGACTTAGGAGAACTCTTTATTTAGCCTTTGCACTCTCATAACAGCATTCCAGACAACAGATCTATTTTTCTAACATCCTGAGCTCTTCCCACCTTAAGGCTTTGCTACTGTCTCTCTACCAGTGCTACGGACTGAATGTGTTCCCTGCAAATTCATATGTTGAATCCTAATACCTAAAGTGATGGTTTGGAGTTGGGACTTTGGGAGGGGATTAGTTCATGAGAGTGGAGCCTACATGAATGGGACTAAGTGCCCTTATAAGAGAAGCTTCAAAAAGTTTTCTTTCCCTGTTGCACCATAGGAGGACACAGAGAGAAGACAGCTGAGCCAGGAAGCAGACTCTTAACAGGCAACAACTCTGCTGGCATCTTGACCTTGGACTTCCCAGTCTCCAGAACTGTGAGAAATAAATTTCTGTTGTTTATAAGCCACCCACTGTATGATATTCTATTATAGCAGCCTGAGTGGACTAAGACAACCTGCTATATGCTTCCTTTGGATTTCCATCTCACTAAGTTACTTGACATTCAGATCTCTGCTCAGATAGCCTCTCCTGATAATCACTTTCCCTTAATTATATTCACTACATTAGCTCTACGAGTCTTTATCAGATTGTCAATGAATGAAATAGTTCACAAATCATTTTTCCATTAAGAAAGAAAATCTAAAGAAATAATCACAAAATGATAATCTCTTAAAAAGTTTGCTGTTTGTGGGGGCTTTTGCTTATTTTAATTATAAAGTGCATGAACAAGGGGACATGAGCAAATATTATAAAAATATTTCTACAAAATAAATAGTTTGGGATTAATTTATTATATAGTTTTCATAGTATAATGAATACAGGTGTGTTAATACTGTATAAACGTCATAAGAAAACCTTGTTTTTACAAATTTGAAGCAAATCTCTTATTTATAGTAATACACTAGATAATATATTAATAAAATTCTGTCACCACAAAGCACATATAAAATAGAATTTGAAATGAATAACCTAGTGCATGGAAGTGGATAAGACAATCAAGGAAAGCATCAGGAGTCAAAAATAGTAAGGAAAGCATAAATCTGAGAAACAAGCAGGCCCCAAAGCAGATGGCTACCTAAAGGGATCTGATAATCTTCAGTGTTCTCAGACTTTGGCTTTAAAAAGACAGGATTCAGGGGTGCCTGGGTGACTCAGTCGGTTAAGCATCTGACTCTGTTTAGGCTCAGGTCATGATCTCACAGTTTCGTGAGTTCAAGCCCTGCATAGGGCTCTGTGCTGGCAATGCGGAGCCTGTTCAGGATTCTCTCTCTCCTTCTCTCTCTGCCCCTCCCCAATGCAAATGCTCAGTGGGCAAAAATTATAAATAGTGGTATATTCACATGTGAAATACTATACAGCAAAGAAAATTAAAAAACTGGATTTGCACTTGATCATGGATGAAGTTTAATAAAATTTTTGAGTGTGGAAAATCATTTTATAAAAGAACTTATACTATATAATTCTACTTATATAAAGTTCAAAATCATCATATATAAATACAGATGCATAGATACATACACACTCATCCCCTATATGCACAAAGACACACAGACACATAGACATACAGAACTACAAAAAAAAAACCAAGGAAATGGTACACATGACATTTAGGATAATGACTACCTTCGTTAAAAAAGGCAGGGAATACATCATGGGGACAATTATGAAGAGGAACACAGGGTCTTCAAGTACTTATATTTTATTACAAACGTGGGAGTGTTGTAGCTATATAGTCATGTGCTTTGTTATTTCTTAAGGCTTTTCTATATCTTATACTATTTTTATATGTAAAATAGGACTGTAGCCTTGCAAGTCTAATATTAGAAATATAACTATGGTTGATAACATGAGAGTCCTGAAGGTGTGGTATTTTCCATATGCATTATAAATTCATTGTCTGTCACTTATTTGTCTAAAATGATGATAATATCACTTAAAGAAATTTTAGGGCTATTTTTAGTTGGCTTTCTCAATCTCCTTCATCTACTTCTACCCAAGAGTCAATGTTAATGATTATGTTAATATTTTACTTAAAAAAGCTAAGGAACAAGAATGGTCTGACCTCCCACCCTTTCATTTTATAACTCCTCTAAATGGATTTAGCTATGTCACTTAAGCACTATCAGGTCCTGAGAAAATCATCATTTGTTCATTTATTTTTACTCACTTGATCATTTAAAAACACTTACTGATGTCTACTCTATGGCAGACACGGTGAATACAAAGATAGGTAAAGCATAGATTTACTGGATGTAGCTCACAGCTGACCAGACCAGGAGGACCTTTAGTTCATAAACAAGTAGGGTCTAAAATCATGCTTGCTTCCTTACCCTTGATTTACTTTTCTTTCTAGTACATGTTTGAAATCCAGCCTATGTCCTTAATTCTAAGTATCTGCATTGACATCCTAAAAACCTGATTTGTAGGAGCTTTTTGTCACTCTCCTATCAGGAAAAGAGGAAGATCAAGGGAAGGATTTGACAAGCATCCTATTCTAAACATATTCCCAGAATCACATAAGTATTTCTGTGCCTAGGATTTCTTGCCATCTTCCCCCTATCTTCCTTTCAAGGATCCATGGGACAATCCCAAGAGGAAATGTGTATTGGCCTGATGGCAACTCTCCCTAAAGCCGGGACATTTTCACTTGTGCAGTTCTTTCTGTTTTTCGTGTGCTGCCATTCAGTCTCAACCCTGAAATCCCAGCCTACTTCAAGATTCAACCCTCAGGATTTCTAACACTGTCTTCCTTTTAATAAGGCAGAAAACCAAATGCCTATGAGAAAAATAGCCTCTGGGCAGTCACTGTGTTGGCTGAGCTTTGGGATTCTTTCTAGTCCTACATGAAGCCTTTTACAGAGACTACCTATGGGAAACCTTCTTCAGAATGTGGTTACTTAATGTTTCACTTTAGAAGCAAATGTTTCTTGGCCGAGCAGGCAAAATAGAAAGTGTAACACCTTGTCCACCTGAGGCTAAGGTAACTGACTTTTACCATCTACGCTTTGTTCTTCAGGATCTCACAAATGACTACTTACCATATTTTATGGCTGGAAACTTCTAAGGTCTCTAATCAAACTGCTACCCTAGCATTGTTGAGATTTGAAGAATGGTACTTTATCTAAGCATCATAAATATGTGTGTTCCTCCCCTTAACTGCTGTATTCAAGAAAAAAAATTCTCTAGAGAGCAATGGACAGATCCAGTATGAATTACAGTGAAAGGATGTTATATTCATATTTCCAAAATTAGAATTAGATAGTGACTAGATTTAATAACAATGAAACAAAAATTGAGGCAGTCCTCACAACATTATTTAATAGTACTATTTTTTAACAAAACATAAACAACTTTTTAAAGTAGAACAGTGATATTTCAAAATGGGACTATTTGAAACTACAACTATAACGTTCATTTCCATACATATTTATAAGCTCCCTGTGTCTTTGAGTCCTTAAGATAGATGCTATGGGGGATAAAATGATAAATCAGAAGTGTCCTTTGCCCTCAAAAGCATGGGTTTCAAAGAGAGTAGATCACACATGTATAAAAATACCTAAAGCAAAGTGTAGAATTAGGCTAATACTCTAATAGAGGTATGAACAAAATTCTCTGAGCTGAGAATAAAATTTTCACTCATGGCTATCTAAGCAAGGAATAAAAATAAAGGATAACAAAAATATTGGAGAATATAAGGTTCTAGAAATAATAAATAGTCCAGGTTTTTTAGGGTAATAGTAATTAATATGTAAGGACTTAACTATTAGAATATTAAGATTAAATTTTATGTAACAAGTGATAGTATTGAAGGTTTTTGATAGTGCGTGATTTATTTGATGGGTACACCATAATTACAACCTCATTTCTTTAAAAGTAATCCAGCTGGGGCACCTGGGTGGCTCCGTCGGTTAAGTGTCTGACTTTGGCTCTGGTCATGATTTCACGGCTCGTGGATTCGAGCCCCGTGTCAGGCTCTGTGCTGATAGCTCAGAGCCTGGAGCTTGCTTTGGATTCTGTGTCTCCCTCTGTCTCTGCCACTCCCATGCTCATGCTCTGTCTGTCTGTCTCTGTCTCTCTCAAAAATAAGTTTAAAAAAATTTTAAAGTAAATAAATAAAATAAAAGTAACCCAGCTATAGAGTACAGGTTAGAAATGGAAGGAAAAAATGAGGCTGGAGACCATGGAAGAAGTTTTTGAACTGAGGTGTGAGGAAGTCTGGAAATATGAAAATATCTATAGAATAGAGTAATAGTGATAATTGCAAATGATATTTCAACCACAGAATCTATAAAACTTAACAAAATAATGGATGTGGGAGTATTAAAAGTGTAGAATCAAGAATTCAGTTTTGCATTTTTAGTGCTTATTATTTCAGAGAATATGTTGCTTTCCAGCTTCTTTGATTAAACAATTTATAACCTGTATAACTAAGAGGGCAACAGCATCATCAACAGCAATAGAGAAAATAAAATTGCCCTTGGAGATAGTCTGATAAATTTGGTATAAGTACCAGTTGAGTTTGACGTGGCAGAGACATTAAGGAAGTAGATGTCAAAAGGTATTTGTAAATTTAGATGGGTAAATGGAGGACTCAAGAGACAAGATAGATAATGTGGGTGTTCATTCATACCAGAGAAATGATATTTGAAGCTGTGGAGAAAACATGTAGAGACTATATATAGGAAAAGAGGAAAAATAAATTCTTCTGAACATTGTTTCCTACACTTAAAGTTTTAAAAAGTAAAAAAGGTACTAATAAAAGAGATAGAGTTACCAGATAGCTGTTAGGAGACGTGAAATATTTCAATGTCTCAGAGGCTAAGGAAAGGCAGAATTTCAAGAGATAGGTGTGATCATATAGATCCAAAATGGAGAATATTATTATATAAATTGGCCTACTGGAAATGACAAGAATGAACTTATTAATGACACTTGATATTATCAGTTTAGGTTGAAGGATAAAGAAATCAGAATGCAATTTTCGTGACACACCAGTGATACAAAAACAGAAACAATGACATTGATGACATTTGGAAAAAGCTTTTAGGTGAAAGAAAAGATTATACTACAAAGGCAGGTCAAAGAGAGACAGAGTCTAAGTGGCCACTATCAAGTGCTCCCGCCCCTCTGGCCTGGTTATAGGGTCCTCATTTGGAGGAAGGCAACCATGCACCAACTCCTTGCTCATCCCTCTGGATGTGTCATCATTTTGCATTCTTAACATCTACCAATTAAGATTGTCTACATTAAAAATGAAAATAAAAACATCGCAGTTCTGTATAAAGGAAACAGGAAGTTCTGAAGAGAGGAAGAAATTGACAGAATGAAGTATCTTGGTTAGTTATTGTCTTTGGGCAATCCAGTGTTGTTTTGCCCATTTCTTTCCCAGTTTAAAAACCTACTCTCCCATTCCTGGTCTTTGTGATTGAGGTAGAGTTGACTTCAGACCCTCTTCATCCCTTGCCTTTCCTAATTCCAGGTGTCATGGGTCCAGATCAGATCAGCCAAGCACTTCTCCCAACTGGTGAGAGAGACTGATTTAGGAATAGCATATGGTCCAGAACTATCATGTAAGAGACATAGAGACTGAATTCTTGTTTTTTTGTGTGTGCTAACATGGGAAGTAGACTCATATTTCTTCTATACCTGGTGATTGATTGAAGTGACCCTGGAATTTCTTGGGTCTTTCTGGGGACTGAACATGAAGTCAATGCTAGGAGAATGCCCATGGGGAAAAGGTGAAGAAACACAGTCATCATGGAAACATTTATTCACTGTATCAGTCCATTCCTAAAGTCAGTTATATCTGTTGGATTTTCATTGAAAGGAATCTATGCATTCTTATTACTTCCTTAATTTTAAATTTTGGGGTTTAATCACTTGGCACTGAAAGAACGTTGGATAATACACAGGTCTCGGAGAGGGTGAAGGAAATGAATTAAAGTGAAATATGGGTTTGGGACCATGGAAATAAAGAATGGATATATTTATATTTATTTATATTTATATTTATATAATTGAAGACAATAACAGTCAAAGATCTCCTTAATAGAGGAGACAAGAATAGTTGCTGAAGATGAAGGAGGTGCAAATTAGACTGGAGATTTGAAGTGTGGAGAATTAGCCATTTAGTGTGCAGGGTACACAGTAGAGCCAACAAGAAGTAACTGAATAATTGCTAAGTTATAGGGGAGTCCAGTTGAGCTGGCTGCCTTTGATTTGGCCCAAATTAGGTCAGTATACTCTAAAAATGCAGGGCAACTCAAAGTAAGGATTAAAAGGCAGGCAGTGAGGCTTGCAATGTATCAAGACTAATAGAAAAATTCTAAGATAGAAAATTCTGGGATTTCGAGGTGCTTGGATCGATAACGTGGCTGATCATTATGTTCAGGTGGATAAGGAGGAATATGTAGTGAAAATAGAGTCATGGTATTTACTATAAGAAAAGTGAGAAATCAAGGGACAAGTCCTTTCACTAGAAGTGAAAAGAATCAAGGGAACATAGAAGGTGTTATCAGAATGGAGGATTTTAAGTTTCCAGATGTGATGTGTTGGGTTGAAGCTCTTTCACTGGGCGGCTGAAAGAGATGACATCTATAAAAATCAGAACTTAAAAAAACTGACATCGGACTAAAGGAATATCAAGTAGGAGAAGAACTCACTAAGGAAATTGGTAGAGGCTCTTTGTACAAGATGTCCATAAGCCAAGTACAAAGGTTACTGAAGCTAGAGCAGGGCTTTCAAGGTTAGCAGCTAATGGGTCTGTCTCAGGATGGGGAGAAGGTGCTATGAAAAGGTGGAATGGAATTCAAAATAAGGGAAGCTGTGGGATGCTTATCTAATGAGACCATGCTGAATAAGTTTATTTTTCTGTGTTAAAATGTACCTGGGATTTGTTTCCGTCAGATATAGTAAGACATGCAGACATGGAAATGATCCTCGTGAAGGAAGTTTACTTACAGATTTCTTGAAATGGGGGGGAACAGCATGATGCCCAGGGCCACATGGGGCAGGACCAGGATTGGTCAGGAGGTAGAGGGGTGAGAAGGAAGATGGTGGCCCAGAGCCTTCCTTAGAATTTTCACGGAAAGAAATGGGTAGGTGGGCTGAGTAAAGTTTAAGATTGGACAGTTTGAGTCATTTTGGCTGGCTCTTGACTATAGACGTGGTGCCTAGTTGTCTAGTACCTCGCCCCGGGGTGATTTAGGGCAGAAGAAATATTGGCCTTGTGTGTCATGAGAGTTTAATAAAAGAGATGGTTGGGGATGTGGGCCTCTGGGCTGGCTCCTTTGCATATCAAAGACACACTCCCAGGGTAGTCATTTGCTGTCTTTAGGAATTAGCTAATCCTGGGAGGGGCAGTGTCTCCAGGATCAAGGCCTCAAATGCCAGACCATCAAGAATATAGACAAAACAAATTCTGTAACTGTGTATGGGGATGGTTGTTAACTAGACTTATTGTGGTAATGATTTTGCAATGCATACAAAAATCAAATCATTATGTTGTACATCTGAAACTAATATAACACTGTATGTCAAGTATGTCTCAAAAAAAAGAATATAGGCAATAAGAAAATATAATCAATACATCTTTCATTCAGTTAGCTAAAGAGAATACAAGTGGTTAATTATATTATCCTTTCCTTGGCTGGTTTAACTCTGAATGCAAATTTATGAAAATTTAAGATTCAGTTAGCTTTCTTGAAGCCAGTCTTAGAATTGCAAAGAAATTTGTCATTTTAGTAATAATAAAGTTAATCATTATTTTGAGCATGAGATCTTTATATATATTATAATATTGAATCCTCATAAAAACCATAATGGGGTGAATACCCCTATTGACACCTAAGGAAGCTGAAGCCTAGATCATTTAACTAACTTGCCCAAGGTCACTGGGATATAAACCCAGGCCTGTCTGGATTCAAAACCCGAGTTTTTCACTGCTATTGTGGTACATTTCCCGTGGGGTATTTCACTTACTGAGGAAATCACTCATTCCATGTAATTCCATGAAGGCACAGTTATGAGAAAATAAAAAGGGTATAGAAGTTGGTATCACCTCACTGATTTGCTTAGAATAAAACCAAATTTCCATTAGTTTTTCACTCTTAATAAAAGCAATCCTTACAGTGATACAAAGCATGCAGTCCATCTTAAGCTTTTATTTTGAACATGACAGTGGCATGTAATTTAAAGAAAAAAAATCAGCCTAACACTAAATGTACAAGGCAATAAATCTCAGGTCCCCAGAGCAACGTTTTTCTGCCACCCCCTTCCTTCAGACATAAAGAGATGTGGACTCCTGCCAGAAAAATATAATAAAATGTAAGAACAGTTATAAATGAAATACAATCAGAGGCCTACAATCTGCTTCTTTGCTGGCTTGCTTTATTCCTTCCTTGAGGATTCTATTTCTTCCTCTCCTTAACCATGGTATTCCATTTCCCTTGCTTTCATTTTCCTATTTTTGCTGCTATTTATAACATCTGCCCTTTCCCTTTTATTCTCTTTTATGTGTTTTCTTTCTTGTTGAAGAAAAAAGAAAACTGTGATTTTATTCCTATGTGTATTCAGACTTAGGGTTTGCTTTTTCTGTTGCCTTTTACTACTTTTTTTACTGGATTTTTTTTCCCTTCTCTGTCTTTTGCCTGTATTGACTTTGTATCATGACTTTGATCTTACTTCTAGGTTGGAAGGAGCAGTTTCCTATGGACTATCATGTTGAGTGAATTTTTTTTTCTCTTATCAAAGCAAGTCTTAACCTTGCTCTTGAGATCAAATATCAGAATCCCCAAGGGCCAAAGTATATTGAAGGAGTTCACTCATTCACTTATGCAGACAAGGATACATTTGTTCATTTAATCTCTCTTCTGTCTATCCATCCATCCATCCTTTCATCAAGTATTTATTGAGCATCTTATATTCATTTATTTGATCAGCCAACGAACATTTACAGAGCACCTATGATATTCCAGGAACTAGCGACAAAGGGGGAGGAAAGGTAAGTGCAAGAAATAGAGCATCAGTTGAGATTTATTTATTTATTATTTTATTTTATATTTTATTTTATTTTATTTCATTTTATATTTTCTAAGTTTATGTATTTATTTTGAGAGAGCAAGTGTGGGAGGGGCAAAGAGAAAGGGAAAGAGTGAATCCCAAGCAGACTCCTCACTGTCAGCATAGAGCACTATGTGGGGCTTGAACTCACAAACCATGAGATCATGACCTGAGTCAAAACCAAGAGTTGGATGCTTACCTGACTGAGCCACCCAGGAGCCCCAGCCAGTAGAGATTTTTTAAAACAATAATAAAGTCAACTAAAAGTCTGCTTTTTATTATCATCATGGGCTGGGAATTCTAAACAATACTAGTGGTAAAAACATCCTCTCCATGGAGGCTGTCCACTGCCGCCACTTACCATCTCCCCCTTTGGTGTGGTGGTGCCTAACGGAGCAAAACAAATAAAAGTCACTGGACTTTTGAAGGTTATATTCTTGTACAGGAGAGAATATGTGTATGTATACGTGTATAATTGTGTGTAAATATGTAATTATGTATAAGGATATATAATTGTGTATATATGTGTACATAATTGTATCAACCTAATTGGACATACAAATTAATCCTACATATGAAGACTAAGAACAAATAGGAGATTCTACATGCTGCACCACAAATTAGTAGAACAGGAGTTGATAAATCCAGCAAGGTATTATCTGCTGGTAGTCATGATTCAGATTAATTGGATTTCATATAATCTTCTCTCACTCTCCTTAGATCTAATCAGGCATTAGAATCACTCAGGGGAGATTTTAAAAATATAGGTGCCCTGGCCCCTTTCAGGAAAATTCCGAATTTTTTGCTCTAGAGGATGGCCCAGGTATTAGTTATTTGTTGCAAAAGCAGCCAAGTCAGGCTTTTGTTGTTTTTCCAAAGATAATGGGCTTCCTTGGGGCATGAGAAAACCTATAGTTTTGGGTGATAGGGCAGCAGAAAATGTACACATCCTCCCTCTAGACAGACAACAAGATGTTGCCACGTATCCACTCAATGAAGCGTAGGTATGGGTTCAAGTTCTGACTAAGAGATTCAACTGGCAGGGCCGCTAGCTTCCTTCCGCAAGTTTGGTTTTAGAGAAATCTGAGCAGGGAACATGGAGAAAACTGTGACCACCCCTGGGAGACTAGAAGTTTTAAGCTCTGTGTGGAGGGTAGTGACTTGGAACAGGTAGCAGTCAAGTGCTAGTGAGGCTAAAATAGGGTGGGAATGGTTGGAAATTTTAATCTTTCTTTCTTTTTTCTTTTCTTTCTTTCTCTTTCTTTCTTTTTCTTTAGAGAGAGAGAGAGTGTGTGTGTGTGAGTCGGGGTAGGGGCGGAGGGAAAGAGAAAGAGAAGCATAAGTAGGCTCCATAAGCAGTGCAGATCCTGTTGTGGGGCTTGATCTCAAAACCCTGAGGTCATGACCTGAGCTGAAATCAAGAGCTGGGCGCTTAACTGACTGAACCACCCAGGCACCTGATGATCTTGCTTCTTGACCACTGTCTGTGAGAATATAATACTTGCCCTCACATGTGGGTCCAGGTATGTTAGGAATAGGTATTGTAGCTGATGAAGAAGCCCTGTGTTTATGAGGAACTGAGATTAACTGACATTCATCAAATGCTTCTTCATCTTCTCTTTTCAAACTTCAGGGTTTACAAATGAATGTCTCCCTGGACTATGAAGAGTAAATGCCTGATAAGAGGGTTTGTTTTATGGGATGGGTAGTGATTGAATCAGGTTTTCTTGGATACAGTTACCCTTGGTTTTTTTCTACACCACTCCTCTGGATTTATCAGATTGACAGACATTGGGTTCTAGCCCTCCTGAATCCTCATTACCTAAAAAAAAAAAAAAAAAAAAAAAAAAAATTAGCCAAAGCCTCTGAGGAGAATGAGCTCACAGGTCAAAATAACACGACACTTGGAAGAAAAAACAATTTTAAATTGTCATTCCAATGTGAGGGCATGTTAAAAAAAAATCTTAAACCCTCAGAGTATCAGAAGGATTGTTAGAAACTCATTAAATTTTTACATGTAGTACTTAAATCAGAAGAGGAAGTAGGGAAGGAAGACAAAGAAATGTGAAAATACATTCATTTCTAATCTTATTAAAAGAAAGATAGTTACCAATTTTAAAAAGAAAGTACTCGATAGAAATGTAAAAATGAACATGATACAAAAATAGCAACTGGTTTAAATATATCAATAATTGTAGATGGAAAACTTTAATTGGTTCAAAGACAAATTCTGACAGATTGTGGATAATAATCAAAATCTTTCTCTATGCTAACTGCAAGAGACACCTAAAACATAGGGATAAGCAAAAATTAGAAGAGAAAGATATAAAGATATACAGGAATACTAACACCAAAAAAAGCTATATTAATATAAGATAAAATACACTTTAAGACACAAAATTATTGGGTGTATCTAATGATCCAATTTCAATTTGCCAAGAATATGTAGCTATTATAAATATATAAACATAATAAACTCAAAATAATGCAGCATAAATTGAGGGAATTATAGGGAGAAATTGATAAATCTATAATTTTAGTAGTAGTTTCAACACATAGCCCCTATTTATTGGTGGTTAAGGAATCTAAAAAAGCAGAGGAAATATAGATCACCACAACATAATTAATAAACTTGCCCCAATGGACACAGAGTTCTACATATAATAATAAGGAGACACTTTTTCAAGCACCATGCAAAATCATTAAAAAATTGATCATGCACTAGGTCACAGAGAAAACCTCAGAAAGCTCCCAAGACAGGTAGTACAAAGATCATAATCTTTGATCACAGTGTAATTAACTTGCGAGTTAATGGCAAAAATATAAATGAAAAGGTCCCACATATTTGGATATTATAAAAACATATTGCTAACCAATCCATGGTATAAAAAATCAATTATAGGGGCGCCTGGGTGTCTCTGTCGGTTGAGCGGCCGACTTCAGCTCAGGTCACGATCTTACAGTCCGTGAGTTCGAGCCCCGCGTCGGGCTCTGTGCTGACAGCTCAGAGCCTGGAGCCTCTTTCAGATTCTGTGTCTCCATCTCTCTCTGACCCTCCCCCGTTCATGCTCTGTCTCTCTCTGTCTCAAAAATAAATAAAAACGTTAAAAATTTTTTTTTTAAATCAATTACAGGGGCACCTGGGTGGCTCATTTGGGTAAGCGTCAAACTCTGGATTTCAGCTTAGGTCATGATCTCATGGTTTGTGGGTTTGAGCCCTTGGTCGGGCTCTGTGCTGACTGTGCAGACCTTGATTGAGATTCTCTGTCTCTTCTCTCTATCTGACCACCCCCGCACACTCACTCTGTCTCAAAATAAACATTTTAATTCTTTTAATAAATAAATAAATTATAATAAAAATACATGCAGCTAAATTATAATGAAAACACTATATATCAAAATTTGTAGGATGCAGCAAAGGAAATGCTTTAAAGGAAATATAAAACCCAGTCAGTCATTTTTATTAGAAAATAAGACTTCTCGATTTATGAGCTAAGGGCTCATCCTAAATAAATTAGAAAAGGAAAAATAGACTAAACTTACCATGAAAATCAACAAAGTCAAATTATCCTTTGGATAAGATTTTTAAAAGGGAGACAAACTTTTGTCAAAACTGATATGGAAAAAACAAAAGGAAATATATAATGCTAATAATAAAAGGTGTTGCACTGGAGGTAATATAACAAGAGTTTTGCCAACAATTTTGAAAACTTTTGATTAAATTAAAATTCTTAGGAAATTGTGTCTTATTACGAGTGAATCAAGGAGGAAAAAGCAGCATAAATAATACTATAGGCATTAAAGTAATTGAAACACTAGTTTAAAATATTTCCATGAGCAAAAATCTAGGCTCAGAAAATTTTAGAAAGGTTTTGCAAATTTACCAAAACATCTTTCCAAGTTTATTCAGTCTCTTACAAAATTGGAAAGAAGAATGCCCTCTAATGGCTTCAGTGAGTCCATTATCAACTTCTCATGAAAACTGCACAAAACTATACAAAAAGAACAATTGCAAGTCTACTTTACTCATGACTATAGATGCAAAAAAATAAATAAATAAATAAAATAAATCCTAAAGAAGAAGATAAAAATCTAACCCCAAAATATATATTAAAAAAATGATTCACTACAACCATATTGATTTTATCCAAGGTATGCAAGGATGATTTAAAAATAGGCAATTCAAGGGGCCCTGGGTGTCTCAATTGGTTAAGGGGCCACTCTTCATTTCGGCTCAGGTCATGATCTCATGGTTTGTGGGATTGAGACCCACATCAGGCTCTGCACTGACAGCACCTCTGCCTCAGATTCTATCTCCCTCTCTCTTTGCCCCTCCCTGCCTGCTCTCTGTCTCTCAAAATAAAAAATAATTTAAAAAAAAAGAAAGTTTATTAAAAAATAAAAGTAGGCAATTCAAAATTTAATTCAGAGTGCCTGGGTGGCTCAGTTGGTTAAGCATCCAACTTCAGCTCAGGTCATGATCTCATGGTTCATGGGTTTGAGCCCCATGTCGGGCTCTGTGCTAACAGCTCAGAGCCTGGAGCCTGCTTCAGATTCTGTGTGTGTCTCTCTCTCTACCCCTCCCCTGCTCATACTCTGTCTCTCTCTCTCTCTCTCAAAAATAAATAAATATTAAAAAAATTTTTAATTTAATTCAACAAGTGATTAAAAGGCAAAAATCATAAGATCATCATATAGAGAGAGAAAATATATTTTTTCAAATTAAATACCCTTTCAAATTAGTGATTTATGGTGATGATTACTAATAAATTAGGAATAAAGAGACTTCCTTCTTATGATAAAGGGTATAAGAAAACTTGTGGGTGATGGGCATTGAGGAGGGCACCTGTTGGGATGAGCGCTGGGTATTGTATGGAAACCAATTTGACAATAAATTTCATATTAAAAAAAGAATAAAAAATAATAATAGTTTGAATGTATCGGGTTAAATAAAATATAGTATCACTAATTTCCAAAAAAAAAAAAAATCCTAAATGAGAAACATGAGATTTTCCTTAAGATAAAGGTGGCCACAGTATCAGGTGTTTAGGGCATGCCTTCCACTCCCTTGGCTCACCTTACACACCAGTCATCATAGCTGGCAGCTTCACATGGATATAAACATTGCCTCAGCTAGTGCACTCATTTTCACTTTCTGCCTTGCGATTTGCCTGATACCATGACTAGAGAGACTTGTGGAGATGTAACTGGCAGGCATACATGTGCAGCCAGGAAGGGTGGGTGAGATAATACCTCATGAACGCTTCTTGAGAAATGGAGGACAGAAGCCAGAGAATAAATGCTTCTCTCTTTCTCCTCTTGAGAGAACCATTGTGAGGTGGAGTCTTCACAGTATCTCACCTAATCCCCATGGTACCAAGCCCCATTTGTCACAGAGGTGTCAATCAGTTACTCACATTTCTCTTGGCTTTTCCTCCCTATATCGTTTATTCTCATCAGTGTCCTGCTTCTTTTCCCTGGGATTTTCTCTGCAAATAGATGACTTATTTTCCTGGGTTAACCCTGGATAAGACAAATTCTATCACCATTCTATTCAACATTGTGTTGAGGATCTTAAACTATGATTGAAAGTGTATAGATTGGAATGCACGCTAATGATATTTGCAGATGTTATGAGCATTTAATTAGAGAACTAAAAATAGTCCCATGTATTATTGAATATAATAAGAGCATTTAGCAAGCTGGTTGGATATAAGATTAAAATTTTAAAAATTGAATTTCTATACACCAACATCAAATGGCTATTTAAAAAAACCAGTATATACAATAATAACAGAACATATAAGTACATTAATAAAACATTAAAATTGTAAATTGTATTAAAAGATATTAAGACTTAAATACATAGGGACATATATCATTATCAATAACAGGCAGTCATATTATAAAGAAATCATTGATTCCAAAACTTGTCTACAAGCTCAATAAAATTCTAATTAGAATCCAATTGTTATTTTGAGACTTGGTAATCTAAATCTTAAATTTTATAAAAGAATAAAGGGTCAAGAATACTTGAGGCATTTCTGTGGGGAAAATCAGGGTGAGGGGGCTATTACTCTATTACAGATTCAAACTTAGTTGAATCTCCAGCTTGGCTGAAGAGGAAGAGGTGAAGGGTTGAAAGTAGTGATATGTCTGGAATTTATACATAGGTCATATTATGAAATTTCATGGATGTCATAAGATTAACAAATTTATATTTACACTAAGGTAGAGGAAAAAATTTTGAAACATGTTTCATGTGATTAAATTTTTGAAGACATTTTATAGGATACATTGAAGAGGAAGAAGATTTGAAAGGCCAGATTGGGAGGCTTTTAAATGGCAGTAAGTGAATAAGAAATCATTATACGTAGAGTAATAGCCATGGATAGAGGAAAGAAGTTTAATAAAACCGACATATAATTTTAAGAAGTACTAATGAATTAAGATTTGTAATCTGAAATAAATGAAGACAATTTATTGAGCAACTTAAATGTGCCAGGCACCTTGCGTATATTATTCATATCAAAACAATTCATACTAGGCAGATTTTATTATTTTAAAATAATATATAAGAAAACCAAGAGTTAGAGAGGTTAAATTATTTTCCAGAAACACAGAAATAGGTAAATAAAGGAGTCAGAATTTATGTCTTAGTTATTGTGGGACTGCTACACTAACAAATGCACATGTATATATCATATACATCACATCAAACCATTAATACCTTAGATTTTTTGTAAGGAAGACTAAGGGGTTTTATTTTGTTTCTTTTGTTTTTGGTTTTTTTTTTAAGATGAAAAGAATTAAGTAAATGACAATAATAGTGGTATATGGATATGGTAGCAATGTTGAGGGTGGCATTAAAGTGATCTTAGTTTGAGAAATATAACAATATATTTTATAGCTTCTTGATATACTGTGAATAATTTCTAGAAGAGTTTAACAGATTAGCTGAAACTCAAGTAGTCCATAGGGGGGAATTAGGCCCAGAGGGAACAATTTAAATTTATCTTCATATTCGTAACCTAGAATTAGATATTGCTTTGAAAGAGTACCCTCAGGCATCCCAAGTTCTCTCTGTCTCATCACTGAATTACTGTGTGATCTTTAGGAAATCAAGTCAGCTCTCTGCCCCACTTTTTTTTTTAAATCAGTGAAATGAACATTACAATACCAGCCTTGACTATGTCACAGGATTACTTTGATAATCAAGTGAGTCCACGAATGGATGAGAAGGCCTTTCTACATGAATGGCTACATGAATGGATGTCAAATAATATACCACTCATTCTAAATATTAAAATGTGCAGGCAAGTAATGAATTAACAAACAACCAAACTACTGTCCAAAAGCTAATAAGAAATGGAGGAAAACCATCCCATGGATAAGACAAACAAATATTTGAAGAAGAGATTTTGTTCCTATCTTCAAATTAAAATGTGATGTTAATTGGGTCTGGAATAAGAATGATTAGTAAAGAGCCCTTTTAGAAACCTTGCCTCCAATCTAAAGTCTGTAATTTTATTGTACAAAGCAATTAGGAATGGGATGAATTTTTAAAAATTTGCATAAAGTTCAGAAGCTATCCAAAACACACCATCTATATGCAGTTTGAATGCCTCCGTCAAATTAACTTTTAAAAATTCCTCATACCCCTCTATTTAGGACTTGATATAGTCTTTTATATAGAGAAATATACAATTGTCTCCATCCATCTTGTAACTTCTATCACTCAAGTTCATTTAAACAAGTTATCATTTAATATTTTTTTTAATTTTCCTGAGGATGGGTGAATGGATGGATGCCTATAGAGAATGGATTTCAGTGACTTAACAAAGGAAGTCTAGACTTAATATATTTATAAAATTTCCTAAGGCCACATCAGTTGTAAACATTATTGAAGAGAGTTTTTAAGTAATGTTTGCAGAGATATGATACTGTTGAACAATAATTTTAATCAAAACGATATCTGATATTGAAACAGAAATGTCATAAAGCAAGCAAAGAAACTAAGAAACTTGGAAATTTTTCTTGTGACCAACAAATAGATCTGATATATAACTTGTAGAAAGATTATAATTGATTTGAATATCTGTTCTCATAGGTTTTGTTTCTTTTATTGTCCCAGCTAGTTGCCTTAGGAAACCATTCTATCTTATGGTTCTCAGAGAAGAATCTAGTAACAATTTTACACAGTAAACACATGTACACATGCATATACGTGTGTGCGTGTGTGTGTGTGTGTGTGTAATTTTGAACTGAGAATGAAGTGTGTCTGGAAGAGGATGGCTTCCAGTTTGTTCATCTTCCCATCCATATATATCATCTTTAATAGCTTTGTTGCATATAAAATCAGATTCTTCTTCTCTATAGTTGGCTGGCTATCTCCTTTTGTATATGCTTAAGGAAACTCTCATTTAACATATTTAAATTAAATCCTATTATCCCTGTCTATTGGTTATATGATATATAGGTATGTCACTGTAATGATTAGCTGGGTGTGAGTTCTACTTAAATATTCTAGCCAGTAATAATATTCAACAATAATATGAGGTCCATAACGATTAGCATAGCTTGCTAATGCACATTAATTAACCTATTTGAAATTAATGTTAGTTTTTCTAAACCTTATGCTATTGTATACTTGTGACTAATCCTAAATTTGATATGGGGCATAGAAGTGTTTATGGCAGTTGTTTAGTTTTTGAGTCTGTCATGGGAAAATGCTTTAGGCAGAGTCTTACACTTTCCACAGCTACTAATATATGAGTTTTTCCAGACTTTGATCTTTGGACTCATTATTATGTCTGAAAAGAATAAAATTGCTACATAATTATGTAACAAAATATATGAATGATTAATTATTAAATAACAATTAATATTTTATTAATAACCATGGAGATCTGCTAGCACAGCATATTTTAAATGTCGAATAGCTATTCTAAATTGGTTATTGTTGCTTTTATTATTATCATCATCAGTGTACGTGAGTTGCGGGTTAAATAGAGTCACTAAAGAGAAGGTAAACGTTTCCCTCTGCAGATTTTTTCTGAGACTACTTCATCTAAGAGAGTGACAGGCACATCTCTGATTTGCTTCAATATTCATCATTGCATCCTTCAGTTGTGCTGTATGAGGCATAAAAAATAGACTCAAGTGAACTTTTTCATATTCATTTTTGGAGACATTGAAAAGCACTGTATTTTTAAAAGTTTCCTTTGTGAGACTACAAGCGACCAAGAAACTCAGTTCTTGGTGACTGATAACTTATCGGTTGTTTTCTTTACAAGTTTTTGAGAGTTAGGGTATATATTCTTGGTTTTCATCTCTTGTTTATTTTGTGATTTTTTTGTTGAAGAAGCTAATGAAACAATGGGGTGAATAATTATAAATCTTTTGTTCTGTATTCAAATATTTATCACATATGTGCAGTGGGATTATGTGTTTTAAGATTGACTGAATGGCCAAAATAATTAGTTAGCAAAAGTGGAAAATTTTTCTCTGGTTTTAGGTAATAAACATGCGGAGGATTCAGAGAAATCTGTCAAAAAGTTATTCAAATAGGTACTCATTGCAAAGCATGTTATAGATAGTAAAATGAAAGATGACCTGCAATATCTGCTTTAGAGCATTATCTTCATAAGTAAGTTTTAAAAACATTGGACAAGAGAAATAGTCAAGACATACCGTAGCTAAGACCTATGGTCATGATCCAGGCAAGCATTACTGTTGTTTCCAGTGAGAAGAGATCATTTTTAGCTTGTGTGAAGAAGACACCAGCGAAGCAAGAGATGTTTTCAGGGTTAAGGACTTTTAAATAGATGGAGATAAAGAACACATAGGATGTTGTAGGGGGTAATTATTTATTCATGGACAACTTACGAGAAATTAAAGTGGAAATGTAAGCTGAAGTGATATAGTATAGGATCTTATGCCAAACTAAATTGTTTTGAACTTCATTCTCTAGGAAATGGGGGCAAAGGAGCAGTTCAATGACCAAAATGGTGTTTTTGGAAGATAAATATGGCATAAATATGCCATAGTGAATTTTTTAAAGTTTATTTATTTATTTTGAGAGAGGAGGGTGCAGAGAGAGGAGAGAGAGAATCCCAAGCAGACTCTGCACTGTCAGTGCAGAGCCCAATGTGGACCATGAGATCATGACCTAAGCAGAAACCAAGAGTCAGATGCTTAACCAACTGAGCCACCCAGGTGCCCCTATCTTAGTGATTTTTTTAAAAATATATTTGTATAAGAAAGTTACTACAAGAAGAAATACTAAGAGTAGGGAGACAAACTGGAAATCAATATTGATGTAATGAAGTAATAATTGGCTATAATAATCCATTTGTGTTTCTCCTCTGCTTTCTGTTAATTAGTGGCACCCTCCCCTTATTCAGGTAAGAGCTAAGAAATTTTTATGTTTATTGCTCTAGGAAAGGAACAACATGAAAGAAAAAGAATACTTAGAATCCTTGGGGGGTTTATTTTTTAAGGTAGCCATTTGAAATCAATAAAAATTATGAGTTTCAAAGCCTGTGCTTTCAAATAGCCTATGTCTTGAAGAAATTTGGGATATGCATGTTATGAAAAAACAACATTTTTATTTATTTTTTAACATTTATTTATTTTTGAGTGGGGGAGGGGCAGAGAGATTCTGGGGACACAGAATCCAAAGCAGGCTCCAGGCTCTGAGCTGGCAGCACAGAGTCCAACATGGGGCTCAAACTCACGGACTAAGCCGAAGTCAGATGCTTAAACTCACTGAGCCACCCAGGCACCCCTTAAAAAAGAACATTTTGAGAGTATAGCCTATGGATCTGAAAAAACCAGAAACCATGTTTCTTGTTCAAGGCAAAAAAAACCAGAAATGTGACAAAGTTTATTAAGTTCAGCTCTGTCGTTATAAGTGACATTTTTGTGTTTCTACTTAGGGGGGACCTGATACAATGTCAGAATTTCCTTGCCTATGGAGTGAGTGGTTCAGAAGAGCAGTACATTGACTTCCCCACCTCCCCCATCTACCACCAAAACTGCCTCCACACACACACACAGTGAAGAACTCACATACTGTCACATACACATGCACACACTCACATACATAGTTGATGTAGAAGTAGGTCTGTTGGCATGGAGGCTACTGCAGTGCTTTCCTAGTATTAGCAGCACAAGATAAAATGGATCCGAAAAATTTTTAAGTATTCTGGGTAGATGGGATGTAAACGAGGGCCAGAACCCCACCAACAACTCCTTCTATTACCCCTAAAACTCTATCTGGCAAATAAAAAAGAGAGTGCAGACCTTACTGAAAAAAAATTAAGTTGATTAAAATTTAAAATAAATTATTGTGAAATAGATTCCCTTCACACCTGAGGTCATGGACTGAGATTTTTACCTTTTCCATTTGTATTATAATCTTAGTCTGGTTCTTCATACCATTTTAGGCATATTCCTTATCTTCTCTCTGTTTTGATCCTCTCTGAAAAGTAGGTAAAGCCAAAGTAGTAGATGCAAATTTAAGTTGCAAGTTACCTTCTCTTCTCCACTGAAGCAAAATTGATATTCCTTTATACCTGGTAAGGAGGGAAAAAAATAAGTATGATATATGTTGACTACTGTTACTAGAAAACAATAAAAAAGATATCTTTTAAAAATATTTTTCTCACCCTTAAAATATAGGTTGTAATAATACATGTTCATTCCAAAAACGAGAAAATCTGACCTTACAGAATTAAATTAGTGTGATTCAATGGAGAATTGAATAGAAAAGTGAAACAGAAATGTCACTCTGTTTTGAAAACAACCATGCACTGAAAATTCAGGATTAAGTTCAGACCAAGAAGTTGTAATACTGTTAAGTGTTTTCTGAAACTCTTAAGAGGATAAAACCAAAGGGACAATTCTGACAGAGGATATGTTTAATTGCTGGATCTAGCTCTGGACAAGGAAAAAGGGACTATGAGAACACACTGGTACACTTCACCTGGATTTGTGCCCTTTATAATTAGTATGATTTATTGCAAGTGTACAGAAAATAAATAACTTCAGTTGAACAATCCTATCTAGGCCATGTTCCAGGAAGAGCTGTGGTAAATTGTCAACACTGGACAGAGAAACAGAATAAGAAAAGTAGGTCAGACAGAGTCATGGAAAGTTAGCTTGAGGAATAAGAAAGAGCAGCAGCAAATTTGAGATGAAGTCAGGGTATGGTTATCAAGAGAGCAAAGGACAGATCCAATTGTGAGAGAACAAAGTGAGAGTGAGGATAGTTATCAGTTAAAAATGTCAGAAATAAATGAACCACCAACCTGGAGGTGCTGGGTTTTGACTTGGACTATATATGGACTAGGGTGCTTTCAGAGGCAAATAATCAAAACTCTAAATCAAACTGACTTAAAAAAATAAGGAACCACACGGGAAAGTAATTCACAGGTATGGTGGTCTCCAAGCATGGGTTTGGTCAGGATATAGACTCCACTTCTCTGGAAGTCCGTATGGACTGCCCATATCTCTATGTTGATCTGATCATCAGACTGATTGCCCTTCTGATTTGCAAAATGGCTCATAGCTGCAACTAGAACAAGGTTTAATTCCTTGAACATATCCAGCTGAAGTGAAAATTCCTCCTGCAATCAAAAACTAGTCTTTCCTTGAGTTTTATTGATTCTGTTTTGTAAAAGGGGCCCAAATCAGTAGCAGCCTTCAGAGAAATGTGTTTCATTGACTGGATGAAAGATGGGTCCTTCAGTCAATCTCTGTAAAGGGAAATAAGATCATCATGGTTAACTTATAATAATCAAAATCAGCTTCCCCCAAATCACAGGCCTGCATGATTGAAGTTTCTGGAACAAAATGAGAGTTCTGCTAGGAAGAAGGAGAAAGTAAGGTATCCACTAGAGTGCTTTTAGAAGAATTCTTATAAAATAATGTTTCCTTAATTTCAGGAGCGACCTTTTTTTTTCTCTCAGATTTCATATTAAGGTTGAATTGGCAGTGATGTATTTTATCTCTTTCAGAGTGATATAGAATATAATGTTCCATGTTACAAACAACATACCATTATACAGCTCAGGTAATATGGTATTTTCTTTATATTAAAAAAGGACTGAGTCTTCATTTCTAAGATATAACTAGTCTTTGTGTTCCTGGAATTACTAAATAAATTAGTTCAGTAATGCATGTGAAGAAATGATCTTGTTAATCACAATTAACAAACATAGTTGAGGAGTGCCTGGGTAGCACAATCAGTTAAACGTCCAACTCTTGATCTTGATTTGAGTTATGATCTCACGGTTTGTGAGTTTGAGCCCCATGTGTGGCTCTGTGCTGATGGTGCGAAGCTTGCTTGGCTCTCTGCCCCTCCCCTGCTTACGGTCTCTCTCTCTCTCTCTCTCTCTCTCTCTCTCTCTCAAAATAAAAAAGAAACTTACAAAAATGGACATATTTGAACTCTGTCCACTTATTTACCACCACTTTAGTCTGAAATATCTCTCACAGATCATTTCAATAGCCTCCTAACATCTTTCTAATTCATTACTAGTCTCTTTTAAACCATTTACTACATGGCAGTCGGATGAGTCCTGCCAAAGTTTAAATCTGCAGTTCTGCTTCTGGTTGTGATAGAATAACTTGTATCGGACCAACATGCAGATAAAAGTGACAAAAACTATCAGCACAATATTGACAACAACTTTTGAAGCTAGATAGCTATCAAAAGCAGGAAGAAGGTGACAAGGTATCAATCTTGAAGGAAGTGACTGCACTGGGTAACATTTGTGTTGACGTGGGTACACTCTCTATAACAAGTTGCTTGTTAGAGCTCAGGTGGTAAGACAAATGAAGGTGCCAGGACAAATGAGGGTGTTAGAACTCAAGCAGAAAGCTACAATCCTTGTGGCTTCTAGAGGCAGATGACAGGGTTCAGGGCTGCTGAAGCAGTTGGAAAGTTAAAGGAAAAGCCAAAAAAGAAGAAACCATAGGCAGAAAGCCTTAAAATCTATGCATATGCTCCAACTAAATATTTGTATAACCCTAGACTGTTGCCTTCATGGAAGAATTCCAGGGAGCCTGGTGGAAAGAAACCTATAGGGCAGACAGTGTGTCCAGCCAAGTTAACTGCCTGCTGGTAGAAACAACAGCAGTAGTGACAACAAGAACAACATTCTTCAGAGGAAATAAAAGATTCTAGAGTCTCCACAATGTATTATCCACACAGTCCAGAATAAAGTATTATAATGATAGTCATGTAAAGTAATAAAAAAAATGTAGCTCAGAGTTAAGAAAACAAATAGTAAAAACCAAAGTTGAGATTTCACAGATGTTGAAGACAAAAATAAAATTCTAGAACAGAAAAGTACAACATGTAAAATAAAACGATTAATAGCTGGGCTTAATAGAAAATTTGATAAAACAGAAGAAAGGTGAACTTGAAGACAGTTCAACTGAAATTATCCAGTCTGAAAAGCACATATATTTATTGAAAAAATGAATAAACAGGGGCACCTGGGTGGCTTAGTCAGTCAAGTACCCAACTTTTGATTTCAGCTCAGGTCATAATCTCATGGTTCATGAGATTGAACCCCACATCAAGGCTCCACACTGTCAGTGGGGGATTCTCTCTCTCCCTCTACCCCTCTTGCTCATGTGCACACTCTCTCTAAAAAATAAACAAATAAACTTAAAGCAAAAACTAGATTATTTAAGAAAACAAAATAGTCTCAGGGATTGGGAGAAAATAACCAACAAGATAAGGAATTGGAGGAGAAGAGAAGAATTTAGGTCATAATATTTGAAGAAATAATGGAAAGTAACTTCCCAAATTTCATTTACACACACACACACACACACACACACACACACACACACACACACACAAATAAACCTACATAGGCAAGGTAAAGATACTTTCACAGGAAATCTAAGGGAATTAGTACCCCAGCAGATCTGTGCTACAAGAAAAGCATAAGGAAATTCCTCAGAATGGAAAGTTGGGTCTTCAGAAAGGATTGTAAACAAAAAATATATTGTAAATATAAAAACCCATATATAATTTTTCTCTAATTTTACTTGTATAGTTATTCTTCTCTTCTCATAATTTCTTTAATCAAATAATCAAATCAAAATTACCAATATTAAGAGAAACCAATACCATGTGTCTCCTGATGTGCTACACAGAGAGGGAAACATCACTACTGTGGCATTTCTGTCAGAAATGTATTACCTGAATCTAAGCGTGAGCAAACATCAGATGAACTCAAATTGAGGAACATTCTACAGTATAATTATCCTGTGCTTTTCAAAAATAGAAAAGTAAAAAAATTAAAAATAACCACAGAAATTATGAGGAACTCTTCCACACTGAGGGGGAGCAAAACGATATTGTGGCTAAATGCAATATGGGAGCCTTGATTGGATCATGGATTTAAAAAGAAATCTCTAAAGAATATTACTGGAACTGATTGAATATAAACTGTTGAGAAAAGTTAATAGTATTTCATGAATACTAAATTTTTAGAACTATAAATCTGTTCATGTCTTCCCTTTATTTGAAATTCTCTTAAGGCTGCAGTTGGTTAAAAAGAATCCAAAGTCATTTACACGATCTAAATGGCTCTGCATGTTCTGTCTTCTGATTCCCTTGTCTCTTTCACATCAGCATCTTGTATACAGGTCCAAACACACAGTCATGCCTCATGTGTACTCTGTCTCCCCCATCATTATCTTTATTTTTTTTTTCTCAATGACTTTGATATCTCAGTTGTTCTTTCTTGCTTAGGACCTTTGTGCCTATCTGGCCCCACTTGAACCTTTTACTACCTAACCACAGCTAACTCTTAAGAACTCACCTTAAAAACCCCTTCCACAGAAAAATCCTTCCTCTTCCTTTCATACACCATCTTAACATTACGTATATCTTCTTTATAAAATGTAGGATGATTGTAAGCAAATTATCTGCTGTGTTATTAGATGTCTATCAATCCCTTCTGCTATACTGTGAGCTTCATGAGGGTAAGGAGGCACAGAGACAGTGCTCAAGAAAATTTTTTAAATGACCATTCAAGAAACAATGTAAAAGGAAGAAGTATAGGTGAGTGTTGTTAGTGTACAGAGAGAAGTTGAAGAGTCTCTTAAATGTCTGTTGTACTCCTAATTTCCTTCTGCTGAAAGTGGTTGCAAGTGTTGACACCTAAGAAAAATTGCTCTCATTTTGCATCATGTGATTATGCTTCGCTAGCCTCTGCTTATTGACCAATGGATCACTCTAACAAAAGGCATGGACCTAGAGGTTAGAAAAAAAATTGAAAGTTTTTAATTTTTGAGATGACCTTGAATGTGAATGCTGTATATTACTTCTATACTGGGTTCTATACTGAATGGTGATTGATTGAGCTAATAAGTTTCTTACTTGGGTAGGAGTTCAAATTTCAGACAGATGTATACAGATACAGAAATCCTTTTTAAAGAATAGTAGTCATTGTAGAAGATGATACAGGAAAGAAAAAAAAAGAAAAAGAAAAGAAAATTAAAGTAAATAGACTAGCAGAGCATTGAAAACATCAGTCCTGAGAATGATAGTCTCTAGAATGAAGGAAGCAGGTGTCTTTTCTGATGGGTGGCAGGATGGCACTACCATGGGATTCCTGGTCCTTCCTATTGTATATTGAAAGGCAAGGATGCTTCCTACTGTTCTATTTAAGACCTAGCTGTGTGGCCACTGATATGGTTTCTTTTGTTCTTTTATTTCATGTCTATTCTTATAACCAACTATCACTACCTTGGGTAATTTGATTGTGTGCCTCTTACTTCTGACACCTTTTCTGACCTTCTGGCAGATCTTTTCAGAGAGAAAAACAAGGATTGTAAACTGTATTTTCAGTTGCAGCCTAAATTTAGGCAGGGGATCCAATGATAACAACCTTAAATCAGGCTACTTGGTTATATTCCTATTGCAAAGTTTTATTATTTATTTGGAGTAGGATTTTCCTTAATGAAAATAATTTTTGCTCATAAGTAGTAAAAATATGTATTCACCGCCATGTGCATCATTAGTATTTTATGTATCGCTAAGTTTACTAAGTATCCAGACTTGCATAACATGCTAATATAACTTTAAACAATGATTAACCTACACAAAATTATAAATAGAATTGTGTACACTCAATGGATTATTAAGTTATTAGATAACTTGCCTAACTAGTTGTCCTACAATGAAATCCATATTATAGTAAATTAAATAGAATATTCAGTCATGAAACTTCACACAGACATGTACAAACATACCCTCTCACATAGTTCATAACGTCATAACTTAGACACTGCATTAAATTCACTCAGCTATTATTTTTCATCCTAAGACATTTGAAAGTTAGAACAAAGTTTGTAAAATATGAGCTCAATAATTTCTTAAAAGGACTCAACACCTGTTATAAAGAGAATTTGATTGTTCTTTTCTTTGTTCATATATGTCCTGGGAGAGCTGAACATACTTTTATATAAATGTGCACTAACACAATGACTACAATTAAATAAATTTAGAATAATTCCACTTGTTAATGTTACCTTCTAAAACTTGTTGTGAAGGAAAAAAGTTCATGCTCAAGTCAGGGTCAAGGCCTCAGCAGGCCCTCAAATGTTATTTGTTTGAAATGTGTAACTGGGGATTTGTAGAACCAGTGAAACAGCAGGTCCCAGCCATTTAGGAGATTATAACCCACCACAAATAACCTTGATAAAGAAACAGCAACTAAAACAAAATCTTATCCGGACCTAACAGCTTCCAAAATAAATCCTATCAGAAGCCTGGCAAAGAAGGCCAAATCTTTAACACTGATAAAGTTTTACAAAGTAGCCCAGGCCCTCAAATGAACTGCTCACAGAAGACTGTGTTTGACTCAAATAAGAACCTCTGTTATTTATCCTATCTTATTTCCTTATTACTTGTGGGCATCATTCCTCTTCAAACTGCCAAGACTTCTGCTGAGGTCTATCACCTCCTTTTGTGCTGGTCCAGCTGTCCTCACCCAGTGACCTCATATGTAGATTGGGTTTTTGTTCCATGTCCATTTCCTTCTAGTGTCTGATTTTTGTATATTTACTATTTTTTTTTTCCTTTTCTGTATGTAATGATGCTTTTCTCACTGTGTAATCTGCAAATGTTTTTGATATAAAACTTCAAAGGAACAGAAAAACAATGAAAATATTTTAAATTACATTTCAAATTTGAGATGCTAACTTAATTATGATTTTTATGGACATTTCATAATGTTCTTAATAATTAATACATTTATTTTAAGAACTAAATTATCCATTTTAGATCTACTAATGCTCACTGCATCTGGTGGATATGCTATAGCCTTTAGCATGCTGTAGTTTAACATTTGTTAGATATGAATTTTTTTAATAGAAATGTGTTGTTATATTCTCAAATAAGAAAAATGGACTAATTAACAGCTTACAAGAACTTAATTAAAATATCATTATCAAGTCATTATTATCATTATCATCTTCAGGAAATAGAACTTAATTATTACATCTCAGAATGATGTAAAACAAGCAAATAGTTAACAGAACATATTGATAAATGTCTGTTTGTGGGAGCAATGGAATCTAAAAATGTCATGGTTTCCCAGCACCTGCGTGGCTCAGCTGATAAAGCACCCAACTCTTGGTTTTGGCTCAGGTCATGATCTCACATTTCATGGGATCAGCCCCTGTGTCGGGCTCTGCACTGACAGCTCAGAGCCTGCTTAGGATCCTCTCTCTCTCTCTCTCTCTCTCTCTCTCTCTCTCTCTCTCTCTCTCTCCCCCCTCTCTCTCTCTCCCTCTCTCTCTCTCTCTCCCCCTCTCCCTCTCCCTCTCTCTCTCTCTCTCTCTCCCTCTCCCTCTCTCTCTCTCTCCCTCTCCCTCTCTCTCTCTCTTTCCTCTCTCTCTCTCTCTCCTCTCTCTCTCCTCTCTCTCTCTCTCTCCTCTCTCTCTCTCTCTCCTCTCTCTCTCTCTCTCCTCTCTCTCTCCTCTCTCTCTCTCTGCCCCTCTCCCACTCTTGTACACACAGATTTTTATCTCAAAATACATAACTAAACTTAAAAAATTAAAATAAACATGGTTTCAAAGAATCAGACTAAAAGGTGTGTACTAAAAGTATCATGGTGAACATTGGTAAAAGAGATTTTTTTGGAACATCAATTTATTCTGCCCTACCACCCAGTCTGTTGCCAAATAGTGATGTATAGCCATCGAGCATTTTAATTTTTTACTAAGGCAAAATGAATTCTCTGAAGAAACAATTGAGGTTTCTTTTCTCCAGAGCAAGTACAAAGTAATGCTTTCCATTAAGAAATTGATTACTAATGTAGTTGACACCACACAGCTCTATGGCCTCATTCGAATTTATAATCTCAAAAACTGAGAGCAGAATGAGCTTTTAGCTTTTGGCAAAATTACGTTATCAAATGACACTTTAAGATATCCTAAAAGATTAAATCAAACCGCACAGAAGAGCAAAACTACCAAGTCAGCAGGCCTGCGTGATTTTTGTTTTACAAAGGAGGTAGGAAGTGTGTGACCAGATAGCTTTCTTTTCTTCTGAAAGTAATTTGTGAAGGTTGTAGATTTTTTGGAATAGTTTGGATGACAAGAGGGGAGTGTAAAATAGCTGTGGTAGGATGAGTGACTGAAGGGAACAGAGAAGTGTGATTTGGAAAAGCATAGAGTAAGCTGGCATATTGGAAAAATTAGGAAAGTGATATGTATGAGGACTCTGTTTTAAAAATAAGTATAATGATGATAATGATACTAATTCACACTAGTTTATTTTTAAGTGCCCTGCACACACTGCCTGTTGTGAGAGAAAAAAAAATGTTTCTGGAAACCAAACCAGAGAGTGTATTTTGAAATTATTCTAAGAATAATAGCACCTACATTTTACTGAACACTCACTAAATGAATTCACTTTGAATCTTTTGTTTTCACAACAAACTACAACTAATATTCAAATACCCTACAAAGTCCAGTAGCTAGAAGTTTCAATAGCTGGGATTTAAAACCAAATCTTCTGGCTTGGAAACTCGTGTATTTTCCATAACTCTGTACTGTCATTAAACAGTGTGAGGTTTTTTGTCTCAATTAATAGAAGAATAGAAAGAGTGGGAAAAAAAAAGAGAGAGAGAAGTACATTTTTCAGCCATGGGAGAAAATGTGATTTGGGGATATTTTTCAAAAACTGGAACTTACAGGGTAGATTTTTATAACTATTTTTAAAGGGTTTATTATATAATCTTAGTCAGTATATTGACTTTATAATATAAACATTAATCATGTAAACTTATTTTGTTGATGCTATTAGCATGTTTAATATATTACATTTAAAAATAGAATTGCTTTAAGCTATAAAGTTAAGTGCATTAATTGATTTTACCTTAAATATTTTATTCCTGCCTGATATAGCTACAACTGTTGAAATTTGAGGATTCTTCTAGATTTTGCTATTTCAACATAAATATTGAAGACTGTAAAAGAATGATAACCATAAACTTTACGTACCAATAAAATATGGCATTTACTTTTTATAGTTTTATATTCAACTTTTAATATCAAACAGATATGGAAAAGAGTTTTCCTCAGAAAAGCTGCTGAGCACAAACAGGAATTGTTACCTATTCTTGCACCTCATGGTCCCCTTCCTCCACACTCAATGTATACCTATGTCAAATGGGTATGTCTGAAAACTCCTTCAAATGAAGGTGGATGTTTTGTTCACTTTTATAGAAAGGAAGAACTGGAACTGAATCTATTTTATGCTAGATAATGTATTAGATTATTTGTGCATCTAAGAGAATGAGTTCCTACACAGTATTTTTGAGGATTAAACATGATAATATACACAATGCCTACCTAGTTCGTGGCACACAGTAAGCAATCCATATCTGTTAGTAATTAGATCAGTCTACCAACATGTTGGTTGGCTGATATGTTCTAAAGTTTCAGTGCAGAAGAGATGCATGATATTAGTATTATTATCTGATACAATCTTCCTCATAGCAGCCATACTGAAGTTTTATAAATAAAAATCATGTTAAGCAATGCTGAGAGATACTAAAGAAGACTTAAATAAATGGAAAATTATAATGTGACATTGAAAAGATTCAATATCTGTTATGCCTCTCATTTTGCTTCTCAGAGGGCATACCCTTGAGTGCTTCCTCAGTCACCCTTGGATTAAAATGGTTTTAGTAGAGCTTTTTTTTGTTTTTATGTTCCTAACAACACACAGCTGTTAAAACTCCACTAATTGCAAGGCAATTGCTCTATTGTTTTCATTAATGCTCTGGGGGCACAAATTGCCTCTCAAAGTAATCAGAACAAAGTTTATCTCCTTTAAAGAATAGTTCTTGGATTGTTTGGGGGTTTTGGGTGTTGAGTTTGATAAATTCTTTATAGATTTTGGGTACTAACCCTTCATTGTTTATGTCATTTGCAAATATCTTCTCCGATTGCATAGGCTGCCTTTTAGATTTGTTGATGGTTTCCTTCACTGTGCAGAAGTTTCTTTATCTTGATGAAGTCCCAATAGTTTATTTTCTCTTTTGTTTCCCTTTTCTCTGGTGACATGTCTAGAAGTTACCACTAGTAATTAGAGTTACTAGAAGTTGCTATGGCCAAAGCCCAAGTGGTTGTTGCCTGTGTTCTCCTCTAGAATTTTGATGGTTTCATGTCTCACATTTAGGTCTTTCATCCATTTTGAGTTTATCTTTGTGCATGGTGTAAGAAAGTGGTCCAGGTGCATTCTTCTGTATGTCATGTCACTGTCCTGTTTTCCCAACACCATTTGTTGAAGAGACTGTCTTTTCTCCACTGGATATTCTTTCTTCCTTTGCCAAAGATGTGTTGACCATATAGTTATGGGTCCATTTGTGGGTTTTCTATTATGTCCCATTATTCTGTGTGTCTGTTTTTGTGCCACTACCATACTATCTTGATGATTACAGCTTTGTAATATGGCTTGAGGTCTAGAATCATGGTGCATCCTGCTTTGTTTTCTTTTTTTAGGCCTGCTTTAGCTATTTCAGGTCCTTCATGGTTCCATACAAACTTTATGATTTTTTGTTCTAGCTTGTGTGAGAAATACTGGTGGTATTTTGATAGGGATTACATTAAATGTATAGATTGCTTTGAGTAGTATAGACATGTTCATTCGTTCGCTCTTTCTTTCTTTCTTTCTTTCTTTCTTTCTTTCTTTCTGTCTGCCTTACATCCAAGTTAGTTAGTATATAGTGCAGTAACAATTTCAGGAGCAGATTCCAGTGATTCATCCCTATGTATAACACCCAGTGCTCATCCCCTTAAAGCCCTTTACCCATTTAGCTCACCCCCACCCACCTCCCTTCCAGCAACCCTCAGTTTGTTCTCTGTATTTAAAAGTCTTTTATGTTTTGTCTCCCTCCCTGTTTTTATATTATTTTTGCTTCCCTTCCCCTATGTTTATCTGTTTTGTATTTTATATTCCACATGAGTGAAGTCACATAATATTTGTCTTTCTCTAATTTCACTTAGCATAATATACTCTAGTTCCATTCACATTGTTGCAAATGGCAATAGTTCATTTTTTTTTTTTGATTACTGAGTAATACTCCATTGTAAATATACACCACATCTTATTTATCCGTTCATCTGTTAATGGACGTTTGGGCTCTTTCCATAATTTGGCAATTGGCAATAGTGCTGCTATAAACATTGGGGTGCATGTGCCCCTTTGAAACAACACACCTGTACCCTTGGATAAATACCTAGTAGTGCAATTGCTGGATCGTAGGGTAGTTCTAGTTTTAACTTTTTGAGGAACCTCCATACTGTTTTCCAGAGTGGCTGCATCAGTTTGCATTCCCACTAGCAGTGCAAAAGAGAACCTCTTTCTCCACATCCTCACCAACATCTGTTGTTGCCTGAGTTGTTAATGTTAGCCATTCTGACAGGTGTGAGGTAGTATCTCATTGTGGCTTTAATTTGCATTTCCTTAATGATGAGTGATGTTGAGCAATTTTTCATGTGTCTGTTAGCTATCTGGATGTCTTCTTTGGAAAAGTGTCTATTCATGTCTTGCCCAATTCTTCACTGGATTATTTGTTTTTTGGGTGTTGAATTTGATAACTTCTTTATAGGTTTTGTATACTAACCCTTTTTTCAGATATGCCATTGAAAATATCTTCCCCTATTCCATTGGTTGCTTTTTAGTTTTGCTGATTGTTTCCTTCACTGTGCAGAAGTTTTTATCTTGATAAGGTCGCAATAGTTCATTTTTGCTTTAGTTCCCCCTGCCTCCCAAGCCATGTTGAGTAAGAAGTTGCCGCAGTAGAGGTCAGAAAGGTTTTTGCCTTATTTCCCCTCTAGGATTTTGATGACTTCCTGTCATACATTTAGGTCTTTCATCCATTTTGAGTTTATTTTTGTGTATGATGTGAGAGAGTAGTCCAGGTTCATTTTGCACATGTCTCTGTCCAGTTTTCCCAACACCATTTGTTGAAGAGGCTGTCTTTATTCCATTGGATATTCTTTCCTGCTATGTCAAAGATTAGTTGGCCATATGTTTGTGGGTCAATTTGAGCTAAATGTCTGATTTTGTACCAGCACCATACTGTCTTGATGATTACAGCTCTGTAATACATTTGGAAGTCCAGGATTGTGACGCTTCCAGCTTTTTAAGGATTGCTTTGGCTATTCAGGGTCTTTTCTGGTTCCATACAAATTTTAGGATTGTTTGTTCTAGCTCTGTGAAGAAAGCTGGTGTTATTTTGATAGGGATTGCATTGAATATGTAGATTGCTTTGGGTAGTATCAACATTTTAAAAATATTTGCTCTTCTAATCCATGAGCATGGAATATTTTTCCATTCTTTGTGTCTTCTTAAATTTCTTTCATAAGCTTTCTATAGTTTTTTTGTGTATAGATATTTCATCTCTTTGGTTAGATTTATTCCTAGGTATTTTGTGGGTTTTGGTGCAGTTTTAATGGGATCAATTCCTGGATTTCTCTTTTTGTTGCTTCATTATTGGTGTTTAGAAATACAACTGATTTCTGTGCATTTTATATCCTGTGACTTTGCTGAATTCATGGATCAGTTCTAGCAGTTTTTGGTGGAATCATTTGGGTTTTCCATAAAGATTATCATGTCTTCTGCGAAGAATGAAAGTTTGACTTCCTCCTGCCAATTTGGATGGCTTTTATTCCTTTGTGTTGTCTGATTGCTGAGGCTAGGACTTCCAATACTGTGTTAAATAACAGTGTCAATAGTGGGCATCCCTGTCGTGTTCCTGTTCTTAGGGGGAAAGCTCTCAGTTTTTCCCCATTGAGTGGGTCTTTTATATATGGCTTTTATTATCTTGAGGTATGATCCTTTAATCCCTACTTTCTTGAAGGTTTTTATCAAGAAAAGATGCTGTATTTTGTCAAATGCTTCCTCTGCATCTATTGAGAGGATCATGTGGTTCTTGGCTTTCTTTTATTGATTTGATGTATCTCATTGATTGTTTTGTGGATATTGAACAAGCTATGCATCCCAGGTACAAATCCCATTTGGTCATGGTGAATAATTCTTTTAATGTATTGTTGCATCCAGTTGGCTTGTTGAGGATTTTTGCATCCATGTTCATCAGGGAAATTGGTCTATAGTTCTCCCGTTTAGTGGGGTTTTGTCTGGTTTTGGAATCAAGGGAATGCTGCCTTCATAGAATGAGTTTGGAAGTTTTCCTCCCATTTCTATTTTTTGGAACAGCTTCAAGAGAATAGGTGTTAACTCTTCTTTAAATGTTTGGTAGAATTCCCCTGGAAAGCCATCTGGCCCTGGACTCTTGTTTTTTGGCAGATATTTTTATTACTAATTTGATTTGTTTACTGGTTATGGGTCTGTTCATATTTTTTATGTCTTCTTGATTCAGTTTTGGTAGTTTGTATGTTTTTAGCAATTTGTCCATTTCTTCCATATTGCCCAATTTATTGGCATATAATTGCTCATAATGTTCTCTTATTATTGTTTGTATTTCAGCAGTGTTGGTTGTGATCTCTTTCATTCTTGATGTTATTTATTTGGGTCCTTTCCTTTTTCTTTTCATCAAACTGACTAGGAGTTTATCAATTTTGTTAATTCTTTCAAGGATCCAGCTCCTAGTTTCATTGACCTGTTCTGTTTTTCTTTTTTTCTGATAGCATTAATTTCTGCTCTAATCTTTATTATTTCCCATCTTCTGCTAGTTTTGGTGTTTATTTGATATTCTTTTACCAGCTCTTTAAGGTATAAAGTTAGGTTGTGTAGCTGAGACTTTTCTGCCATAGGAAGGCCTGGATTGCTATATACTTGCCTCTTATGACCGCCTTTGCTGTATTCCAGAAGTTTGGACTGTGGTGTTATCATTTTCATTGGCTTCATGTACTTTTCAATTTTCTCTTTAACTTCTTGGTTAGCCCATTCATTCTTTAGTAGGATGTTCTTTAGTCTCCAAGTATTTGTTGTCTTTCCTAATTTTTTCTTGTGGTTGATTTCAAGTTTCATTGTGTTGTGGTCTGAAAATATGCACAGCATGATCTTGATCTTCTTGTACTTGTTGAGGACTGATAGTATGTGGTCTGTTCGGGGAAATGTGCTGTGTGCACTTGAGAAGAATGTGTATTCTGCTGCTTTAGGGTGAAATGTTCTGAATATATCTGTTAAGACCATCCAGTCCCGTGTGTCATTCAAAGTCATTGTTTCCTTGTTGATTTTCTGTTTAGATGATCTGTGCATTGCTTTAAATGGGGGTGTTAAAGAACACTACTATTATGGTATTATTATTAATGAATTTCTGTATGCTTGTGATTAATTGATTTATATATTTGGGTATTTCTCATTGCAGGCATAGATGTTTAGAATGGTTAGGTCTTCTTGGTGGATAGACCTCTTATGATATAATGCCCTTCTTCATCTCTTGTTACAGTCTCTATTTTAAAATCTAGATTGTCTGATATCAGTATGGCTACTCTGCCTTTCTTTTGTTGACCATTAGCCTGATAGATGGTTCTCTATCCCCTTACCTTTATTCTGAAGGTGACTTTAGGTCTAAATGTCTCTCTTTTAAACAGCCTGTAGATGGATCTTGTTTTCTTATCTATTCTGTTATCCTATGTCTTCTTATTGGAGCATTTAGCCCATTGACATTTAGAGTCAGTACTAAAAGATATGAATTTATTATCATTTTGTTGCCTGTAGAGTTGGAATTTCTGATGGTGTTCTCTGGTCCTTTCTAGTCTTTGTTGCTTTTGGTCTTTTTTGTTTTGTTTCATCTTTTCTCCCCTCAAAGAGCCCCCCTTAAAATTTCTTGCAGGGCTGGTTTAGTGGTCACAAACTCCTTTAATTTTTGTTTGTCTGGGAAACTTTTTATGTCTCTTTTTATGTCTGAATGACAGCCTTGCTGAATAATGAATTTGGTGGCATATTTTTCTGATTCAGCATACTGAATATATACTGTCACTCCTTTATGGCCTGCCAAGTTTCTATGGATAGGTCTGCTGAGAACCTGATCTGTAGGTTAAGAACTTTTTTTCTCTTGCTGCTTTCATGATGCTTTCCATATCTCTGTATTTTGTGAATTTGACTATGATATGCCTTGTTGACTGTCGGTTTTTGTTGAAAATAATGGGAGTTCTCTGTGCTTCCTGGATTTTGATGTCTGTTTCTTTCCCCAGGTTAGGAAAGTTTTCTGCTATGATTTTCTCACATAACCCTTCTACCCCTTCTACCCTCTCTTCATCTTCTGGGGCCCCTATGATTCGGATGTTATTCCTTTTTAATGAGTCACTGAGTTCTCTAATTCTTATCTCATGCTCTTTTGCCTTAGTCTCCCTCTCTTTTTCTGCTTCATTATTCTCCATAATGTTGTCCTGTATATGGCTGATTCACTGCTCTGCTTCATTCACCCTTGCTGCCATGATTTTCCTTCAAGATTGCATCTCAGTTATATCATTTTAATTTTGTCCTGAGTAGATTTTCCTTCTTTTGTCTCCAGAGAAAAGGATTCTTGCTTTTTTAACCCCAGCTAGTATTCTTATTGTCTTGATTCTAAGTTCTGGTTCAGACATCTTGCTTATATCCGTGTTAAGTCCCTGGCTATCATTTTTTTTCTGTTCTTTCTTTTGGGTGAATTATTCCATTTTGTCATTTTGGAGGAAGAAAAAGAATAAAATAAAATAAATCAAAATTTAAAAGAACACACACCAAAAAATAAAATGAAGAATGCTAGATCCTAGGTGTGTTTTGGTCTGGTTGTTGAAAGAAGTTTGATAGCATAGAGGAAAAAGAGAAAGAAAAGAGAAGAATAAAAGGAAAACATTTGCAAATTTAAAAAAGTAATACAATAAAATAGAGTAAAATGAAATGATGAAAGTAAAACAGAATAAAAGCATTTACAAAAAGGAAAAAATATAGTAGAAAAAATAGGAAAATCATTTTTATAAAAACAGAAAATGAACATATTTTTTTTTTCTTTTTCTGTATTCAAGAATAAGAAAAGGAAAAGAAAAACAAATTGAATAGATGGACCAACAAACAGAATGGAACACTACTGAAATTACATCTAGTTTCCCCTAGAAGTCAACCTATGAAACATTTTATTGTCCATAAACTAAGCAGGTGGAGAGACTTGTTGTTTTCCCCTAGGGCAAGGTTGGCACAGTTGGATGGGCTTGGTGTAACGGCTCTGTTCTCCACTAGGTGGCGATGCTTAGCTTACTGGGGTGGATTGGTGTGGGGCCTGGCATTGTAATGCAGTATTGGGAGAGGTGACAATGGCATCCCCCAGCTACCCAGTCTCGAGTATCAGAACTCTGCTCTCATAGCCTGGCAGTCAAGCACCCTTCCTTTGTCTCAGGCCTCCATCTACTCCCTGCTTCTACCCTGTCCTTGGCCAGGTCGTCAGCTTGCTAGGCGGCACCTCCCATGTTTTATTTCAGATGGGACTTTGTTCCAAACCCCTCACTTCTGAGTGCCCTGCGACTTCGACCCACTCAGACCCTCTGGGGAAATTTCTTGCCGAGCACTGGCCAGATGCCGGCTGTCCCTGGGAAACACTTATGCCACCGTGCTGCTGTAGATGCCCAGAGACTGTGGCTGGGTTCCAGTCTGTCCCAGAAAAAGTTCACATGATTGTGTAGCAGCAGCATTTCAGGGATTATGGTAAATCACAACACACATCTGGCACCAGACTTCACCACCTCTTAATGTCTTGTTGCAACACCAGCGAATGTGGCTGTTCTCCAGGGTCCATGGGGACCTTTGCCTGTGGAGAGGCCACACTGCCTTTACCAAATATCCTCTAAGCAGGGGAACTGCCTCTCCCCATGTGGCCCGAGGACCCCTCAGACCTTGCTGTCTGCTCCTGGGGATTCACCCTTCCCACCAGAGCTCCACCAGGTATCAAGCTGCAGAGTTTCATAGTCTTAATGGCATCCAAAACCTCTCCTCTCTTCCCTTTCCCTTTCTTAGTAATTCCGTTATGGGTGTTTCCACTCTTTCTCTCCAGCTGCTTTCAGGGGAAGTGCTTTTTCTGTACTCTCTGCTTTGTCTCCATCCTCTCTTCACCAGCAAAAACAGCTCCCTACCCTACACAGCTTCTCTCTCCCCCAGTTCACCTCTCTGTGCCATATACCTCCCGAGTTCTGTGGTTCAAGTTATGCAGAAGTTGAGTTAATCGTCAGAGCAGTTTTCTAAGTATGTGAGATGGTTTGGTGTTGATCTAGATGCATTTCGGGCACAAGAGGCACAAAAAACCTCCTTGTTCCTCCACCATCTTGGCTCCTTGACTGAGTAGTATAAACATTTTAACAATGTTTGTTCTTCCATTCCCTGAACTAGGAATTTATTCACAGGAATAAATTGTTTGTTTCTTTGTGTCCTCTTTAATTTCTTTCATAAGTGCTCTATAGTTTGCAGAGTACAGTTATTTTACCTCTTTTGTTATGTTTATTTCTAGGTATCTTTTTGATTTGGATACAATTGTACATGGAATTGATTCCTTGAGTTCTCTTTCTGCTGCTTCATTATTGGTGTATAGAAATGCAATATATTTCTGTACATTGATTTTCTATCCTGCAAGTTTGCTGAATTCATGTATTAGTTCTAGCAAATTTTTTTCTTTTAGGTTTTCTACATAGAGGTGTGTGCATACCTCTCCCGCCACCCCCCCCCCCCCACACACACACATGCAAAATGGAGTAATACTTAGCCATCAAAAAAAAAAATGAGGGGCACCTGGGTGCTCAGTTGGTTGAGCGTCCAACTTCGGCTCAGGTCATGATCTCATGGTTTGTGAGTTTGGGCCCCGCGTCGGGCTCTGTGCTGACAGCTCGGAACCTGCAGCTTGCTTCGAATTCTGTGTCTCCCTCTCTCTCTGCCCCTCCCCTGCTCATACTCTGCCTCTCTCTGTCTCTCAAAAATAAATAAATGTTAAAAAAAATGAAATCTTGCCATTTTTAACAATGTGATTGGAGCTAGAGTGTATTATGCTAAACAAAATAAGTCAGTCAGAAAAAAGATCATATGATTTAACTCATGTGGAATTTAGGAAACAAAACAGATGAACATATGGGAAGAGGGAAAAAGAGAGAGGGAGAGGGAAGCAAACCATAATAGTCAACAATAAGAGAATAAACTGAGGGTTGATGGAGGGAGGTAAATGGGGGATGGGTTAGATGGGTGATGGGCATTAAGGGGGGCACTTGTTATGATGAGCAGTGAGTATTATATGTAAGTGATGAATTACTACATTTTATTCCTGAAACCAATATTATACTATATATTAACTGATTAGAATTTAAATAAAAATTTGGAAGGAAAAAAATAATAGGATTTATACACTGAAAACTATAAACATTGTTGAAAGATATTAAAGAACACTTAAATAAATGGGAAGATACCTCCCACAAAAAATTAATTAATTTTTTTCTCAAAATAAAATAAAAAATAAAGAATAGTTCCTGAGGTCAATGTTTTAGGTTTGTTTCAACCCCCAGGAGGGCTCTCACTAAGCCCCCCCCCCCCACCTCTCTCTCCCTGTTTCTCTTTGGAAGTTTAGCTGGCCTCACCATTTAGCCTCTACTGTAGTGAATCTATCAGTTTCTTGTCTGCTGCTTTTCATCCCAACGTCCACTGTTTTAGAAGGTGCCCTTTTGCTTGACTTTCTCTCCACTCTATTGGAAATGAAGTCAGTTCTTGGGAATGGATTTCAAGCTGTCTGCTCTACAGCCTTTTTCTCTCCTTGAGTAAAATCTCTGAGCCAGGGTTCTAGAGGTGAGGATAGAGACAATGGCATTTTCTTCCCTGTGTGGCATCCCCTCTTCAGGAGCTGAGTGAGTGCTGGATGGATGTTGGGGGCAGTATCTCCTATGTCCTCAGCTTGCCTCTCTTGGTTTTGAAATGCCCACCCCATCAGATAGGGCTTGGGTGATTGGGCACCACTATCCTCAGTGTAATCATGCCTAAGGCAGAGCAGTCATCTAGCAAGTGGGGACTGGTTGGAAGAAAGTAGTCCCTCCCTCTCAGCCACACTCTGCTGGAACACAGACTCAGTAACAGGCAGCCGCAAGCCGCTTGAGGAATGCTGTCTTTCTGTCCTTCCTGGAAAGATCACCTTCTACGTAGAATCCTAGGGAAGAGGAATCCAACCCTGTGTTCTTGGCCTTGCCAGTCCAAGTGGATCCTATGTCTTGGTAGCTGGGAAGGAGAAGGAAGGGTTGGGTGTTGGTTCAAATGTCACAGATTCTGGCAGCTCTTACTAAGTTTTAGCAGATTTTCTTGAACGAATATTTCTTCACCCACTATAAAAAACATAGTGCCATTTCCAAAGCCTTTAAAAACTATTATGTAAACAGTTTCCACCAGTATAGCTGGGAGTGGGTCTCTGGAATTCCTCATGCTGCCAGGTCAGAATTGGAACTCCCCTAGTTCTTGTCGCTTGTTTGTCAGTCATAAAAGCAAACCCTCACTCTCTGTTGTCTAGCCTCTCCATATGCTTGTGGTGAATATAGTTTGCAGTATGCCTGCTCTCTTTTTCAAAGCCTCTGTGAAAATGTGGTTGACGTGTTACTGTGAACTTTGCTTCATCCTCCACACACATATGCCCACCCATCTGTAATGCTGCAAAGCACTACTGTGTCTACCCTTCATACACAGATGCCATTAACCACTCTTTTCCAACTCTGAAGACACGGGTTAAAAATGGCTTCTAAGCAAATTGTAGGTCGGTCATAGTTATTAATTTTCTTTCAGCATGCATTTTAAGTTATAATAAATGGTATAGAATTTAAGAAAAATGTATTGAGGCACCTGCGTGTTTCAGTTGGTCGAGCAGCCAATGCTTGGTTTCAGCTCAGGTTGTGATCTCATAGTTCATGAGTTCGAGCCCCGCATCAGGCCCCACACTGATAGTGCAGAGCCTGCTTGGGATTCATTCATTCTCTCTCTCTCTTTCTCTCTCTCTCTCTCTCTTTGTCTTCTCTCATTCTCTCTATCCCCCACTCACATGCACACACACTCTCTCTCTCTCAAAATAAATTTAAAAAATAAAGAAAAACATTTGTTATATATAAAAAAAGAAACACTTGTCCTCTCTATCTTTCCCTTACCTCCTAATCAGTGCTAGAAGAGAAAAAAAAGGTGGGGGGGGGATGCCTTTATAAGTCATGGATAAGCCCTTGAAGGTACTATTTACTGACAAGACAGGGCTGTCTGTGATACATACTTATTGGTATGCATCATGACAATTTTGGTAAAGACAAGGTCTAAAAGTACCCAGTAGTAATTCCCTGGCATAATCTGGAACAATGTGCTTAAAAGAGAGACCAGACTCTTACTCAGGACAATCTAAAATCTTGACAGAATAAGTGAACCCTAAGCCTCTCAGTGCTCTGATTATATACTGATTATATGTATATTGTATATATGATTATATGCTCTGATAATATGTATATTTATGTTGGCTTGTACTTCTTTCCCTGGGATGGGGTCTTTTGAGGTGTTATTTCTACAGTAATGTCTACACCCTATCACGCCTACTGTCTTTCACATGATCATGTGAGGCTACTATAGAAAAAAGTGGAATGGGTAGAAAAACCTTTTTAAATTAACAGTTAGATGGATATGTGTATATGTATGTGTGTATAGTTTAATATTTTGCATAGATTTTCATGGATCATAATTATTGATAAAAAAAGGTAAAAGCAGGTAGATAAGTTCTTGCTATTATCTTGTTAAAGATTCTAGCACTAGTTATGCTCTGATCATTTCACAGCTCAAATGTTTTTGTTTCCTTTTCTCTGTGCTTTTCCTTCCCCTCCCCCTCTCTATGTTCTCCAGCAGCTGCATCCTTCTCAATTTCCTCTACTTTTACTGTAATAATGTGTTATGAAGACAAATGGTCTGAACTAATACAGGCGTTAGCTCTACATGCCACATCTAATTTGAGATGTGTGCCGTGGTTACTGGTGTGGGAACATGGAAGAGAGTATGGGCTGAATTAATCACCAAAGCATACTAGACAATAAACCAAATGAAGCAGTATTCTCTTCTTACAGCTTAAAAAGTATATTGAATTCAATGAAACAGGAACCTTTTCTTAAACATTGTATTTACTGAGAGGAAATCAGTCTGCCTAGTGGCTATGATTATAAACTCTGGCGACCGGTTCCCTAAATTCAAATCCCAGCTTTGCAATTTATAAGCTGTTAAACCTAGGGGACTTATTTCCTGTGTTCATATCTGTTTCCTCAATGTTTAAAATGGGGTAAATAGCATCTACCTCAAACGATTATTATATGGATGAATAAATTAATTCATATGAAGGTGCCTAGAACCATGCCTGAGACATAGTAAGTTTTCAGTAGACACTGGCGATAATATAGTCATGTAATATGCTGAAGCTGGTATAAATTATCATTGCCTTTCATTCATAAATCTATTTTCCATTTCATTAATTGAATTTGTTCACAGAACACTTTCCAGTTTCTTTTTACATTTTTTAAGGGTACAGATCCTATTTAGATGTAGTTCTTGCATCTAAATGTAGCCAAGAAATAACTTCTAGTCTCTGTATCAAAAATCTATTTCTACAGTCAAACATTCTGCTGGCTTTTTTAAAAATTGTGCTTACTGCCTGTGTAAAGTGTAGGCTTTCAGATTTTTGTTGAATGTATAAATGACTCCATGATATAATTAATCATTAAATTGCAAAATCAATTTTCCGTTTTCTTTTTTTTATAATTTTGGCTTCATTTTTCCTAAATATGTTTATTATCTGACTAGATTATAACTCCTTACAAAAGGGCTCTGTTTTATATCTCCTGTATCTCCTCATATTAGCTTCAAAGTCTATTCATAATGGAAATAGACTATATGTAAGCAACAGTATATCTGAAGTTCTGCAAAACTCATCAATAATTACACCAGGCCCGATGACATCAATGGAATTGGTGTTGTTTGGAAACTTCATTTAAATTGGTTTTGTTTTTCTTTACTGTTTCAAAGACACATGTAAAAAAAAACTCTTGTAGCCCTCAGGTTTGGCCTTGGCTCAAAATGGTATTCTTGGGAGGGTTTTGCTGAGGCCCTCTTGAAACAGGAGACTCAGGTTGTATTTCTGTGACAGTGAAAGAGATTTGTTCATATTAGATTTTGCTTTTGAGGCATGAATGCATGGGGTTTTTCTTTATTCTTTAGTTTAGGGCCTCAGTTAATAGAACACAAGGCAAGAACTCTGTGTTTAAACGTTTTAGATTAATTATTGGTGGTCTGAAGAAATCTGGACTTTCAGCCAGATATGTAGCAAAGAACAAACACAGCCTGAGTCAATAAAGAAATATTAAAATGATTAAGTATGATAGATATAGCATTATCTCCAGGAGCTAGGTTTAGGTAGACTTCATCGATTTTTCTTGAAATCTTGTCCAAATTGCCTTTACTCTGTGTGCTTTCTTATGATCGCTTGCTAATATGTTGAGTTCCACTTTGCAGAGATGATTATTTGCCTCAGTTTGAGATCTGTACATAGAAAAACATTTTGCAAGTAAGAGAAAAGACTGCCTTCAAATTTTATTAGCTGGAGCTGGAATTCACTGGCTCACAGGTATGATAATATATTCTTCCCGGCAAAACAAGATTTTTCTTTAATCCAAGAAGATTAAGGCGTTTATTTGGACAACCTCATTTGGTTGGCATAACGGACAAGAAGTCTTTACGTTTCTGATAATAAAAGCTGTGGATATCCTGCCTTATGGAAACAATCATTTGGACTTCATATAAGAGGGATAGTTCTAAAGAAATTCAAGTAAGTTAAATAGCTGAGAACCATGTATATGTCAAACATGCTATGTTTCACATATATTGTCTCATTCAATTATAACAACACTCTGTGGTAGGAAGAATTATGTCCCTGATTTTAAGAATATCGATCTAGGGCTCAGGTTAAATGACTGACTAGTCCACAGTAATGAAGCTAATAAGTAGCAATAGGATTTTAATTCAGATATTTTGGCTTTTTCTAGTTCACCATCTTGCTTCCACATGTAGTGCTCTATATAGTGAAGCGTCATATTTATTTTTGCATGCTAATTTTTCTTGCCCTTCATAATATACACAATCTAATTCATTGCAATGATTTACTATTATAATTGCATTTTATAAGCCTACACTATATTTGATGATCCTAATAAAAACTTTATAAAATATTTGATCAATAAGATATTTTATGAAAGCTGATATAGATGTGAAGTCAAATGCTATATGTATAATTTTCATTTTCTGAGTGATCATTTGCCCCTGAAATCCTCAGCAGTAGTTGAATTTCATGTTGGCCATATGTCACCAGATAAATAATCTCATGTTGGAATTTGAAACTTGACTTGTAATAGTGCCTGGGATTTGAGATTTGACCCACTGTCGTTAGATATTAATGATCAGTATCCAGGAAATAATAAAATTTATGTTAGCTTTTAATGGGATTTTGTTTATAAGGATAGACAACACTAAGCCTCATTAGGTTCATGAAGAGCACTTTTATCCTGAGTATATCCAAGCCTTAAACAATATGGCTTTAAAGATATGAGGTTGAATTCATATTATATAGTGAATGATAATGAACTGCATGGATTTTTCTGTTATTCTCTTTTTCAACAGTCTTTTTTCTTCAGTCTACGAGTTAGGTATCAGAATTTGTCTGAGGCTTGTGAGTAGATACCCATATATTAAAAGGGTACTATTTAAAACATAAACCAGGTTATCTAAAGATAAACCAGTCTTGTATGTAACACTTGGATTTGCACTGAGAGACCTAACAAATTCATATAAAAATTCATACAGATGCCTTTTCTAAAATAAGAATACCCATAATCACTGCTACTTTATTCCATTAAGACGTAAATCATATGGTCCATTTTTATGAGTCAACACTGAATATTCCTCCCATTTCTCTGTTCAGAATACGATGCAGGAGAAAGCATCTGTATGCAACACTGAACAGTTTTAAAAGGCAATGGTCATGCTTAAAATGCACTATAAAGGTCACTGCTTGAAAAGGAATAAATGTTGTATCCCAAGGTATCCCTTCTTTGTTATCTTCTGAAAAGCCCTTGGATTCAGTATCTCTATAAGATTTATAGAATACATAACACCATCTTCCTCAGGGCAAAGTTCATTTTGCTCAAGCATTTAATGTTTAATATCTTTCTTTTGGAAATTTTGGCTGCAGAGAGAAGCCTATGAATAATTTGAAGTGATCTAGAGAGACTTCAAAAATTCCACTGTGCATTCTATAGAACACACTTTACATAGAAATAATTCAATCAAGGGCATCTAATTAGGCGTTATATATTAATGCTATGCATCAGTGATTGGAGGTCTATCAATGGGCCAGTCCTTTTATGGAGTTTGACAGTCTAAATTCTTAACTAAAGATAAATGACTTCCTTGCAGCCAAATGAAACTTCACCTTGCAATTTCCCTCTCCTTTTAAATGTTAATTCCATCATGAAGGCAGAGACTGTTGTTCATAAATATTATAAACATCTACCATTTGCTTTGTTCAATCTCAATGGATATTCTCTTGCAATTAGCATCTCATCTTGTGTCTGTAATTACTGGAAATGATAACATAAAATTTTAAAGATACAATTTAGGAAAACAAACACTAGAATGGTTTAGTGACTTCTTTGTGTAGTCCACCCTCCGGTGCGTTTCTGAGAAGACACAAGTGTAGTTCAATAGGCAAACAAGCTTCTTGAAATTAATATTTCAATAAATACTTACTGAAATACTTTTGTGTGCCATGCACTTTGCTGGGTACTTTTACTGATGACTCAGCTCAGCTCTGTTGAATCCAGAAGTGTATCTCTTTCAGTTCTATCTCCCTTGCTTCTCTGTTTGTAGGCTTTAAATATGTAGCCGGAGAACTTTGGAAATATATTTTGGATATTTTAAAAGAGAGCCTTATTTTTAAAAATCCTGATTTTAGGAAAAGGGAGAATAGAACACACTACTTTCCTAATATTATGGATATTATATATTTTAACCTTTGGACTGAATGCTCCTTTGGACTGAACACTTCTGGCAATAAACAATGAAACAGCAACATTGTAAAGAAGGGAAAGTCTGATCCAAAGGCAAACCAATCAAAGCTGTACACATGGCTAAGTAGAAGAATGAACACAAAAGGAAATCACTGTTTACAGTGAGCAGGTGGTGGGTGGAAGCTGAGATATAAAAGAGCGACAAAAGGAAGAAAATAGGATTCATGCTCTGCTGTTCTTGGAGTTGATGTGACAGCTGCCTGCTGACCTCAATGCCCACCCCATGGGGCATGGCATATCAGGCCCAAGGCTGAAGGCACACATACAGTGCTGACTAACTCTGTCTGGGAATTTTAAAACCCAAGAAGTTCATGATAAAGTCAGACTGTTCTTTTTCCTGACAGCCAGTGCAGAGAGCAGGTACGAACTTAATTTGTTCACAACTGTGGAATCCACTGAATGTTTCTACGCAGGACAATTGCCTGTGATGGAGATGACTGGCCGGAAGCTCTCAAAGCAGGAATTACAGACTTCAGGTTGGTTAGTTCGTAAAAGCAAGGGCTTCTACGGCTGTGACCAAACAGATCCAACAAAGTACATGTTGCTCTCAAGGGGTTGGGGGAGATACCAAATTCATGTTATTCCACCTATGTAATTGGCGAGTGGAACTGGGTCACTGCCAAGAAGTAACACACATTTATGACACTGGTGTACTGCCCAACTATAAATCATATGGCAAGATAGGTGCTTAGCCTTCACTTGTCTTTTCTCCAAGTAGCAGGTGTCTGGATTTTTAGGAGGAGGCAAATGGGAGATAAAAAGATAATGAAAGGATTCAGACTTAAACAGTTAAAAAAGTTTTTTCACAGTAGCAACACATATGAATTGTAATAGCAAGCATATATATTGAGTGTACTATGTGCCATACACGCTTCTAAGAACCTTACCAATAATAACTGCTTGGGGCGTCTGGGTGGCCCAGTGGGTAAAACATCCAACTCTCAATTTTGGCTCAGGTCATGATCTCACAGTTCATGAGATCGAGCCCTGTGTCAGGCTCAGCATGGCTCCTACTTGGGATTCTCTCTCTCCCTCTCTTTCTGCCACCCCCCTGCTCATGCACACACTCTCTCTCATAATAAATGAACTTAAAAAAATAATGGTAACTCATTTATAAAATAGTGTTAGTGGTTAAATCCATTGCAGGGAGTTGCTGTGGGTATTAAATTAAATAATATGTGAAGTGTCTTTGTTAGTATGCTCTCAGTAATTGTTCATTTTCTGAGTCCTTGTATGCCAGTAGAATTTAATAAACATAGCTACCTTTTATTGGACATTTTTATGCACTCTAAGCATTTTAAATACTGTTTCTTCTTTTAACCTTACAAATGCCTTATGAAAACAGGTTCTATCACACTCATTTACAGATGGAAAAACTAAAGCTTAAAAAAGTCCGCTGATTTCTCCAGTGTCATGTGGCTTGTAAGTGGCAGTGCTAAAATTCAAACCTAGATCTGTTCCTAAAATCATTCTTCTTAAACCCCTGACAACACCATCTTACATTAAAAAAAGAAAGAGATTGTAATATTATAGCAGAAGGTGATATCAATATTTTAGTACTTATTTGCCATATTTCCAAAATTCCCAATAACTCATTACTTCACTTATAATAGTATTCATAATTTACTAAAATTGGTGAAATTTAAACACTTAATGAATTATAAATACAAAACTTATAAGCACAAAATTTACATTAAAAACAATGTATAACAATACAGGTATGTTATATCCTAAAATAAATTGTTAGGCAAAACTAACAAAAATTCGGGTTGTTGTTTTTTTCTTAAGAATAACATACTAAACACAAAAATAAAGAAAGCAACCATAAAGAATTGAAAATAGAAAATCGTCACTAAATCCTTCTTAACAAAGAATGATTGTTTCACAGGTGAGACATGAATATATTTGGGGCAAATTTTTCAGCTGCTGAAAAAACAATTTCTAATTTTAAGCTAATTTGGTAAATTGAGCTATAAGCTAACTTCAAATATTTTTCTGTGTCACCATCTTAGATTAGTAAGCCCTCCTGTTTTAGAATTTTAGAATGCAAATATAGCAAAGCATTGAGAGTCACCAGACATTCCTGGGATAGGTGAGTCTCATTCTCTCTTGCCTCTCAGTTTCAGACTGGTTTTATAGAAAGGGAATACAGGGTGCACAGATGAAAAGAGACTTCTGGGTCTCCAAGAATTGGCAGAGCAATCAGCTTACATGGTCTTGGTGGTAGGTGAGCAGTACAGTGTTAGGTATGGAGAGGCTGCTGGTGGGCAGTTGTGCCCTGTTTTGCTAGGCTGGTCTCTATGAGTTGAGAGGGGGTGCTTCCAGCCCTATGGGAACTGCCTCCCCACTTCCACTTCCAAGACCACCCCTTACCTTTAATAGAGAAAGAAGGGTGTTGCCTCAAGGTCTTCCATAATCTTTCCTGGTCATTCTCTTTACTCCCATGCCAAGGGCCTCTCTATAGCAAATGCTGAACTTTTTATCAGTTCTCGTTATCATGGTCCCTTCCCAGAGCTAGTGGCATTTTAGGTGAGGAGGAGGATGGAGGCAGTGGTTAGTCCAGGAGAGCCATTATGATGCCTGGGTCAGAGTTGAAGGTCCCTGCCTGTCCTTCCCGAATAGCAGTAGCAGCTGTGGCACAAGACTATATTTTGGACATGCCTGACCTCTTTGGAAGGATCTGATCTCCATTCCTGATTGGATACTGAAATGTCAGTATTTCACCAAAAGTATTGCTTATATTCAGCATTTAAAAATATGTACTATATAGTGGACACAATATTGCAATTATTAATTACTTTGATTTATAATTGATGCCTTCCATTCAACCTCCCCAAGTGAATAAACAATTAATTAAAAATTTTTTAATGTTTATTTATTTTTGAAAGAGAGAGAGAGACAAACCATGAGCAGGGGAGGGGCAGAGAGAGAGGGAGATACAGAGAGTGGGGAAGGGGCAGACAGACAGGGAGACACAGAATCCAAGGCAGGCTCCGGGCTCTGAGCTGTCAGCACAGAACCCAACATGGGGCTCAGACTCATAAGCCATGAGATCATGACCTGAGCTGAAGTCAGACACTTAGCCAACTGAGCCACCCAGGTGCCCCAATAAACAATTAATTAGTAACAGATAGATGCATATAGTGACATTGGATGCATTTCTGATTGTGTGTATAAATCTAAAATATTCCCCTTACATGTATATTGTCTTTTGTTTGTGACTAATAGAAGGATTCCTTGAGAACTTGAAATCTAGAAGTAAGTTAATGGAATGGCTTTCCTTCACTAGGTATGGTTGTGGCTCTTATTGGTTCTGTACTCTGGATTTTAGCATTGTTGAAGAGAACAATGGATTTATGTCTTATTTATGTTAGAATAGACTCAATATTCAACCACCTAAAGCAAGAGTTCAACTCCCGTAAGTGACTAAAAGTGTTGGTGTCAGCTTAGACCTTTATAAATAAATGCTGAACTTCTACTTACTTTGTGTGGCTTGTCACCCCTGTAAGTCAAGAGCAGCTAGTGAAAATTGACAACCATTTTAATAACTGTTTTCATGCTGCCCTATGGAAAGCATCATTAAATCTATAGTGGTGACCAATCAGAAGGGGACACATGGCATCTGCTTTAGAGAAGCCATGCTGTCTAATAAGAATGTTTCAGCACCCTGGCATTGGATCCTCATGTGTTTGCCAAGTTCATATGGGCCTGGGAAATGCAGAACATTCTATATCATTGATAGCCTGTAAGGATGATAGGGCCATAGAAAGTTGAATAGATGTTTCATTTTCTTCAGAAAATATTTGCCACAATAATTTTGTTTAGGAACATAAAAAGGAAAGCTAAATATTATTGGCTTGCTAATTAAGAGAGGGAATAAATTTTTATAACAAATAACATATCTTAATTCCTATTTGAAACATTGAAAGCCCCCAATAATTACTAGTTGAGAACAAATGAACACAGGCATCTTTCCACTTTAGAATCACATCTTCTATAAGAAGCATTCTCATTTCCATTGATTTAAAGTTGAGGAGTTAAGGGATGCCTTAGTGGCTCGGTTCAGTAAGCATCTGACTCTTGACTTCAGCTCAGGTCATGATCTCTTGGTTTGGTTTATGGGATTGAACCCATATTGGGCTCTGTGCTGACAGCTCTCTCCTCTCTCTGCCCCATCCCCACTTGCGCACGCGCGCGCACACACACACACAAGCTCTGTCTCTCTCTTACTCTCTCTCCAAATAAACATTAAAAAATAAAATTGAAGAGTTAAACTTAAAAGTCCCAGAAGTATAAGATAAATCTATGGAGGATTTATCAGATAACTCCTTCCGATCTTAAGTAATTACATAACCACTGTGAGAATTTGAACTTATCAGCATTGTTACCGAAATATTATCATGAAGTTTGGAATGCACATACTTTCACTCCTAATAGAGGAGCTTTGGAAAGGTAGGATTTTAAGGTTGACATGCATTTACAGAATGACTTACAACTTCAGCAACGTGAAAATGTCTTTAGCTATTCATTCAGAAAATGAATTGTGCTGGCGGTGTCATAAAAGCAAACTTAGTTGTTGCATTATGAGCTATATAGTCAAGACATCCACCTACCTGTTCCACATGTGACTAAGTGGACCTACTCCAGTAGTGCTTGTGTGTGCACTAAAATATTCTGATTAGATTTCATACAGTAAATTATTACCTGGAAGACAGACATAGAATGAAGAATACATTGCTTAGGAAATTGAAAACCTATAATATACCCACAATTCTGGCATTGATCTTCTATTGTGGTCTTAGATAAGACATCTCGTAGATTTCCAGGATCTTCATTTTTTTTAATTTCCTTACCCATAAAATGTAGGTAATGATATTTTCCTTCCCAATCCTTCAGGGATGTTGTGAAGGTCAAATGAGGTAATATATGTAAAGGTACTTTTAATCATGCATTAATATTATATAAGTTTTAGAGTTAAGTAAAATTTTTTTTATCTTTTAAGCCATTTCAAAGAAAGTTGTTCTAAAGTATACTCACCCAAAGTCATGGATTAGTAAATAGAGCATTGCTAACATAAATTTCAGTTGAAGATGAGCACTTGCTGTTTACTTTATAGGTGATATTACAACATAATCGTCTTAGGTCTGGGTTCCTTGGAAGCAGAGCCTGAGCTAAGTATTTATGTGCCAGTGATTTATTGAGACAGTGTGGAAAGCAGGATCAGCAAAGTCCCGGCTTCAGTTGAGATTTAGCCTCCAACTGGAGCATAAGTGGTACCACAGAATTATGTCACTTTGAGGCAAAAGGAGTCACCTTTGGTACCTCCATATCAGTCAGTCATTGTCTATAGACTACACCTTGGGTAGGGCATAACCTCAGCAGCATTTCTCAACTGCCTCAATGATTATGCTAAGGAAACTTCAAACAAGTGAGAGAAATTCTCAGGATGAGGGTCCATCTGCAAGCTATTAGTGGTCAACCCTCAGAGCACTTGTTGATGAGGACACCTGACTGCTAACAGGGATTTGGGTGGGTCACCAACAGCCTTCACTCCATTGACCCAGAACTTTATACTCTCAACAAAACGCTTGACCACTTCTTATATATGTAACAGATCATTCTTACCCTCTAGGTATATCAGTTTTACTCAAACATTTAGATTCTACTTTTTCCTTTTGGAATGCATGATAAATCAGTGTAATTCCAGACAATGATGTTCACTGAATGGTGAAGTGGTCAAGATCTCTGTAGGTAAAATTGTGGCAAAGAATCAAAGAAGAACTGTGTACTCTGTCAAGGGAACCAACTTAAATGTTCTTCATTATTGTGGAGTAAGAAAATGCCCCCCAAAAGAGTGGTGCAGCTTGTGTCAGAGATTACTTTCATTTACTCAGAAAAGAGGCAGTATCTGGAATAGTAGCCATAATTAAATTACCACTTAATTAAGTCTTACTTATTGCCTGACACCCTGGATGCTTCATCTATCTCCTGCCCGGATCACAGCCTAGTATTTATAGGAATCCATATTCCTGAATCTTTGGTAACAATAATTTCTGTGATCCCTTCAAAAATCAGGCACTGGTTTCTCTTTACTGTTTCAGCAGGGACTACCACATTACTCTTTCTAAGGTGGGATGGGATAAGTTAATCCTTCTACCAGAACTCCCTAAACCTCATTCCAGTTTCCTTGTGGGGCTTATCATTACCCAATATATTTTTATTTTGAGTCTGTTTATTGTTTGTGTCTGCTGGCAAAATTATAAGCTCCATGTGAGCAGAGATGATTTTTTTTTTTTTGTTCACTGCAGTTTGGCCAGCACCTAGAAGAGTGCTGGCTACAGAGTAAGCATTTAATAAATATATGTTGAATGGGCCCCTTACTATAAATTTTATAAAGAGACTTCTAGCATTCAAATTCAGTTTGCATGGACTAATTTTGAAGCCAGCTTCAGGCAACCAACCAAGGAATAAATAATTGAAAACTGCCCAGCCACTCAAGCTCTCACACCAACTTTTTAAGTGCATACATGTCAATAATTTCAGCACAACCTAAATTTACATTCTTTCCTTGTTGGTTTAAAACTATGAAAGTCATTTCTCATAAATAATCTCCAGCTTTTGATATACACAAATAAATGAAGTCTTAATTTTTGTGGTGTTATGTAAATCTTCATATCCCAGGCTTTATTTCATAATTAGTCTCTAGGATTTACATGGTGGGTATGTATCTGTGGTCAGTGAAGAGATATAAATGGGCCTAAAGAATATTGGTCTCATTAAAGTCTTTGGTTTAAAATCTAGTTTGTCTCCATCCTCTCACTTTCAATCTGCAGGTGTCTTTAGGTCTAAAATGAGTCTCTTGTAGGCAGCATATAGGTGGGTCTTGTTATATATATATAACAAGATATATATATATATATATATATATATATATATATATATATATATATATATATATAATCTGACACCCTATGTCTTTTGATTGAAGCATTTAGACCATTTGCATTCAGAGAAACTATTGATAGATATGCATTTAGTGCCGTTTTATTACCTGTTGTTTCTGGAGGTTTTCTCTGTCCCTGCCTAATCTTTGTCACTTTGGATCTTTTCTTCCCACTCAGAGAGTCCCCTCTAATATTTCTTGCAGGGCTGGTTTAGTGGACACAAACTCCTTTAGTTTTGGTTTGTCTGGGAAACTCTTATCTCTCCTATTCTGAATGACAGCCTTGCTGGATAGAGTATTCTGCATATTTTCCCCATTCAGCACATTGAATATATCATGCCACTCCCTTCTGGCCTGCCAAGTTTCTGTGGAGAGATCTACTGCTAACCTTATTATTAACCTTCCCTTATAAGTTAAGGACTTCTTTTGTCTAGCTGCTTTTAGAATTTTGTTCTTTATCACTATATTTTGCAAATTTAGCTATAATAGGTCTTGGTGTCGGTCTGCTGTTGTCGATTTTAATGGGAGTTCTCTGTGCCTCCTGGATTTGGATGTCTATTTCCTTCTCCAGCTTAGGGAAGTTTTCAGCTATAATTTCCTCAAATAAACCTTCTGCCCCTTTTCTCTCTTTTATTATGGGATTTCTATCATACCAATATTATGTTTGATGGAGCCACTGTCCCCTAAGTCTACTTCCATGATCCAAAATTTTTCTCTCTTGCGTGCAGCTTCCTTATTTTCCATAATTCTATCTTCTGTATCCATCCTTGTGGTCATTGTATACAGTTGGTTTCAAATATTGGTTATTGCATTTTTCATTTTGGCCTGATTGTTTTTCAGATGTTTTATCTTTGTAGTAAGGGTCTCCCTGATGTCTTCCATGCTTTTCTCAAGCGTGGCTAGTATCCTTATGATTGTTGCTTTCATTTCTGGATCCCTTATATCAGTTTTGATTAGAGCCCTGGCCATGACCTTTTTTATTTTTTATTTTGGGAAGAATTCTCCCATTTGGCATTTAGTCTTTATATAGTAAATCTCTCAGAAAGAGGACCATAGAGTCTTCAAAGTGGCCAAAATAACCTTATCAGACAAAGGTGGAATGCTTCAGCTTGTATGGAACTTTCAGGTGATAAAGGCTTTGGAAATATTTAGAGTCTTCCAAATTCCTTCTAATCTTTTCATTACAATTCTTGAAAAAGATATTTCATTTTCCCCCTAATAAATCCCTTGTGAATTTAACTGAAACTTAAGTTCTCCACATGCAGGGTCAAACTTTTGCATTTGCCTTTCAGCTCTCTTAATCATGCCTCTCCAGGAAATAAGTGATGTATTAGTACAATGATTGAAAGTCCATATGATTCAATTTTCATGTGCAGTGCATTTAAGAGTATGAGTTTGATATTCTTTCTAATCTGTCTAAATACCACTGGAAATAGACCCACCCATCACCACCACAGTTCTTATTTTCCTCATGCCCTTGAAGGACTATTCTCTAAAGCTTTGACTTTTTTGGATACTTCATTCTGATGTCCACACTGATAATTGTATTAGATGTTTTTCCATTGCATACTAAGGGCTGACTCATGTAGAGCCAGTTGAATTTTCACTGCCTTCATCTTAAGTGGACCAGCTAACCAATCCAATTTAACCATTTCCATGAAATTTGGTACTGACACTGGTTTTATTAGTCTCATTCTTGGTAGCTTATAATGCAAAGTACTTCTCTTTAACTTAAAGAAAAGTAGTTGTGTGAAATTGTATCAAGCTGCACAAGGAATTAATTAGAAAGCTGGAGAATTGGTTCAGGCAGAAACTAAAGGGGAGCCCAGCTTTGCTATTTGAATATTCACTTTAGGATGCCACCACAGCACTGTCAATTGCTTTTCACCCTAGGAATTTGGTGCAATGATTCTGGACACTGTTGAATCCGAGCACAGAGGACCACAGCACTGAATTTTCAATTCTGTCATTTATATCTTTCAAAATAATCTCTTGTAGAATGTTATGCCTTTGTATGAAGTTTTCAAGCTTTAAAATCTGGGAGGGAACATCCAGTTGGCCCTGTATTTTAATTTCTGGGGTTTTAAGAAAGGTGTTATCCTCCTTAGTTGACTTCTGTAGAAGGAGATAAAGCTTTGCCTTCTTCCTATCTTGGGATTCCTCCACAAAGAGTAAGGAACTCAATGTGACAAAATCTAATATAATCATGATAGTACATGCTAGTTGAGTTTCAAAAAGGTCAAGTGACTTAATCACAGCAAAGCAGGCAATGTGTGACACAGGTGAAAGCTAGTGGTCAGATACTATAATTCTTTGTCCAGTGATAATTTTGCTAAATTAAATCATCTTTAAGGCTTGGCAGAGTTAACCAAGGAAAGGTTAACAGACTTTCTCACAATGCATATACAGGAAGGCTGCTCCCTACAACTGCAGTCATGCATGACAATACAAAGCACTAAAAAAAATGTTACCTCAAGCAAATAGTTTCCCCCCTTTAAATTTCTCTCTCTAAAGTGGGGGTCATAAGCCTATCTGCCAGTCTAGTAAGTTGTTACAAAATATGCAATATAGTACTATATATTTAAACATATGGAATGTATTCAACCTTATTTGTGATGGTACCAAAAGGAATGGCTTGTAATATAGGTGTATACATTCAGCCAGTACTCTGTTTGGGACAGTGCTTGTTTTTGAAATATTGAAATGTTTCCACACTACTGCCTCCAAGTCACTTACGGGTCCTCCTGCTTCCTTCACAACCTTCCCAAGAAGGATTTATCATTTAAAAGAGTGATAGTCAATAGGAATCTTCCATAACCCTTCTCCAATGCAATTATCAGTGTCCATTCTAATTGCTGTATGCCTATATGACTGATTGCTAAATATTTTGAATATTACCTTATTTATTCTTCATTCTATTTATCTATATGTATATCTATCTATATCTATATCTATGCACATATAATATATATATCATGATATATACATTTATAAAAATATACTACATGATATACATTCAGTATATATATGTATATATAAATCAAGTGTAACTCATTATTTCCAGTTCATAATGTAGATACTGGAAAAGTAATTAACAATGCATTTGAAGAGCAATTGGCATAGGGATTCTGTTTTTCCTTTTTCCTTTGGATGACTTGTGCAATTTTGGCTATTTAGATCCAGTTAGTTTTCTAATTGTTCTTCTTGGCTCCACTCAACCAAGATAAAAATCACCTTTGAGCTATGAACCTTGTGGGGAAATACGAAGACTATAACTCTTACAAATAGTAGTGGTTCCTGAATAGCATCCTTTTAATATAGAGTTATATCCTCTATTTTCAGATTGATTTTCTCAAGTGAGTCACAACAAGTTAATGGACATCTGCCATTAGTGACCACAGCCTTCTCTTATGCGCAGTAAAGATCATCATTGATTAGACACATGACATCATGTTCTCTGATTCTGGGAGGGCAGGGATAGAAGAAAGTGTCCTTACCTGTTCTTTCATTTGCATTTATTATCCAAATGGATCTCTGCATCTGGTTCTCTCTAGTTTCCATGAACATATTCATCCATAAGTGAAATAGGCAACTGCCTATATTGGCATTATTGGGTGGGTGGGGAGTGGGCTGAAAAACCTCTCCATTTGGCCACAAAACTTGCATTTCCTGTTAGATGACCAACACTGTGTCTATTGAAACATTCAAAAAAAAAAATATGTTCCCTGATGACTCTAGCCTTTGGAAACTTTATGGAAGACGTCATCAATAGCAATCATTTGTCACCATTTGAATTGTATTCCCAATAAAATCATGATAAATTATATCAAACAAGAGTTCATTATGAAACTTGGACTTTATAGGTACCTACTGGGAAGCCAATATCCGTTGGATCAGTTACTCTAATCCTGTTACTACTACACATTCCTAACTCCTTTACCCTTTATCTGATAATCATTTATAATCTCTTCTCTATGGTCCAGGAGGTTGTGATGCAGATAGTAAAAAAACTGATAGGAGAACCTGAAGCAAGATGACAAACTGGGAAGCCCCAGGCTCTCCGCCCCCATGGAATATCGAATAAACAGCTAGAGACTGTCTAATGTAGCTGTGTAGAAACTCAAGAAATCAGTCAGGGATCTGCAGCAGACAAGTGAACACTCAATCAAGAAAGTGTTACATACAGGGTGGTGGGAAATTTTGTGGCATTTGTGTTCACCCTTGCTCCATGCTGTCCCCTGCAGGGCATGGGATACATTGAGGGAAGCAGCAGTTTCCTAGTTCCCTTGCACAAGCTGATCTGCAGTATTCTCACCGGTGTGTGGGCTGCCTGATTGATCTCTATGTTTCATAGCTCAGCGCCAAATGTGGCACAAATGAGATCTCAGTCTGGGAGAAGACTCTGGCTGCTAAGGGCACACTTAGTGAAAACTTCATGAAGGCTAGAGACCTAGAGATACCTGGGGCAAGAGATTATTGATAAGGAAAAACAATAGAATAGCTAAAGCCCCAAGAAGAAGCAGATATGAGAACACTAAGGAAATTAAGACATTAAAAGCAGCAGTGTATACCACAGTGCTGATAAAAAGCATATACATAGGCCCAGAATGGACACATGGTTAGAAAAGGAAAAACCTTTTGCCTTCACCATGGACTCATGTCAAAGCTCAGAACATGCCCTGCAAATTAGTGAAGGTCTTTCTTCTTGGATATGACACCACAAACACAGGCACAAAAGAAAAAATAATAGAAAAATTAGACTACATAAAAATTAAAACCTTTTGCACATCAAAGGATACTAACAACATTGTGAAAAAGCACCTCATAGAATGAAAGAATATATTTACAAACCATATATCTAATTAAAGAGTTAATATATAGAATATATAAATAACTCCCACAACTCTACTAGAAACAACAAAACAAAGCAAAACAACCATATTTTAAAATGGGCAAAATACTTGAATAGAAATTCCTCCAAGGAAGATATACAAATGGCTGGCTAATCAGTGCATGAAGAGATGCACACTATCTATAGGGAGATGCACAATGAAATTCCACTTCACCACCCATTAGGATGGCTATTATCAAAAACTAAACAACAATGAAAACAAAAACAGAATGACAGATGTTAGCAAGAATGTGGAGAAATGGAAATTCTCATACATTGTTGGTGGGAATGCATAATGATGCAGCTACTATGGAAAACAGTATGGAGATTCTTTAAAAAGTTAAAAATAGATTTAGTAATAAAATTCCATCTTTGGGTATGTACTCATAAAATTAGAGCAAAGACTCAAACAGCTACTTGTACATCCATGTTTCTGGTAGCATTATTTGCAATAGCCCACAATTGGAAATAACCCATGTGTCCACCAATAGAAGAATGGATAGACAAAATGTGGTATATACTAACAGTGGAATGTTATTCATCCTTATAGAGGGAATTCTGACACCTGCTACAACATGGCTGAACTTTAAGAACATTACGTTAAGTGTAATAAGTCTGTCACAAAAGGAAAAATAGTATATGATTCACTGATACGAGGCATATAGAATGGTCAAATTCATAGAGACACAAAGTAGAATGGTGTTTGCCAGGGCTAGGATGGGGGGAGAATGGGAGTTTGAGTTTCTGTTTAAGATGAAGAAAGCAGTGTAGATAGATAGTGTTGAGAGCTGCACAACAATGTAAATGTACTTAATGCCACTGAACTACATACTTAAAAATTGTTTAAATGGTAAATGTTATGTATATTTTATCATCATAAAAATCATAGGAAATACAGTGACTTTGTGAACCCTACCTGGTCTTGAAGACAAGTTTGTATTAACTTGTGTCTGATTTATGTCACAAAAGTAATGCAATAAGCAAGGGGAGAAAGTACATGGAAAAAGAAAACCAGCTCAAGTGAATTGCAGACATGTGGGGTAAATAATGAGTAATTAAATTAGAAATATGTGCATAGGTCAGAAAATGAGATTATGCATTACACCTAGGAGATAGGATCTTAACCTGAAGGTAGTGGTAGGTTATTGACGGATTTGAAGCAAACCAAGCATGATCAGATTTCCCAGTAAAAATGATCAGTCTGCAAGCTATGTAGAATAGTGATTTTCAGTAGACAACCCTGGAGGTATGGACACCTTATGGAATGTTATTTCAGTGCATGATAAGCAACAATGGAGGTATATGAGGGTATTAGATACTTAAGATGTAAATCAATGGGATGTGGAACATGATTAGAACTGATCTGGGTATAATGAAGGAGGAGGAGAATAGTGATTCCTAGTTTCTATTTTGATCCAGTCGAGCAGTTTTATCCCTCACTAAGAATAATGATTCAAGAGGAAGAATATGTGTAAAATATAAAGTGGTTGAGATAAAAAAGATAATGATTTGTTCAGGTCATTTATTTAGGTTTAACTTCTAAAGACTGAGGGACTTTGTGAGATATCCATGATGAAATGTTTAGTAGGAAATTTAATATACGAAATGTTTAGAGAATGCCTGTGTTAGTGATATATTTTTGCCAGTTACCAGTTCACAAGTAGTAGTTGAAACCATGGGTATGTTTTTAATCACCAAGGGAGAGTAGAAGATAAGAGCATTCTAATAAGAACAGAAACCTTGAGAACACCTGCATTAAAAAAAAGATCTTTATAGGGGCGCCTGGGTGGCTCACTCGGTTAAGTGTCCGACCTCGGCTCAGGTCATGATCTTAACAGTTTGTGAGTTCAAGCCCCATTTTAGGCTCTGTGCTGACAGCTCGGAGCCTGGAGCCCGCTTCGTATTCTGCGTCTCCCTCTCATTCTGCTCTTCTCCTGCTCACACTGTCTCTCTCTGTCTCTCAAAAATAAATAAACGAAAAAAAAATTTTTAATAAAAAAAAGACCTTTATTAATTTATTTTTTTAACGTTTTATTTATTTTTGAGACAGGGAGAGACAGAGCATGAACAGGGGAGGGTCAGAGAGAGGGAGACACAGAATCTGAAACAGGCTCTAGGCTCTGAGTTGTCAGCACAGAGCCCGACGTGGGGCTCAAACTCATGGACTGCGAGATCATGACCTGAGCCGAAGTCGGACGCTTAACCCACTGAGCCACCCAGGCGCCCCCAAAAAAGACCTTTATAAATCCTCAATATAATTACTGCCTTAATTATTGCCTCAATGTGGTGGTGCTGATACATTAAAAAAATCAAACAAGTGGAACCATACAAAAAGTTCAGAAAAAGAGTCAAATACTTGATAGAAATTTAGTATATGATAAATTCGTATTTAAAAAAAATATAGTGGGGGATGGACTCTTAAGTAGATTATATTGGATCATTGGGTAGATGTCTGGACAAAATAAAGCTAGATCCTATTGCTTCAATTTTCTCTCAGCTTCAGGTCTATTCTTATACCCTCTCCTAGGCAACTCTTGGCCTCCAAAGAATAAGAATCATTCTTTACCAGATGCTTCACACTAGTTCATATCAATGGGTGGGGGACACTAGACAGAAACTGCTAGACAGGATGTGGAGACAAGGGATTCCTTTTTCCTTTTTTTTCTGTTCCTGTTAGTATCACCTCAGCAATGGCTGTTTCCTTGGCATTTGGGACGAGCTTCTATTTCTTCTGATAATCTTAAAGTCAGATTCATTGAGTTTTCTCAGGGGTATAAGCCACTGCAAGCAGTGGCTTTGTTTTAGAAGTCCAAATCCAGTTGTGCAGTATCTCTTCTTTAAATTCCTAGGTTCTGAGAGCCCCAACTAAACTCTTCTCTTTGTATCTTCAGGCCTAGGAATATTAGCTACTTCCTGTAATCATTGTTTGTTTCTTCAATGTTTCTTTTATTGTTTTACTCTTCAGCCTTTGTGTAACTAACTTTTTCTATTATTTCTTCATAAAAAATGTCTTGTTTTTTCCTGTTATGGCATAGAAGAGGCTTGGAAGTCTTAACAGCAAGTAAAAAGCTGAACAAACTGAAAAATTAACAACTATTCTTAGATCCATAAGAAAAGATCTTCCAGGAGCACCTGGGTGGCTCAGTCAGTTAAGTGTCTGACTTAACATGACATCGGCTCAGGTCATGATCTTGCAGCTCCTGAGTTCGAACCCTGCACCAGGACCCTGTGCTGACAGTGTGGAGCCTGGAGCCTGCTTTGGATTCTGTGTCTCCCTCTCTCTCTCTCTCTCTGCCCCTCTCCCTGCTCTTTCTCTCTCAAAAGTAAATAAACATTAAAAAAAAGAAGAAGAAGAAGGTCTTCCAAGGCCAACTACTGCCCTCAAAATTATAGAGACTGACAGATATAGAGAATCACAACTTACCTGGGCATTTATAATGATAAAGGGGTACAAGAAGACCTAACAATTCCTGATGTGCATTTGCTTAACAACAGAATGTCAAAAGATGTGAGGCAAAAACTGATAGGCAAAAACGAATAGAACTGTAGGTGAAATAGATGAATTCACTATTATAATTGGAGATTTCAACCCCACTCTATCATAAATGGATGAACCTAACAGGCAGAAAATTAGTAAAGACATAGTTGACCTCAACAACACCATCAATCAACTGGACATAATTAATATGTGCAGATTACTTCATTAAACAACAGGAGAATACACATTCTTCTCAATCTTATATGGGGCATTACCCAAAATAGGTCACACTGTGAGCCATAAAACACACTTAAATAAATTTAAAAGAATAGAAATAATATATCATCTACTTTCACACCACAATGGAATGAAACTAAAAACCAATAACAGAAAAATAGCTGGAAAGTACCAAAATTTGTGATGATTAAACAACAAAACTCTAAATATCACATGGGTCAAAGAAGAAATATCAGGAGAAATTTAAAAGTAAATTTAATGAAACTGAAAACACAATTTATCCAAATTTGTAGGGTGTAGCAAAAGCAGTGCTTAGAGAGAAATTTATTGACTACATATATTGGAAAATAGAAAGATCTAAAATCAATACTATAAGGTTACACCTTAGGAAACGAAAATAAGAGTAAATTAAATCCAAAGTAAGAAAAAGAAAAATTATATGAACTAGAGAAAAATCAATGAAATCAAAAACAAGAAATCAACAAAGAAAATCAATGACATCAAAAGATGTCTCTTTGAAAAGATCAGTAAAATTGATGAGACTTTAACCAGAAAAGACACAAATTATTAATATTAGAAGTGAAAGAAGGAACATCACTACAGATCCCATTAACGTTAAAAGGATAAAAGAAGGAATGCTATGAACAGGTCTTTGACCACAAATTTGATAACCTACATGAAATGGACCAATTATTTGAATGACATAATCTGGCAAAACTCATACAAGTAGACAATCTTAGTAGTCCTATATTTAGTAAAGAAGTTGAATCTACAATTAATAACTTTCAATACAAAAAAGAACCAGGTTGGATGGGTTCCTTGATGAATTCTACCAAATGTTTAAGAAATTATGCCAATTCTCTACAATTTTTTCAGAACATAGAGGCAGAAGGAGTACTTCCTAACTCAGTGTATGAGACCAACATTATTACCCTAACAGCAAAACCAGACAAAACTTTAGAAGTAAACAACAGGTTAATATTTCTAATGAACATAGATGCAAAAATCCTCAAAAAATATTAGCAAATTGAATCCAACAATATATAAAAAGAATTATACACCACAATCAAGTGGGATTTATTCCAGGTATGCAAGGCTGGCTCAAAGTTTGAGAATCAGAGCTGGAACACAACCAATGAAGGATGGAAATTAAAGTATACATTTAGAAACTATTATAGCAATTTGAAATTGACAAGACATTCAAGCATTTGGTCATTTTTATGATAATTCATATCCATTGCATTTCACAAAATTAATCATCAGCTACAAATTGAGATTAAAACTCATCCTTCCTCACACATAATATGAGAAGTACCAGATCAGATTTAGGATTTGCATCCTTGTGGATATCCAGGTGACTTGGGGTGAGTGGAGACAGTTTAGATGTGAATGGGAGATACCAGCGTGGGGTACATAATAGTCAGGTATAATAAGGTACAAATCTGAAGATTCTGGGAAAGACTGACAGGAACTCAGGAATCAGATTCCAGGAACTTTTCCCCTCTTACCATATTAATAGTAGATTGCTGTTTTCAGTATCTTTATATAGAAATACAAAAAGTAAGGGTTAGTGTCTTCCATTTCTCTGGCTACTATGTGGGAAAATCTTCCCTAAAGCAACACAGCTGATCTCTTGGATCCTCTACCCAGGAAAGGAAGAATGATTTCTTTTTGAGTTTGGGAGAAGAAACTGTGCGTGCCTTTTCACCTCTGTTTGGGGGACCACTTATGCTCAAGAAACACACATTGTACATAATTCCTTTTTGGAGTGATTTTGAAGGTACAGTTTCTCAAAGGAGGAAGCCTGCCCTCAGTTGAACAAATGAATCTATCTCATTTATGAATAAGTGTTCTCAAGTCAACTTAGCCAACAAGTGTAGTCACATTCTCTAGTATTATCAGTTTAATCAATTATAAAGGTGATTATTTTTATCTCAATTTGTCAGATGCCAGTATCTATTTTTCAGTTGGTCCTGAAGAAAGGTCTTTAAGCAGTTCATGGATCACAAAAGTCTAGAAACTACTGCCTTAAACAGAGTCATAAATGTTTATGGCTCTTTTCAGGAGTTCACTTAGCTTTCTACTGATCAGAAAGATGTATCCCAATTTCCATAACTTTGTGCTTTTGCAAATGGTTAGTCTTATATGCTATAGTTTCCTCCCAATGAATTACAGTATCTGTCAAATAGAACTAATCAAATTGCAGTTTTGAAAAATTGTAACTTTGTGACTAATAAATAGTACTGTGTCAGCAGAAAGAAAAAGTGCTCAGAAGTAAGAAAGTTATACATGAAGAGTAATAAATCCCTGAAATTCACATGGTCATTTCAGGCAGGATGAGAACTAAGGCCATGCATTCATGGCATTGCTAAGATATTTGCTTAATAGCCAATAATAAATCTCCATTTTTCATCATTCATAGACTCAATGAGCTGTTATGCTTTATGAATTGACACACTTATCTAAATTTCTTCGTTAAAAATTTATTTTCTATTTCATCAAATTCTTCACCATTGAGCTGCAGAGTGTATTTCTTTTTCCCAAGACGTAAGTAGATTTTAAAAGTATATTTTAATTTTAGAAGCTGCCTGATAGACACAGTTTTTTGGACTTTATCTGCTATAAGTGTTCCTCTTGAATACTATGATATAACTTTCTCCAGAAATAGTTGGTTTATTAGGAAAAATAATATGTTGGCCTGAAGAAACCGCCTCCTAAAAATCTTCTAATGCTAATGCCTTTTCCACTAAGCCAACCATTGATGGAAGTAAGGTATTTTTCCAATAGATTTTTTTAATGTTTTTATTTAATTACTGGAAAAGAGAATATATTCACAAAGATCTATAAATAATTGAGAGGCAGACTTATTTATTCAAAATAAGAGGAAAGCTACAGTATAAGTGAAAAGGTAAATACCTTCCAAGACTTCATCGCATATTGGAGAGAGTGATGGTTATGTTTTGTATTAGTTTGACTATTAATTGATCATTCATTCAACATTTCCTGAGTACTTACTATATGAACAGCACTGGAAATACATCATGGTCTTTGCCTTAGAAAAACATGATAAATTACAGAAATGAGATATATAAACATACAATTGAGATATTATGTAATAAATAGCATAGAGGAAGAGAACACTGTGAAAGCACAGAAGCAAGACTTAATTTTCCTTGAGTTTACATAGTAAGGTGATATTTGATTTGGATCTTGAAGAATGGATATGAATTTCCCAGAAGAATAATTTCTGTAAGTAGGTTTTTTTTTCAGTAAGTATATCACTTCAAAAGCCATGTTATGTTATGGAAGCCAGAAACATTTCCCACGTGACTTGAGATAAGGATATAGGGATTTTTAAAAGTGAACATGGAGAGAGAATTTGGCACCACATGGGAAGACCTTATATTGGAATTCATTCAAGTGTGGGGCCCAAGAATTTTAATGCAGAAACATAAAATTGTCATGCCTTTCTTTTAAACATAATCTTGTCAGCGCTGAATGATAGAGGACAATTTTAGATAAGCGTTTTAAAAATATATATGGTGCTTATTCTATAATAAAGATTTACTAATTTTCAGCTAAAATACAAAATGAAAAACTGCTGCCAGATAATGTTTTATATACACATTTGAACAAAGTGGAACCTAACTGACTAGTAGAGTCCAAGTTCAGGTATATTGACCCAAAGAGTGAAAGTTATTACATGAGGATTGGGATATGGTAGCAGAGGGGTATATTTTCCATTTTTGTTCTTCTGTCCTTATGCTGTGTTGTATTTTTCTCTTTTTTTCCATATACAATGACCATTTGTTCATATGTCTAATTGTTTCTTCCTCTTCCTCCATCTTAGCACTTTCTCAACTAAATCTTCTGGCTTCTATTTCCCATGTGATTACATTGGGCCCATCTGGATAATCCATGATAGTCCTCATATTTTAAGGTCGGCTGATTAGCAACTTTAATTCCATTTACAACACCGCTTCCTTTTTCTCATGTAATGTTACACACTCATAGGCATGACACTGGGAAGGAAATAAATGAAACAAAATCCTTCCTGTCACAGGATTCAAGCTTATTTTTTTTTAGCACGTGCATGTCTAGTGTTTTCAGAACATTCTTTTGAAATGACTGTTTGTCGTTGAATAGCTTTTGCATCCTGTTGAAAACTAATATATGTTTGGGTGTATTTCTGAACTCTGTTCTGTTCCATTGGTCTGTATGTGTTGTTTCACCCACACCACAGTGGCCTGACTACTGTAACTTAATAGAAACTCTTAAAGTGGAGTGTGCTCTCCAGCTTTGCTCCTCCAGTTTTTCCTGCCTTTCATAAATATTAGTATCAGTTTGCTAACTTCTACAAAACAAATCCTGGTGTGATTTTTATTGGAATTACACTATATCTGCAAATCAGTTTGGAGATAGGGGATTGACAATAATTTTTTCAAACTTACAGTTTATGAACATGGTATATAGCTTTATGTATTTAGGTCTTTGATTTCTTTGTCAATGTTCTAGTTTTCAAAATTACACATTTTTTCTTTGGTAATAGTCTATACATAATAATTACATAATTTTGGTACTAATATAAATAACATTCAGTTATACTATAGGTAAGGGCAGATATCTTTGCCTTAGTTTTAATCTTTGGGAGATTTAGTCTTTTACCATTAAGTATGATACCATTTATGGGTCTTTTTTGTACAGATCCTTTATTAGATTGTGGATGTTCCCTTCAACAGAGATTTTATTAAGAATGGATATTGAGTTTTGGCAAATGTATTTACTGCATCTATTCAAATAGTCAAATTGCTTTATCCTTTAGTCTGTCAATATGGGAATTACATAGTCCAAACATAATTGATTTTAACTATCTATCTATCTATCTATTTATTTATTTATTTATTTATTTATTTATTTATAGAGGGGAAAAGGGCAGAGAATGAGGGGGAGAGAGAATCCCAAGCAGGCTCCATGTTCAGTCCAGCGCCTGACCTGGGGCTCAATTTCATGACCCTGAAATCATGACCTGAGTTGAAATCAAGAGTCTTATCCTTAACCAACTGAGCCACCCAAGCACCCTGATAATTGATTTTAAATGTTAAACCAACTTTGTAGTCCCATGATAGAATCCATTTTGTCATGACATATTAAGTATTTTATATATTGCTAAATTAGATTTGATAGTATTTACTTGAGAATTTTCACATCTATCTTCATTAGGCATATTAGCATGTAGTTTTCTTAACTTGTCATATATCTGCCTATTACTGGTAACAGGGTAATGATGAATTTAAGCAATTAATTGCGAAGTGGACTTTCCTGTTCTCTTTTGGAGGAGTTTGTATAACATTGGTATCCTTTCTTCCTTAAATGTTTGGCAAAATGGTTATGATATAAGGACTTATAGATTTATTGGTAGACAGTTTTTATAAGTTTATTTAATTTAATTGATATAGAACTGTTCCTGCTATCTATTTGTATTGTTAAAGGATTAGGTCTCATCAAATTTTGCAAATATGTAAATAATTGTATGAAATAATTCCTTTATTAAAATTTCAGCTTCATTAAGGTATAATGGATTATAAAATTCTAAGATATTTAAAGTGTACATTGTGGTGAATTGATATACACATACATTATGAAAGGATTTTCCCATCTAGCTAATTAAGATATCCATCACCTCACATATTTATCTTTTTTTGATGAAAGAAGTTCTAAGCACATATCAATTATTTAATACAGCATTATCAATTATACTTACTATATTTTACATTATATCCTCAGACCTTATTCATCTTATAGCTGAAATTTTGTACCATTTTACCAATATGTCCCCATTCACACACCCCAAACTCAACCCCTGGCAACCATTTTTCTATTCTGTTTCTAGAAGTTTGACTTTTTAATCTATTTAATTTATTTTTATTTTTTAGATTCTACATACAGGTGATACCAGGTAGTATTTGTCTTTTCTTAAATGTTTTTTTTTTTTTTTTATTTTGAGAGAGAGAGAGAGAGAGATTGAGAGAGAGAATCCTAAGCAGGCTCTGTGCTGTCAGTGCAGAGGCCAACCAACGCAGGGCTTGATCTCACAAACACGGAGATAATGACTTGAGTCAAAATCAAGAGTCAGACACTTAACTGGCTGAGCCACCCAGGTGCCCTAATACTTGTCTTTTTTTTACCTGGCTTATTTCACTTAGCATAATGCCCTCAAGTTCCATTTATGTCACAAAGGCAGGATTTCCTTCTTTCTCATGGCTGAATAATATTCCATCTAGGTCATGCTTTTATCCATTCATCCATTGATGGATATTTAAATTGTTTCCATGTCCTGGCTATTGTGAATAATGCTGCAATGAATGTGGAAGTGAAGATACCTATTTGATATCCTGTTTTAATTTCATTTGGGCATATAGGGAGAACTAGAATTGCTAGGTCATATGGTAGTTCTAGTTTTAATTAAAAAGAAAAACATTTTTTGAAGACTGTCTAGTATGTTTTCCATGGGATTGAACCAATTTACATTCCCATTAACAGTGCACAAGTTTCCTTTTCTTTACAACTTTGCCAACACTTGTTAATTTTTTTTTATAGGAACCATTTTAACAGGTGTGAGATGATATCTCACTGTGGTTTTGATTTGCATTTCCCTGATGATAAATGATAATACAACATCCTTCATTCACCTGATACCATTTGTATGTCTTCTTTGGAAAAATGTCTATTCAGCTTCTCTAATGATTTTTAAATTGGATTGTTTTCTATCAAACAGTACAAGTTATTTATATATTTTATATATTAATCCTTTATGTGATATGTGACTTGCAAATATTTTCTCCCATTCAGTAAGTTTCCCTTCAATAAATGTCAAGGGGTTTATTCCCTATGTTTTCTTCTAGAATTTTTATGGCTTTAGGTCTTATGTTCAAGTCTTTAATCGATTATAGGTTGATTTTTTTTGAGTGGTATAAGATGGGGGTCCAGTATCATTCTTTTGCATTTGGCTGTCCAGCTTTCCCAATATCATTTATTGTATAGACAGTCCTTCCCTCATTTTATTTTCTTGGCTTCTTTGTTAAAACTTAATTGACCATATATGTGTGGATTTATTTCTGGTATCTCTATTCTTTTTCATTGATTGTTCTTATGCCAATATATATCTAAAAATATACAGTGTGTGTGTGTTTGTGTGTGTGTGTGTGTGTGTGTGTGTATGTATGTATACATGTAATATAATATGTATACATATGTGCCTGGGCATTGTTTTCACTTAAAACTTTTTTATGTGACAAGGAGGTGACTCAAGAAGTAAGGGTTTTGTTGCTTTTGTAAGAGCATTAATTTGCTTCCAATGACAGACGGTTCTCTAATTCACTTCCCTTTGTTTTAGAGTGTGGATAATTATACTGGAAATATCAAAGAAGACAAAGCTATCTTCCTTATCTTGTTTTTTTTTCTTTTCCAGTCTATCAAGAGGCAAGTATGTTAATTCTTAAGATGGCAATCCCTAGTGATAAAACATACAGCAACCAAGTAATTCATATGTAATACAGAAAATGTCTACTTGATTTTTTTTTTCCTTTCATTTATATTTGGCATGGAGATACTGACAACTCCAGTTTCCATAAGCCGTAAGTTTGAAGGAAAACACAGCCTTTGGACTCTTCCAAAAAATTTCTAGTGGTGTTCTTTTTTCTGTATTTGTGTGAGTAATCAATGTTTTAAATTATATGTATGTTAACGGTTTCTCTTCATACATATACTTATTGGTTAGATGCTCTTTCTCCTTCCTTCCTCTGCCAGTGTACAAATGACTGCAACTGGATAGAAAAATAATGTGTATTTCACATAAAGAAAAATTATTTTCATCGACTTTTAAGTATTTGGTTAAAGGGAGCTTGACAGGAGCAGTTGTGATGTAAGATTAGGAGCTAACACTTTATTTGAGAGACTGAGGGGAAGGGGATTGGAAAGAGGGAGTCACAGCAATTTTTTTTTTTTCAACTTTGCTATAAGGGGATGCAATAAAGCAGGCTGGGCCCTGGACTGGGTTGTGCAAATCACAAACTTCTGAAAGCTAAATGTTTGCTTGAGTTTCCGTGTGTGTGTGTCTGTGTGTGTGTGAATATGTGTGTGTGTATTTTCAGGCACAAGGTGATGAACAGATTTATTTATTTATTTTTCCAGAGATAAAGATTGCTTTTATAGGCTACTAAAGGGCATGCGGCACCAATCAGGTGAGTTGCAAAAAGACTCAGAACTTAATCCACATGAAGATAGACCCATTTCCCCAAAGATTGCTGTCAGTGACAACATTTTGTAACTATGTGAACATCAAGCCCTAAATATGTTTGTTTTAAAGATGGCCATGTGCTGCAACTCATTAGCCCTTTTAGAAAGAATGGAGATGATTTGAATTTGGGATAAGTTAAGGAAGCAGGTGATCCTTCCATTTTGTAATTTTTACTCTCAAAAGCATGAGTCTGATGGTCAATACAAATTACCTGGGGCCAAGAGAGGGCATGGGGGGTTGGGGGAGTGGCCATGAGCAGAGTTTACAGGATGGTGGTGATTAGACATAGCAGAACCCTTCTTACTCTGTCCTGTTACCCACCCTGCTTTAGCATTCCTGCTCCTGTTCTATTTCTCCAGACTGTTTTTTTAATTTATTTTTAAAAAATTTTATTTATTTTTGACAGAGAGAAAGAGCATGAGCAGGGAAGGGCAGAGAGAGAGGGAGACAAAATCTGAAGCAGGCTCCAGGCTCTGCGCTGTCAGCACAGACCCCAGTGTGGGGCTCGAATCCACAGACGGGGAGATCATGACCTGAGCTGAAGTTGGATGCTCAACCGACTGAACCATCCAGGCGCCCCTAGACTGTTTTTTTTTTAATAGAAACAGATACATAAAGAAAGAAGAAAGGAAAGAGAGAGGTTTTATAGTATCTTCAAAATTTTTATGTCAAATGAGGAATGAGGTGCTTTGAACCATTACACTGTTGTGACCAGATAAAAATAATTCAGCCTTGTAAAAGAGCTTCTTAATTTCTTCTCTTCCTCCTTATTTGTAGTGTCAACAGATCAAAAGATAATTATATTCTAAAACAAAATCTCAATATCTAAAATTATTCATGTTTTTTTTACTGCTTGTTATCCCACATAAATATTAACTAAAAGAGATGTGATACTTTCATTTGCGTTTGCTCCAAAAGAAAAGCTTACTTATGGCAATAAAAATATTTTTTGCAATACAAACTAAAGTAAAAAACCTAAATTTCTCCGTTCACTTTATTGATAAGCAAGAGAATCAAATAAATTTAAATTAGAATCAAAGGTTCTAGAACTTCCAAGGACCTTAGAGACGGTTTCATTAACTGCTCTCAACTCACACATTAGAAAAATGTGGCTTGAAATTAGCAGGGGATTTATCAGGGTCACATAGAGTATTCTGGCAAAGTGGCTGGAGAACCGTAGTGGCTGTTCACTACCTTGTGAGCGTTTCTGTATGTAATGCTATCTTTTCTGAGTTTTATAAAGGTAAGAGGCCAACACACCAGATTCTCTACCTGGTAAGTAACACCATATATGAAGGATATAAAATAATCTAATCCATTGTGCATTGAAAGTAGATAGAAACATCTTGTGAACACCTGGAAAGCAGAATGAGCGAAAAAAGCAATGATCCTACTTGCTGCAGCAGAGGGGAAGGAAGAGTGAAATTGACCTTATTTATCTATTTAAAAAGTGAAGACAGAAACTGCAGTGAGAAACAACATAACATCATTGTTCAACCAAGAGCTAATGTTTGTATCATTTTAGAAAAATATAATCATTATTTGTTGTGGATGACTTTTTGCCTCATGTGGCATTTCTGACATTGTAGTCAATAAATAAAAATTGTGCTGACAGAAAACTCATGTAGTAAATCATGTCATTTACAAGACAGTAAAATATGTCACGATACTGTATCCAGTACTTAAGCAAGAGCCTCAACAACACATAAATCTTACCGTACTTTGATGTAATCATAGTCTTGTTTCATGCTACGCTTTTCAGTTGTACCTGAGCATTCATGATTGCTCTTGTAATAAGTACCATTTTTCTCCTCCATTTCTCTCGTTGCCCAAAGAAATGGTATCTTGAAAGTGCTAAAAATTTGAAGTCTCCAGGAAATTGTCCTGAAACTGGAAACCAGCAGGAAATTGACCTGAATACACCATAGGCAACATCCAAAGTATTGTTTAAAATGTATTCCTTTATAAGAGCAATGGCATTTTTCATAACTGCAATAGTATTCATATTCAAGCTACTGAACTGTGTACATAGAAGTTGACCTATAGTGTGATATCATCATAAGTTATAGCACAAGGAGGTTTGCACTTTTTATGGGATGAGCAAGTTATCTGTAGAGCGTGTTTAAGATAATTATTGAATATCGCAACTGCCATTGAAAGCTTGCTCAGTGTCGGTGCTGAGAAAATTCTACTGCAATCCTGATTCCTTCAAAAAAATATTTAAAGATACTTTGAGGAAAATACCCTTTGGTTTATTTATTTCCTATTCTATTGAGCTTTTTGCCTTGATTATAATTTGTTTTTCCAACAGGCATCTTTAGCCCTGCTCCTCAGTATAATGGTCTCCTGTAGAGATGCTGAAACTGCTGTTTGAAGTTTGAAGCCTTCTGTCACATAAATAAAAAGAAAAATAGTATATATCAAGCCCTTTAGAAAATGTAACACGCACCCTCATTTTGCTTGATTCTGAAATCAAATTGGTTAGACGCTTGTTTAACCTTCCCTTTTAAAGCCTTAGACTTTACAGTCAACTGAACTCATGAGATTGCCCTTTCTATACCATCTTCAGGTTGCCCTTCTCCAGATGGAATGTTCTCTTCAGTCTTTTACACAGCACACCTTAATCACATGTTTTGCTCTTTTGTAGGGCTCTACTTTGCATCTGCAATCTGGTGCCTGCTTCACCTCTCTTTACAACACCTAAGCGTGCACATGACTTTGAGCACTGACTCCCAATGTACTTCCATCCTAAGATACTATATAAATGGAAGGAAATATAAATGTATCAAGAACAGGAAGGGAAGCTATATATCTGCCTCAGGTATAAAAGAGGCATGTTTTATGTAACCATTTCCACATCCCTATAAATATTTCTGCATTACAGAAATGTACATGTTCACTATGCATGCGATATACACAAAATATGAAAATTAGTGTTTTTTTCCGCCTAGGTCCTTGTGCTTTTGAGTGAAATAATACATGAAAAAGTGACTCTAAATAGCCTTTGTTTTCTCACTCTACCCAAGATATATGTCATGTTTGGTAGCACATATAATGACTGTCTTTAAAAATTAATCTCTAATCATCTCTGGGTTGGTTTTTTTTTTTTTTTTTTACATTTTTAAGAGTAATACATGTGTGTAATAAAACTTTTAGAAAATACTTTAAGAGAAAAAACAAAAATCATCTGTAATCTCAGATCATTTTCACTATTAACATTTTCACGTATTACTGGAGATAAGTGAACATTTAGTAAAATTGTGAGCATATTCTACACATGGTTTTGTTTTATATGCATTACAATATAGCATAAGTTCTTTGCTATATAATGAAATAGTCTTTTGTAATTTTCAGATTGTTTCCAATTTTTCACTACTACAGGAAATACTATGTTAAAATTCTTATGCTTAAAAATTCCAATGTGGAGTTCCTGGGTGGCTCAGTCGGTTAAGCATCCGACTTCGGCTCAGTTCATGATCTCACGGTCTGTGAGTTCAAGCACCACGTCGGGCTCTGTGCTGACAGCTCAGAGCCTGGAGCCTGTTTCGGATTCTGTGTCTCCCTCTCTCTCTGACCCTCCCCCATTCATGCTCTGTCTCTCTCTGTCTCAAAAATAAATAAACATTAAAAAATAAAAATTTTTAAAATAAAAAAATTCCAATGTTTAAATGCCTAAATACCTTTTTAGATCTCTTTTTCCTTAAGTCTGTTGACAAACTGTAAAGGTAAAATATCTTTGTCATTAAATCTATCAGTGTTTACATCCTAATTATACCTTTATTTTTACCACATTGTGATAAAAATACAATGATATAAAGAAAATATAAAATGCTTAATATCTCCAAAAAGCTTTCCTCTTGCAGAAAGTAATATATGCCTCATTCAACATCTTGTTAAGTATGTGGAACTAGGGGCATTGGGAATTCAACAAGATATGCTGAAATAATACCAGATGGTCACCAAAGCACCTTGTAGTATGAGAGAATTCTGATAGTGACAGAGATTTAGATTTTCTGAACACTTCAAAGAATAAGAAAGTTGATTTGGAACACAGAATAATTGCTCTGTAGAGAAGCCAGTGAATCTTGTTGGCAAATGGGAAGGAGAAATAAAAGAGACCAGGATGCTAAAGAAAGAAGAAACTTCTATAACTAGGACTATGGGCAAATTGGGTGCAATTGTGGGAGGGGAGAGAGCAGGGAAAGAAAGAGAGAAAGAAAGAAAGAAAGAAAGAAAGAAAGAAAGAAAGAAAGAAAGAAAGAAAGAAAGAAAGAAAGAAAGAAAGAAGAAACTATATGAGTGAAAATTAGAAATGTGTCCAAAGCAGAAACAAAAACACCCCTTTGGAAAGTAGTGGGGTTATCTTGGGAAATAGTAGATATGTTCTCTGGTAGTGGTGATCAGTAGGAGAACTCATGGCTAAAGGTAGAAGTCCCCCTATACTCATTAAGTTTCTGAGAGGAAGAGTCCTAGCTACCCAGAAGAACCATATTTTAAAAAATTAGTTTGTGACTATGACATCAAAGAAGAAATCCTAACAACAGAAAAATAAGTGAAATAACGCCACCCCCATGATTACAGATATATATTTGTATTTTTCTTTGTTCTTTATAGTAGTAACAAAAAATGTTACTATAAAGAGGAAAATATAAATCAGTGTTAATAAATGTAAATAATTAATGGTCACTGTAAAATAACATACAATAAATATAAGAAATTAAGTAGAGAGATATGCAGACACAATGAATGCAGTGCCTTGCTTACAGGAGAAAGTAAGAAACTTATATAGGAAAAAAAGAAAGAGAAAAACACCTTTTGGAAATAAAAATTAAATATAAGGAAGTCAAGGAAAAATAGACAATATAGAAACTGTGGCAAAGGGAGAAAGAGGTTGCTTATGAGATAAAGGGAAATAGAATCATAAGAAACAATATTAAAAAAAGATTAGGAGGAAATGATATGAAGAATAGGTATTGGAGATCCAATATATACAAGATTGGAGTACCGCAAAAAGACAAAAAAAAAAGAACAACAGATTTTGAAAATATAGTTATTTATAAAATCCTGACATTAAAGAAGACAAAAACTAAAAGGAAATGCTGTTTTACAAGGAGAGTTATCTAATGAAGAATAACCCTGAGACACCCCCTTATAAAATTAACTTTAAATAATGATTCTTTTGTGTACACACACACACATACACACAAGCAGACACAATTAATATAAGAATGAAAGGTAGTCTGGCTTCAGATACTTCCACAGGAATATTCAATTAATTTTCATAAAAAACAAAATGGAGTACAGAGTAAAGCACATTAAAATTACTTATAAAGAAAGGGACATTTGAGAAGATGATGGAGTAGGAAGAACCAAGAATCCATCTTTCCATCTGAACAGCAATTGTACCATCAGAAATTATCTGAAGTGACCATTTTGGAATTCTGGAGTTTGTTTGAACATTTGTAGCCTCCATACTAAAGCTTTGATGGTAAATTGCTATTAATTTCAGTCCCTTTCATCCATTAGTGTGAGGGTAGCTACCCTTTCTAACTCCTCAGCCCCCTGGCAGGAGTTCTGTCATGAGTTACTGTAGCGAGGGTGAGCAATGACAACTTTGCCCACTGGATAGCAGGTCCTGCATTCTGATAGTGGATTTTTACTTATGTTAAGATGCTAATGAGCAGCCTAGCCACCATGCTTCCAAACCCCACTGGCTGAAGCAGCTTCTACAAGACTTAAAGGAACCTCAGTTTGGGGGGGACCATTAAAATAATTATCTATTTGGGGGAATTTAGAAAGCCACCTCACATGTCCAGGGAAAGACACAGGGTCAGGAACAACCTGAGATCTTAAACTATAACCTGAGACTGATTATTGGCACAAAGACACCCTACAACAACAACAATGAACAGTAGACCTTGGGGAAAGCAAGAATCTGATTTCTAGAGTTACTGCATTATAAGATCCAAGTGTCTGGTTTTAACAAAGAGAAAAAATCACAAAGTATTTAAAAAAAACAGGAAAGTATGGCTCACTCAAAGGAATAAAATAAATGGACATAAAAAATATTTGAGGAGGTAGACATCATATACATGATACAAAGACTTTAAAACAACGGTCTTGGAGCACCAGGGTTTCTCAGTTGGTTAAGCATCTGATTTTGGCTCAGGTCATGATCTCACGGTTTGTGAGTTTGAGCCCCACATCGAGCTTTCTGCTGACAGCATGGAGCCTGCTTGGGATTCATTCTCTCTTTCCCTCTCTCTCTCTCTCTTTCTCTGCCCTTCCTTTGCGTTCTCCCTCTCTCTCTCAAAATAAATAAACTGAAAAAAATAAAAAATAAATAAAACAACTGTCTTGAAGTTACTCAAAGACCTAAAGGAAGACATAAACAGAGACAGGAAAACCATATGTGAACAAAATGATAATATAAGACAGTATTAAAAACAACAGAAAATTTTAAAGAGAAACCAAAAAAAATCTGGAGCATAAAGTACAATAGCTGAAATGAAAGTACAGTGCAAAGAATCAAAAACAGATCTGCAGAAGCAGAATAAAGTATCAGTGAACCTGAAGACAGGACAATTGATAGTACTGAGTCTCAAGAATAGGAAGAAAAGTGAACAGAGCTGAAGATACCTAGGAAATCATCAATCAGATCAACATATGCATTGTGGGAGTCCCAGCAATGGGGGGCAAAAAATATATATATTTGAGCTATAACAGCTAAAAACTTCCCAAATTTGATGTAAGTTATAAATCTGTGAATCCAAGAAGCTTAATGAATTCTGAATATGATAAAACCCAAAGAGACTACACAAACAGACCTATAAGAAGTAAAGATTTAAAAGAGTAGTAAAAAAATCTCCCAACAAAGACCTGGAAAAGATTACTTCACTGGGGAATTCTACTCAACATTTAAAAAAGAATTAACCACACCCATTTCAAACTTTTCAGAATAATTGAGAGAACATTTCCTCATTCTGTAAGACTAGCGTCATTCTGATATCAAAACCAGAAATGACATCACAAGGAAGAAATGCATTTCAATAGAAATTGTGACTACAGATGCAAAAATTCTCAACAAAATTAGCAAATTGAATATAGCAACATATTAGAAGGATTACTCATTATGTCCAAGTGAGATTTATCCTAGGAATACAAGAGTGCTTCACCATAAGAAAATCATTTTAATACATCATAATAATAGAATGAAGGAAAAATGCCATATGATTATGCTAATTGATGCAGGAAAGAAATTGACATAATTTAATACCCTTTCATGATAAGAACTCTGAGAAAACTAGGAATAGAGGGAAATTTTTACCTTTTGCCATATAAGGTAACTGATATTGGACAAAAATTTTAGGATATATTTCTAATTAAAATAAATGATCTCAAAGCACTTTATATATTATTTTACTGTTTGTGGAGGAAATGGAGAAATATAAAATATACATGCAAATAATAGTATTTGTTTATGTTGGCATAAAGAAATACTGGAATATATGTATGTGTATACATGTATATGTGTATATATATGTGTATATGTGTATATTTCATGGTGTATTATTTTATATATTTTTAAGTTTTTTGAATATATCACCTATTCAAAGTAAATTCAATAAAAATTAAACTCCAAGTTATATAGGGCTGGGCTAAATGCTACCTTCTCTCTGAATACTTTTCTGACTTTCCATGCAGTTAATTTCCCTTCTGCTCTGTGCTTTCATAGCATTTTGTACAATTCTCTACTTTCACACACAGCCCATTGAATTGTAATCTACTTATTTTTCCTTCTCCCTGGAATTTGACTGTCTTGAGAGAGAGGACTAGGTCTTAATCACCTCTCTATCTTATTGCCTACCACTGCCTCCGACATTTGAGAGATACTTAACAAGTTTTAGTTGAAAATGAATAAATGAATATCCTTAACTAATTGACTCATTGGTTAAGATTATCAGCCTGCTACTGCTCAATCTGCACATGATATGAATAGAGAAGCTGTAATTCCAATCCTGTTGTTTTCATTCAGCGCTAACATGAACAATTGACTATTTTCCTTTCATTTAACTTTCCCTGCAACTGTCCCAGCCTTCTGCGATCCAGAGATATGCCAACTCTCTGCATATCACCCATTTATATGCATCTTATCATCATATTATTTTCTAGAGATCATTTTCTGGGTATGATTCCTCATATAACACTGCTTGGTCTGTACCTTCTTGAGCAAATGGTCGAGGGTATGGGTGAGTTTTTCCTGTCAATTTTCCAGCTAAAATAAGCTTGATGAGCCCACAGAAAGCTGTACCACAGCTGGGTGGATTGCTTCCATGAGGTAGTAAGATGAGAGGAGCATCAGGCAGCTGGGTTTATGAGCATCATTGAAGATCAGCAAACTGACACCTAAAAATCAGACAGCTTGGTGTGAATGGCCATCCTAGCCCAAGATTCATTGCCACTTTGTCTCCTAGTCATTACAGTCTCCAAGGGCTTTTGTTTTTCAATAGCCATAACTATTTCCAGTGATTGTCTTTTCTGCAGACTTTGTTTAAGACAAAAAATGAGTTTGAGTTATAATCATTCTCTTGAAGTTGGTAAACCCACGTGATAATGTTGTAAGAAATATGGCTGGAGATAGAAAAGGCCAAAACTGTGGAATGTTTTGGATGTAGGCCTGAATAATTTGCCTGTTTGGGGTGAATAAGTGTTGTGATATGCAAGAAGGATTTTAAGCAGGAATGATGATGTCATCAGGTTTGTGCATAAAAAATAAATTCATAAGTCTACACAGGCAGTGTAGATGGCATAAAGATTAGAGATAGGAACACCTGCTAGGAGACTTCTAAAATAGTCCAGATGAGAGGCCATGAGAGCTTAAATTAGGATGATAGAAGGCAGACTAATATTTCTATTAAAATCAGTATTTTGTATTTTGGCTGGTGTTGTAGATGTCATTCATATTTTCACAGAATCTGCATGTACTCTACTTATTTCAGTAGTTCTGAAACCTTAATGTGCATTTTATAAGGAGAGATTTTAAGTCGCATATTGCCAGATACCATCTTCTGTCACTTCCATCAGTTACCATCACTTTCTGAAGTGAGCCTAAGCAATTGATTGCACTTCCAGGTTCCCAAGTGATACTGATGTTGTTGTTCCAGGGACCACACTTTGAGAACCACTGACCTATTTGAGTTCTTCTTGAAAGTCAAAATTGACTTAAAAGAAAGTGAGTCTGAATTTTATTTAAGTTTCCACGCTAAGCAACTAAATATGTTCGCCCTAAATATGTTCTTTAACTTTGTAAGCTATGGTGTTCTTACCTATAAGTAAAGTAGTTGCATCTCTAAAGCCTATATTCTTATCATCCCTCTGAAGTTTGCAGGTATCTTGTGAATATAATGAATAGGCCACTACTTCTTAAGAAAAATACAAGAACTGTTAGTTAGGGTATAAGGATTACTATATGGAAATAGAGAAATGATTGTGTTTAAATCCCTCATTCCTGAGTGTCTTTATCAGACAATTTCTGGATTCAGAAATTCTTTTACTTGGTTTTAGTGAAGAAGTATTTTCTGGTTTGGGGATATTGGCAAATGTTCATAATAAGAAATGGTGAAGTGGACCCTGAAGTTTTGGAATATGTCCCCGTGTGCCAAAGTCACGAAATCACTCTTATGACCATGAGGCGCATAAGTCTGGCTAGTGATGATGTAGTAGCAGTGTAAGATGGACCAGAAGATGCACTTATCTGATTTCAATGACTCTTGGGTTGAAAACTTCGTTTTCCTTTGACTCTGCTCCAAGGCAACTCAAGTAGGCTGAGGGATTTTGCAACATAAAGGGAAATGGCCAAGAAGTTTTGGCACATTTAAGAATCACTTAGCCTAAGCTATTTTTGACGGAGTGCAATAGCTCTAGTGTAGGATTTCACAGGTCAATTTCTCTTTGCCACTGTCCACTGAAGTGTTATATGCTTCTACTTTCTCAACTAATGCAGTGACACATGAATGATCTTCAGGAAATTGCTGTTGGTGTCAGAAACTCAGAAATTAAAATGATCAAATGACCTATGAAAAAATTTAGAAGCTAATTTTAGGTGACATACTTCTTCCTTTCCCTTTATTTAATACATACACAGAAGTTATTACAACAGTCTCCCATGGTATATTCTGGTGGGAGAGTAGTTTTTATGAGAGAACTAAATTGTTCTGCCACACTAATCAATGATGGCCATGTTCATTAATCACCAAAGAATAATTTTTTTTAATTCTTAATTGAAACAATGTCCCCAACAATGCATTTTTGTCAAATATTTGGCACACCCTATTGCTTACCTGTACTAGACTTGGCTTTTAAGGTATGTATGCACTCAAACTCTTTAATCCTCTAGATATTCATCTGCAAATGGGAAAACTAATAGATGCATAGATCACATGAATGATAAAAGATACCTTTTAAATTTTTTTAAAGTTTATTTATTTATTTATTTATTTATTATTTATTTTCTGAGAGAGAGAGAGCATGTGGGCACATGATTGGGGGAGGGGCAGAGAGAGAGGGAGAGAGAGATCTCAAGCAGACTCTGAGCTGTCAGTGCAAAGCCCAATACAGGGCTCTATCCCATAAACTGTGAGATCATCACTTGAGCCGAAACCCAGAAATGGACACTTAACTGACTGAGTCACCCAGGCACCCATAAAAGATACTTGTTAATACTTGCCGCCTAATCTTCTTACATTCAATTTCTCTTCAGTCTGTTTTCTACATACTATCTGGACTTAACTTTGTGAAACATTTATGTGACTACCTATTTTCCCACTGGAAAGAGGTTTATTCTCATTATATAGTAGAAGAATATATGTAAATGTCAGACAAACTCTGATATTTGAAGCTCTCCCCAATTTTGGTACACCTGATTCTTTTAGTTTTATTGTCTCTGACTTTCATATATTAGAAAAAAGAAACTAAACTATTATTCCATGAACAACTTGTTTTTAACTAATTTCTGTGCTTTAGCATGGATTTTCTCCTCTACCTGGAATGTTCTTCATCAACTATTGAAATTCTTCAAGACCTAGTTGAAACATCATCTGACATCCACAATAAATAGAATTAGAGCTCAGTGCTCCTTCTTCAGTGATCTATTTTACTTTTGCCAAGTATGCAAAGTAATTTATAAATCTTTCTGACCTCTTACTAGACACTTAGTTACACTGAGGTTAGAGGACCTCTGTAGGGCTTATGTCACTGAAAGTGCTCAGTGCATGTCTACTGAGTAAACTAAACCGTGAATCTGCATATTCATCCTTGTAAACAGTGAGCATTCTATGATTATGTTACATATAACAGTGTGGGAAAAATATTAAAAACTGCTTGCACAACATTCTTATTTATGCTACTAGTAGACTGTCATAAAGCAGACCTACTTTCAGTACCTTAAAAGAAGCATAGAATACCTTATAAATGTGGTAAACAAAGGAGAAATGCAGAAATATGCCCATGCGTGAATAATGTGAATACGTATATATGTATGTTCTTCAAACTGTCTTTTCTGAGCTATAAATATTGCTAAAAACAATAATTGTGAAAAAGCTCCATCTGCTATGAAAAGGATGGTATATGAAACTTTTTTTTTTTTTGAGAGAGAGAGAGAGAGAGAGAGAAAGCATGAGTGGGGGAGAGGCACAGAGAGAGGGGACACAGGATCCTAAACGGGCTCCTTGCTGACATCAGCGAGCCCAATGTGGGGCTAGAACTCAGCAACTGTGACATCATGACCTGAGGTGAAGTGGGACGCTCAACTGACTGAACCACCCAGATGCCCCAAAACACTTTTTTAACAGAATTCCTTGTGATTTTAAAATTAATTCCACTGTTTACTAGCTGTGTAACGTGAGCCAGTTACTTAAATGTTCTTAGCTTCAGTTCCCTCAGTTGTAAAATGAGAATGCTAATAGTACTGACCTCATGTAGTGGATATGAGGTTTGTATGACACACATGCACATGCATAGGTACACATTTCTAGTCTTACATCTGGGTACATCATACATAATCTATAATTATCAACTATGATGTTAGTGAAAACAGAGATTATCATCTTACCTTCATTAGCATACAGTGGAGGTTGGATATTTTAATGCATCTTGTTTTGGACTTTATTCTTGAGGCAAACAATGATTTTGCAATAGTTCAACAACTAGTTGATCTATAGTATGGTTAACAGTTTCATGGATTTTACTAAAATGGTAAAGCCATCTCCTGAACACAAAACGTATTTATGAAAATCTGAACTTATGTGACAATCTGTCCTGTAACGTTCCAACACTATATTATTTTTATTTATAACACAAAACAGTAATGATTACTTTTTCAACAATTCCCTGCCTTCTCTAATTTAAATGAGAGATTATGTATAAGTAGCCACTTATGCAATCTTGTTCTATTCTTTGTGATTGGAGAATGTCTCAGGTATGGTGTAACTTGATATTACTTGGTGAGCTGTGTCAACCACTGTTGCATTTAAAGTGAAATTCTCAGGACACAAGAATATTGGAATTAACTTACTTAACATATGTATATCGTCCATTAATATACAGTTTCTGTTGTTTCCCTTTTTAAATCTTTCATGATAGCACCATGACTTTTCTGAAGAAAAAGTAAATCCTTTCCTCTTTCCCAACATACTAAACCTACCCTGAAGCTTCCAGTTGAGTCTAACCGCTGTGTTTTATTAGAGAAAGCCCCTGCCTTCATGAAATTAATGTTCTACTTGGGAATGGAGAAGTTAAAATTACAATTATCATAATAGGTACACAGTATTATTATTATTATCTGGTGTCACCACTGTGTAAAAAAGTAAAGGATCTTGATATTGGGTGTGACTATAGTTTACCCCCTACGTCATTATTACTCATGGTTTCAGAATTAGAATTTGAAAGTGGATTAAAAACTACTGGCATGTTTGTGATTGTGTCGTATTATGGAACTGCCAAAGGTCAGAGTGACCTGAGTAAGTTATGTAATCATTCGGAACCAGACTTCTTTAGCTCATAATAATAATAAATACCTCTTAGAGATACTGTAAAAATTACACAAAGTAATGTTTTATGGGTACCTAACAGTGCTTGACAGTCTTTTGTTTTCAGTTGCCGGTGCCTTTTAATTCTAGATAATTAAAACTGGATGGATAAGGTGATAGTCAAATTCTATAGATCTCTTCAATCCCCTAAGATCCCATTGCCTAGTTACTCAAACATTGATTTAGGTACTGCTGTGAAGGGACTTTGCAGACATAAGTCCCAAATCAGTTGATCTTACAGAGTTTTCTGTAGTTGGAAGCAGGAAAAGACAAAGGGAGTTGGTGTGTGAAGTGGATTCGAATGACAATTCAACATTGTCAGCCATGACTTTCTGAAAAGACCCTTGGCAAGGAATAGCTAGCAGCCTGCAGGAGATGAGAGCAGCCTCTGGTCAATAGTCAGGTAAGCAGGGCTTCAGTCCTATGACCTCAAGGGACCAAAGTATGCCAACAACCTGAATGAGCTCAGAATTGGAACTGTCCCCAGATCTTCCAGAAAAGACTCTGGTGGCAGACTCCTTCAGTGTGAGACCCTGAGCAGAGAGATCAGTTAAGCCATACAGAACTTATGACCTATGGGAATTATGAGGTAATAAATGTGAATTGTTTAAAGCTTCTCCTTTTGTGGTAATTTGCAATGCCACAGCAGAACACTGTTACCAATAAAATTTAGGTTTCTGCACAGTCACTAGGCCTTCTTTAACTTTTAGTAGTTATAATTAATGTCTGTCTTTGTGCATTAAAATGAAACAAAGGAAACCAATCTCAATAAATATTTGCTTCTAGGATAATCATTTTTAAATCACTTGATCTGTGTCCTTGACTTTCTGCAAGTCTCCACCTATACAGATAGAGGATCCCATGGTTGCTTTATTTATGGACAGAAAAGAAAGAGTGCTCAGTGTTATTGAAATATTTTGGTTATGGGGCGCCTGGGTGGCTCAGTCGGTTAAGCATCTGACTTCGGCTCAGGTCATGATCTCACGGCTTTTGAGTTTGAGCCCTGCGTCAGGCTCTGTGCTGACAGCCTGGAGCCTCTTCAGATTCTGTGTCTTTCTCTCTCTCTCTCTGCCCCTCCCCTGCTCACACTCTGTCTCTGTCTCTCAAAATAAATAAACATTAAAAAAATTAAAAAAAATATTTTGGTTATAGCTGTACAATAAGCTACTGTCTTCAGGCAACAGTTTACCATAGTACATAAACTCCAAGCGTAATGACTTCTTGGACTTCATCCTCATTAATATTACAAAGCATTTGGCTTTTACCAACATGCTCTCTAGATTTTATATAGCATCAACTCTGGTTATGCGTTGAACCTTGTGTCTTTCCTTCTTCTGACTCTGTGGCCATGTCTCACCCCTTAAAAATGTTTTCCCCCAAAAAATCAGTGTTTCTCTAACTGCTTCCTTTCTTTGATTATATGTTTTGATTCACAATTTCATCTATTCATGGCTTGTACCTATTGCCTTTCTATAGCCCGAGAACTCTATAACATGTATAAAACTTAGTGACCATTGGTGACTCCCAACTTTACATTTGCAATCTTAATTCTTCCCAGGCCATTGGAGCTCATATATAATTATTTATCAGATATATTAATTTTGATGTTGAGTTGCCAGGTAAACTATAGGACACCCAGTTAATAATTTTTAAATATATAAGAATGTAACAAATATTGCATAAGGCATATGTATGCTAAAAAAATTACTCACTGTTTATTAGAAATTCAGAGTAAACTGATGTCATGTATTTGTATTTGTTAAACTGACAAAACTAACCTGATGCACATTGAAACCTTGAAATCAAGATGTCCAAAGCAAATTAATATTCCTCTCCCTTTATTCAAAGCAGTACATGTAATGTCGTTTTCTGTTAGATACATTTAGCTAATCAGGCCTGATTCCTTAGGGTCAAACAAGTAGCTGACTAATTAATTAATAAAGCACAGAGTCTAGACCCCCTATTATAACTGCTCTCATCTACTTCCTACTCCTTCACTTATTAGCTGTGTAACCCATAGCAATCTACCAAACTTGCTAATGGTTTTCTTTACTTTTAGGTAACAAGAAGATGATAGTAATAGTAACTCAAATCTGAAGGGTTTCACAAGAATTAAAATATCAAATCATATAAAGCATTTAGGCAGACATGTAGGAACTACTCAATTCTCTAACTTCCTCATTTATAGCTCACAGAGCATAATTTAAGGTGGTATTGGGTAGTATAACTAACTCAAAGATGTTCAAGGAGTGTAGGGGAGTCATAAGTATCTTGATTTTTTTCAAATATTGATATAAAATATATTTATTTGATAACTTTCTGGAGCAGAAAGAAAATTATTCATCAAAGTCACATTTATTATTTCATGTTTGTGTGTCTATAAATAAGATCTTATGCTGTGTCCCTATCACAAACTTTATTTTTCCTGTAGATGAAGAATGGCTCTTTAGTTTTCTACAAAGCAGGAAGCAATGTATGATTTTAAGAGTCTTTTTCCACCCTCCCCCCCTCTCCCCCCGCAATGAGCTTATAAAAATGAAAGCATTTTCCTTTGGTAGATCTTAGCAATTTGACTATTTGCAATAGGTGTTTGGCTACATTTCCAAATTCTGAAGAAAACATTTAACAGAGTGCTGAATAACAGAAAATGTACAAGAAATGCAAATTTCTTAGCTTGGGGGAAGAGAGTATCAGTGGACATTTGAGTTGTCCATGTGACTGGTTTTCCTTGACACTGGTCAAACATTTGACAGTGAGGTGATGAAAAAATGTATACTTTGGTGGGACATTAGATAATATTCAGTATCCTTATCAAGATGGTCTGTGACTTGACTTAGTCAAACTGTACCTGTAGTATCCTGAATTCAGCATTATAAAAACTTGGACTAATTCAATGATACACTATATTTAGACATTACAACATATTTAAATCACTAATAAATCATTAGCAACTGAACCTAAGAGTACTTGAGTATCTACTTTGTAGGATTCACAATGCTAGGGACTGTGGGAATTCATTAAGGTAGTGCTCCCATGGAATCTGTACCGTAAGGTGGGTAGACAAAAATGACACGATGGACCGAAGAAGAGATCTAGAATCCTAAAAGTTAGTGAGGATGCTTTGGTAATGATCCATGTCTGTTCTGGAATGATGTCAGTGCAGAGAAGAATATTCCAGGTAATAATCCAACCCTGTGCTTGAGCAGTGGCAACATCGACAAGAGAAATCCAGGTTATAATCCATGATGTGCTGCAGTGGGACTAAAGTAGAGGAGAGAAAAACTCTGCAAGACCTTTTAAAAGAACATGAGATTCCATTGTTATTTAAAATACTTATTAAGGTTAAACATAATGGTCATCACCAACTGAGGAAAGGGAGTTGAAAGCTTTTACATAATCATTCTAAATGAACCCTTTATATCTGAACTGGGAGTATTAGAAATCCTGAGTCCTTTCCAAGAGTTATTTGACAAAAGCTTCTTGACCTGGACTGTGATATGTCACTCATAATGACTCCAGCAACACGAATCTGTGAGGAATGAGTCAGGCCACAATATATCCATAGGCCAGGGGTCAATGTGTTCTTTGAAAGACTCTATCTGTTATCACTGGATAACAGATTGGACTCTGCAGCTCAAAGGTTTGAACCCAGTGGATACCACTCACCCACTGCCCTGTATGAGTAATTAATGCCAATCAGAGTATTCCTGGGGTTATCATGAAATTTGAAATTGGGGCCTGGCATTTGAATTTTAAAGAAAATGTTCCCTATTTGACTTTTAACACATTTGTCTATTTTAAGCATTCACACTAAAATGGTATTAAGTGCTTCAGCTTTTCTCATGGGTCCTGTCTCAAAAGCTATATAATAGGATTAGGCTATTAAGAGGAAACAGTGAAGACTTTTTCTCCCTCTGTTTTTAATTATACAGTTTAGAGGGTTTGCTTTTTTGTTTGTTTTGTTTTGATATGTTTTCTCTTGACTTAGAAATCTTTGGGTAGAGATGACAATTTCATTGATGGATCTGAATGCTCAACCTGAATAAGACCAAACCTGTATGCTAGGGAGAAGTTGCTGACCTCTAAGCATGTAAATAGACAAGGCATCAAACAGAAAATGCCAGAAGTTAAATGGCTGGGTCCAAGTCAGAGGTGACAAGAGAGCAAAGCACATGGTAAAGCTATTCTTTAGTGATCATAAGATTTGCATAAAATTACAGGGTTGGAAATGTGCAGGACCCTCATCTCTAAATACAATCATCAGAATTACTGGCAATGATAACATTTTTATAATAAGATAATCCTATCATATCCCTATCATAAAGCTATCATGATCATGATTAGATTACCTACAAGTTGAGACTGCTAACCTTGTAAGGGGTCAGAAGATAAAACAAGCATTCTAGTATCCTTCCCCACCCTTCCACTTGGCCTGGTCTTTGTGCCTCTGCTTCTAAGCAGTTCCCACAAGAAAGAAAGAAAGAAAGAAAGAAAGAAAGAAAGAAAGAAAGAAAGAAAGAAAGAAAGAAAGAAAGAGAAAGAAGGAAAGAAGAAAAGAAAGAGGTTACCAAATATCAGATTGTTTCTAAACCTAGGGTAGTTTGAGACAAAATATGTGATTGCTTTGGTTTTTTATTTTATCATTTCAATAAGGGGGCGGAGGGGTACATCAGATAACTTTTCAGTCATTCTGGCTTTTATTTAACAACTACTGCTTCACTGTTTAAACACTCATCTCCCTTGACCTTTAGAACAGTATCTGCTAATCATAATTTCTCATTTTTCTATTTTAAGATCTCCTTTCATCTGTCCCTAAGTACATCCCCTTCCTCTCTGATCTTTCCACTTACATTTCCTTTCTTGAAGCCCTTAATCACTTTTATGATTTTAATAATCATTTGTAGGTGAAAAATTCCAAATCACTATGTACCCATGACCTCTCTCTGAGTTTCAAAATTATAAATCTAAATATATGTTTGACTATCCTTTGATAATTGTATGCATTTTAATCCTCAACATGTACACAGATACATTAGCTTTGCTCAAACATATTACTGCATTGCCACACATCATATTTACCTTGTGCTTAGAATCCTCTCATTCAATATAGCACTCTTCCTGGGTGCCACATCCTCATAACTATCAATCATAGCAGTCTTCATTCTTTCTAAAATCTGCCCTTCCTTTGTTTTCCTATCATCAAGGCCTAGTTCAGTCCTCCTTCACTTTATGTGAAGCCCAGAAAAATTAGCCCAGAAAAACACAAAATCCTCTTTCCTTGATCATCACATTTATCTTAAACAAATATCTGATCAAATTGCCTAACACTGATTAATCAATTAATTAATTCAATACATACTTATTAGCTAACTAGTATGTACCAGGCACTGTTGAGGGTGTTGAGATTGCAACAGTACAAGAAAAGAAAAATATGATTACCCTACCCTCACTGAATTTTTATTATGGGAGGTGATGAAGAGGATGTATATATCCTAAACAGACAAATACATAATAAAATACCAATGTTAATAAATGGTGTATGTGAAGGAGACAAAATGCTTAGACTGAAAATAACAGAAGGACATGGAAACTTAGTCTAGATGCGTTCAAGGAATATCTTGAACAGGGAGAGTCATAGGTTTGTATGACTACATATAAACCTACATTAACACAAGAGAAAGAGCTAGCCATGGGAAATGCATGTATGTGTGTATGAGTTGGGGGCTGGTTGTGGTGGAGTAGAACATTCCAAGCACAGGGAACAGTATTTGCAAAGACCCCTGATGGAAAAGAGTTTGGCATGGTCAAAGAACAAAACATTGCCACAAAGACCAGGACACAATGAATAAAGGTGAGAGTGATGGCAGTCAAGATTGGGAAAATTGTCATATCATCCAAAACTTGCAGTCTATGGTATGGAGTTTGCATGTCTCTGAATAGCAATAAAGACATCAAATTTTTATAAGTCTGAATAATCAAGTTAATGGCCTGTAGGATAAAGTCTAGTATGATACAGATTCTATATAATTCAGCCTCTATTTCATCCAAGCTTGGTCTCTGGATGCTTGATGACATACACTGTATGTTTTGATGGTTCTTCTACCCATAATATTGTTAGTTTGTCCCTCTATGGCTTTGTTCTTTTTCCCCTTTATGAGAGTACTCTTCCTTGTTCTCTTTGCTGAGCTTCTATATAATTTAGATGACACTTCCACTAAATCTCACCTGCAGGAGCTTCAAGCAAGCTTAATAACATATTTTTGTGCTTTTATATGTGTATGAGACACCATGTGAGTATCTGGAGGCCATGATTGTGTGTGTGTGTGTGTGTGTGTGTGTGTGTGTGTGTGTGTAATGCCCCTGATTTCGAATCCGAGAGACCACCAAGGAGCCAATACCGATGCAAATGCACAAGGGTTTATTTACAAGCTCAAGCTTGGGCCCAAGTATACCCGACACAGAGAAGCAGGGACTTGGACCCCTAGGTTAAGAGGCGTAGCAGTTTTATAGGGGTCAGTGGCCAATGAGATTGTAACACACAGAGTTGCATAGTCATGTCAGTCCACACGCAGGTGGCCAACTGAATTACAATTTACCCTATAGTAACTGTTTGAACTAGCCTATCACTCTGGTCAGAATTGGCATGCAAGTTTGGTGGGCAAAAGGCAGGGTTTACATTCTTTGGTGGTTAGGGGTTCCACATTCCTATATGAGCCGGTTTCCAGTGAGGGTGTGCTCAGCGGCTTGACTAGGGTGGGGGAGTGTCTTAAGCAGTAAGTAGGTCATGTGGGGGTTATACATGAGATGGTGGGTGTAGCACAAAATGGAGTTAGTCTTGCTCTGCTTGTCCAGGGGTAGGGGATTTTTGTTAAATTCCTTGGGTCCCATATATATATATATATATATATATATATATATATGTGTGTGTGTGTGTGTGTGTGTGTGTGTATACACACATATGTATGCATACAAGTATACATAAATGTGTATAAGGCATTTTAACAAAATCCATATGATATAATAAGAAGTTATTAGAAGCAAAAAGCTTTCCAGTTTATCTAGTGACTAAATCAGTTTTCCTCTGTGTTTTAGATTTATACAGCTACCTTAACAAATTACCATAAACTTGATGGCTGAAAATAACAAATATTTATCACCCTTCAGTTCTCTGGGTTAGAAGACTGACATGGGTGTCAGTGGGATAAAATTAAAGTATCTGCATTGTTTCATTCCTCACTGAGGCTCTAGAGGAGATCCATTTCCAGGTCTTACCCAGTTCCTAGAATGCAGTCACATTTTGTGGCTTGTATTCTTCCCCACCCCCTTCCAAGCCAGCAATATTATCTCTCTCTGATTTCCTTCGGTAGCCAAGTCTCCCTCTGACTGGCCGCTTACTTAAGAACCCTTAGGATTACCTTGAGCTAGCTAGGACGATCCAAGATAATCTTGCTATTTTCAGATCAGGTAACAATCTCAATTAAATCAATTGCCTTAATTTGCATCAAAATGAGACATTTCAAATTATATCCAGTACTAAATGGTGACCCATTGACCATTATAACCTTTTAGAGGAGAAATGTAATGGTTGGGAAAGGGTTTTAGGAAGTATTGTCTGGCATCAAGGTTACAGAGTAGTTGGGAGAAGAAAGGTCTGTCGTGATGAAACTACACATTCTCTTACAAGAACAATACATCTTAAGATTTTTAAATTCACGGGTTAGAGCTTCTAATGTATTATCTACCTCCCCACCTTAGTGCTGATAAAGTGTGAAGACTTAATAAAAAGAAGTGATTGCTGAAATACTACTGACCAGATCCAGTCATCTGCCTTCTTTGTAGAGCAACACTTGTTTTCACATGAGACAAATATTTCTCCATTATATTGGCATATACTCCCAATATTGTGTTCACTATTTCTGTATGTGAAATACAGACACCCATCTTAGCTAAAAGGGACCATATTGATTAATTGGTAATGCAGAAAATCCAGATTATTTACTCAGCTTTAGTGCAGATACCTCTCCACTGGATACATTCTAGTTTGAATTGCCATGTTTAGGCTTGAAGACAACACTATGGACAGTCTTGATTCAACATAAAGCACAGTGGGCCCAGATCTTCTATGATCTCATCCCCATTCCCCTATTAATGAAGACTTAGTGAGCTAATATAAAGTTTCCACCAAAAGGTGATGTAGAAGAACTGAAGAAACATATCATGTGAGAAGGTATAGAAAGAAATGAAGAAAATATGTCTAAACAAAAAAGACTGAAGAGGATACAATGTAGGTACTTTCAGATAGCTAAAATTCTATCATGTGGAAGAGAAAATAATATGATCTGATGGATGCTAAAAGGAAGCAAGTTCACAGAAAAGGAATTTGACAAAGTACAATATCCATTTATGATAAATACCCTCAATAAAGTATGTTTAGAGGGAATGTACCTCAACATTATAAAGGCCATATATGAAAAACTCACAGCCAACATCATACTTAATGGAAAAAACTGACAGCTTTTCGTCTAAGGTCAGGAACAAAACAAAGAGGTCCACTCTTACCACTTTTATTCCACATGGTACTGGAAGTGCTAGCCACAGCAATCAGAAAAGAAAAAAGGAATAAAAGGCATACAAATAGGTGAGGAAGAAGCAAAACTTCCACTATTTGCAGATAACATGATGCAAATAGAAAAAAATCTTTAGATTTTAGAAATTTAGATTTTAGAAAACCCTAGATTCCACCAAAAAACTACTAGAGCTGATAAATAAATTCAGTAAGGTTGCAGGATACAAAATCAATGTGCAGAAATCCATTGTATTTCTATATGCCAATAATGAAGCAACAGAAAGAGAAACAACAACAACAAAAAAAAACAAATGTCCCATTTATAATTGCATCAAGAATAATAAAATACTCTAGGAATAAAGTTAACCAAGGAGATAAAAGACCTGTACCCTGAAGTCTATAAAGCAAAAACCAATGACTATCTGTTGGAAAGATGCCTTCATTAGTTCAGAGACTGGAGCAGATGAAACAGATAATTATTTCCAACTTCAGTGTTTTATTAAATGTAAATTATCCTAGCCACCAAATCCATGAAAGAAAGAAAATTTTGGTTCTCTAATTGCTAAATTCTAAGCTTTCTTGGGAAATGGACATGAAGATTGAAATTATCTTGAAATTGTTAAATCAGAGGTAGTTGATTTTATATTGATGTTGCATTATACTACAGGCTGAAAGCCAGTATATTGCCAAACTTGGCAAGCTTTCCTACTATGAATCTTTAAGAAACAGAATATCTAACAAAAATAAGAATGACCACAAATGTACAGTATTATAAAGTATTATTCCCTAGAGAATAGACATTGATTTCCCCAAATTAAAAACTATATCTGATATCTCTTACTGCAATACAAAACTAAGAACATGGGATCCAACACAAAACTACACCCTATAGGTTACTAAAGTCGAAGAAATAAGTAAAAAATACTATTTGTATATGTGTTCATTTTTCAAGGGTCACAGTTTAATTTCACAAACACAAGAGAAAATGATGAGCTGCATTTCCATGAAGCTACAAATATATGCCAATTTGAAAAAAAAAAAAAACAAAACCAAACCTGATGCATTTTGATGGAATTTTAGTCTATTTTCTAGTTTCCCTGAATGTTTGTAATTTATTAAATGCAATGCCATAAAAATAGATACTTTTATATATTGCTGACAGGACTGTAAATTGGTGCAAACTTTTCAGAGAGCATTTTGACAATATGTTTCAGAAGTCTTAAGTATTTGACAACCCCTGGCCACCTTTTAAGATTAATCATGAGAAATAGTAATGAGTATGGGCAAGGATATAGACAAGGCTATTCATTGCAGAAAAGTGTAAAAATTGAAAAATAGAAACAATCTACATATCTAACTTTAGAGTATTATTTAAATTATTTATTTTTGTTTAAAGGTTTATCCTTCCACAAAATGGAATAGAATATAACCAATCAATTTATTATAGGTGAATGTTTAATGACATACACATCTATTTACAGTAATTATTTCAAGTTCAAATATGTTACAAACATAATTTATAGTTTGATCTAATTTTTATTAAAGAGTAATGCAACATAAGATTAATAATGATTATCTTTGCATGCTAAAAATACCTAAATTTTCCATAATCTTACTTTGCTAATTTTGAAAATTTTTCAGTGTTTAATGTGATTTAACTTGATAATGAGAAAATATTTCTAAATCCAACATAGCAATTTTTTATTTGATTGCTAATGATTATTTGCTATTATACTTGAAATTTAGTGAACATAGGTTCTGATGACTCATTAAGTAGTTGTTAAGGTCTGTAAAATTGTGAATTTGGTTAAGAGCTATATGAAACAAAAGCAGGGTAGATAGACCTCTTGTGTTGAGGAAAAGACCAGAAGGGAGTGAAGTTAAAAGAGTAACACTGATTGCTTTTTGAACATTTTCTTACTTTCTAACTTGCAGTGTGCCTGAAATATTAATTTGGTATTAAATACATATCAACATCTATATAGTGATACACATATGTATGCATGCAGTAAGTCCATGCATCAGGAAAAAAATGAATGTTGACAGCTAAATTTGAAATCTCTATGAGAAAAAACAAATTAGCCAACTTTGCAGAGGTTACAATAAAATTTATTATTTTCTGGGTCTTGAAAAACTATTTACTGCTCCTAAAGTGATGAAATACTCAAATGTACAAAGTGCTATTTCATTCACATTATTATTCACCTTTCCAAAATGGACTCAAAGTAAAATAGTGTTGAAAATAACTCTAATGTTTAAATTCATTAAATATCTTTATATGTAATTTTACAATACAACTGCTTATCCAGGAGGTCAATAATTTGTTTCTTGAACTTACGCATTGGAAAGTGAAGATATGCAGTGTGAGTCATGTACGTTCTTATATAACACCATTTTGTAATCATTCAGCCAGGTGGCATTTTAGATACAAAAGAGCTACTTTGTATTCCTTTCCTAACAATCTAGTTGAGCAACCACTGGGCATGGCCTTTCTATTACACTTAATGAAGTATATTGGTATCAGTGGAAGAATCAAATTATCATTTTCACTCCTCATTACATAACCTTTAGGGGCCTTTGTTATGCAGGTGAAACTGTGTGTCATCGTGTGCTGAGTGGGATTTAGCCATATGTATTTTCAGATTGAAAGTAGAGTTGAACACAATCCTGATTTCAGGTATGAAAGTACAAAATCATCTAATTGATAGAAAGACATTGCTTTTGCATTTTCCCATGAGGATATAATCAGAAGGGAATATACTTTAATAAAGGGAAAATACACTTGACAAAATCAAGCATGTAGAATGAGAAGTTATGTTAAAATGCATCATTTTCATGCAACTATTTAACATCAAGTCTGTTATTAAAGTTGAATCATTGAATGTAGAAATATTATGAAAAGTATTCAGTGCAAATAGACAGAAGTCATTTAAAAATATTTATGAACTGTTCTTCATAAAACTTTGCTCAACATATCAAATAAGGAAACTTTATGCCAAGAAGAGTTGGTATTTTAGGAAATCTTCCTATTCTTAAATCTAAAATACATACTTAGGTTGCCATTGATGAGAAATTATTTGCATACCAAATATGCAACTAAGCTCTAAAAATATTCCTACTGCCATTCTCAAAAAAAGTACAGTATTGTACTGGATTCTGCAAATACATTATATCATTTTAAATTACATGGTTGTCACACTAGTCGTAGAAGATGGCTTAGAAATAGCTCATTTTATTTTTATGAAAGCTACATTTAAGAGAGAGAATTCCCCCATCTACACAGATTCTAGACGAACATCAGCATCTAAACAGAAATTTGTTTCAAATGAATGTTTTATGGAGAATTACCTCATTTTTCCAAAAGAGATATGATGAGTGAGTCCCTGTTCTTTCCTCACAAATATCTCTTTTAAGATTTATTTTTCTCATTCATTTTCTTAACACCTATTTTGAGACAGAGAGTCTTTTGGTTCACGTGTCTCAGACAGGACATTTTACTGCCCCTCTTTCCTTCCACCTATAGCAACGAATTCCACAACCATCCACCCAGGTGCTCAACCCAAACCAGGAAATGATCCTTGATTTCTCTTTTCTCCAACCTCCCTCTCCTCAGCAGTTGGCCTGGCAACTCTATCTCCAAAATATGTTTTTCATTTACCCATTTCCTCTGTCTGTATCATACCACCCTTATTCATGTCATTGATACCTCTGTCCCCGATTACTAGTTAGTCTCTTGATCTGTTGGCCTCCTAATGGGTCTCCCTCCGCTTATACACCAGTGGCTAAAGTGATTTTATTTAAAATATCTATTAGATCATGCCATTGGCCTAAACCTGTCTAATGTTGTTATGCTGGGTAGAATTGAAACTTAAGCCTCTTCTCAGACCCTGAGAAGTCTTCTCAGACCCTGAGAGGCCTACTTTCTCCCTACCTCTTCAATGTCACCTTGGACCACTCACTTGCTCTCTGTGCTTCATCAGCGTCGGTCATTTTGGTCTTCAAATATGCGTGTTTATTTTACTTTAGGGTCTTTAATCTTGATGGTACCTTTAACTCTCCCAGACATTTTCACTCTGCTTCCTTCTGGTCATTAAGGTCTCAGGTCCTCAGGAGGGACCTTTTCTGTTCGCTTTAATATGTTTCCAATTCCCAACCCAGTTGCTCTATCATGGAGTCCCACTTTATTTTATTTCAAAGTATCTTTATCTAATTTTTTTTTTAATTATTTCATTGCTTGCTTGTTTAGCACTCTATTTCTTGTTATAGAACTTTAGCTCTATTTATTGTTTTGTCTTGTGGAACCATACTCAGACAAAATAAATGCTCATTAAATATATAATTGAATAAGTTTATCTAACCCCATAGAAGAAAACTTTTATTTTGTTTTAAGTTTATTTATTCACTTTAAGAGAGAGAACAAGCTGGAGAGGGGCAGGATGAGGGAGAGAGAGAAAATCCCAAGCAGGCTCTACACTGCCAGCATGAAGCCTGATGCAGGGCTGGAACTCATGAACTGTGAGATCACGACCTGAGCTGAAATTTTGAGTGGGATGCTTAACCGTCTGACCCACCCAGATGCCCTAACGTAAACATTTATTTTTAATAAGATGTCTGATTTCTTCTTTCTTCTGATGTCAGACCCTCACACATAATTGCTGAATTAACTTTAGATATTAAAATCATCTTACCATATTTATTTTTTAAATTTCTTTTTTTTTAATGTTTATGTATTTTTGAGAGAGAGAGGCAGAGTGTGAGCAGATGAGGGGCAGAGAGAGAGAGGGAGACACAGAATCCTAAGCAGTCTCCAGGCTCTGAACTGTCAGCACAGAGCCCAACGTGGGGCTCGAACTCACAAACCATGAGATTAACCATGTTTATTTTCATACATTCTGAGTTTTATCCTTTGAAAAATTTTATTTTTTCTTATTTGAAATCTTCAGTAACAACAGCAACACATTTTCCTTTCTAGGGGCCTTTCTTACTGTAATTTTCTTTATTAATGTTTTCATAGTTTACTCTTTATTTCTGCATTATTTTTATTTTTTTAAGTTTATGAGAGAGAATGCTTGTGTGCACAAGCTGGGGAGGGCAAAGAGAGAGGGGAGAGAGAATCCCAAGCAGGATTCTCTATGTTAACAGCACAGAGCCCCACATGGGGCTCAATCCCATGAATAGAACTGTGAGATTCTGACCTGAGTGGAAATCAAGAGTTGGAAGTTTAACCGACTAAGCCACCCAAGCTTCCTGCATCATTTTAACTATTTTTGTGACCTATCCACAGGTATGTCTACGGAGGTACGTTGCAGTGCATGTGCATCCTAGCATTTGTTGCTCAATAATCATTTATGTCCTAATGTTAGCATTATACCCACAGATCTAATCTCCATGATATAAGAGGAAATATTTTAAGAAAAGTACTTATATTTTATTCTGCATCCCCCATAGCTGGTATGCAGTTAACCTGAGAATTGTGACACAAAGAAAGCATACTATAAAGCATACGTCAACAAATTTGAATTTGTGTCACAAGATTACATTGCCCATACGAGGCTTCCTCGTCTTTCTGGAAGATGTTCCTGATGTCAAACCTAAACAGGTTCTCTAATAGTTGGGTGTTCAACCTGTTGAACTTCCCATTTTATAAGTCTGAAAATCTCATGTTCATGCCAGTGTTCTAGATATATAAAATATTAGCTATTGTAATGTGACACAGATCAAATGAACTTCAAAAGTTGTAGAATGGTAACAAAGCTTGGTAAGCATCCAAAGCTTAATCACAGCTCTGCAGAGCCCAGCAAAGTAAAAAGTATTGGGTTAGACATACAGCAAAATCCAGTCTTCCCAGATATGATATCGTAAAAAAAAAAAATATATATATATATATATATACATATATATATACACATATATATATATCTGTCTTCATAAATCTCTCCTGTTTTCAGACTTTTGAAACCAGATACTATATATATATATATAGTATGTATATATATATATACACATATATACATATACATACTATATATATATATATATACACACAGTTTTTTTTACTGAGGCCTCACAACCAGGTGTGATCTCAGCAGTGTCCCAGACAAGCTTAGACACAGTGGGTTAAATTGATAGTGTTTCAGCCTTTATTTCAATTTCCAAACCACTCTGCTTTTTATTTAGAACACTGTGGACAGTTTTATAAAACAACCCTCTCTTCTCTGCCCTAAAAAGGGTCTAGCCTTAAGAACCAATCAGCTTTGTCTAATTAAAGTCCCTCGAAGTAGTGGGTAAAGAGATGCATCATTCACTCATTCACCATACATTTGTTTTAACTGCTTACAGTTTTTGCAAGCATGAACTTTGATTATGAGATTCCTGCTGTGTGCCAAAAAGCTATGTCACTTGCCCTTAGAAAATAGTGGTTGATGGAGATGATAATCACTTACCCTGGTGAACGTTATGAAAGATGAAGTATAGCAACATTTGCTGTGGCCTTGTAATAGTCTCACTGCTAGCTGGGTAATTTTCAGGTCACAGAATTCTGGTGGCAGTCTGATTATGTGATGAAGGTAAAAGTACCAAAAATAACTATTGCAGTTTATAGTTTAAACATTCCTCTCATATACACATTCATACTTAATCTTTATAACATTATGAAGTATATATCAATATTATCTCCTTTTCGCTGATGAGAAAAATTAAGCCAACAGATGCTAATAGATTTACCGTCACTCAGTTCATAAAGCAGAGCCACACAGTCAAATCCTAATTTTAGAGTCTTAATTATACACCTACAGTGTATCTTTGGTATAGAAGCACAGAGTGCATTTTCTTTTGTCCGTTAGCATTTTATCTGTCTGTCTGTCTATCTATCTATCTATCTATCTTTCCATTTCTGTATTCAAATTATCTATTTTCCATCAACTTTCCCTTGGCTTTCACTGAAGGTTACACACATTTTCTTTAAGCATCAGTTGTAATGAGGAGCAGTATGTAATTTTTGACTGATGTTTTATTTTTAAAAGACTTGTCTGAACCTAAATTATAGCCAGATAAAAGCAAAAATAACATATAAGAGTGTTTAACTGTTCACACTTTATATGTGACTTATAGTTCTAGACTTTATGTATATTTTTTTGGATTTGAAGACCTAGATATTTTTTCAGTTTTAGATTTGGTGTAGATCATCATTCAAAATATAGAAGTATTTACCTTTCCATACTCATGGATAAAATGTAATAAACACAAGTTCATTCTATTTTTTCCTTCTCAAACACTAGATTGAGAAATTATAAAATTCAGACAAATTAACTTAGAGGACTTTTTTTGTAATGCTCATTTAATATCTTAATAACTCATGAGTGTACAATGATGTCAATATTGCATCCCAAGTACCTAGTACATTTCTTAGCACATGGTAGTAACTCAATAGATATTTTATAAATTTTCAGTATTCCTATGGGATGAGAATATGTAAAAGTCTCATTGTGAAAACTTATGGCAAACTTATTTTAAGACTGATTATGGCAAAAGTTCTAGGAAACAGAACACTTAGAATAACTACTTAAATATTGGCTATTACAGACTTTGAAAAAAAACATTTCCAGTTTTACTCAAAAATGAAAGAGGATGCCAATCATATTCTAATGTCAGAAATTTCTAAAGATTATTCCACATGAGTTTGTAAAACGAAGTGCAGGGGCTCCTGGGTGGCTCAGTTGGTTGAGTGTCCCCCTCTTGATTTCCACTCAGATCATGATCTCACAGTTGGTGAATTTGAGCCCCATTGGGCTCTGCACTCATAACATGGAGCCTGCTTGGGACTCTCTCTCTCTCCCATTCTCTCTCTACCCCTCCCCTCTCAAAACAAAAAAAAATGTCATCCCTAAGTATCAATGGTCTCAGCCTTGATTTTAAATGTCTAGAATACAGAAAATTGTGCTTTTAACTTTTTTAGCTTGCCAATATGCTAGAGAAATTTAGATTGCTTTTCCTTTAAATAAAGAGATCCCACACTTCTCTCTGCCCTGGAGTCACCACAGTTACCACAATCACCCAAAGGAAAATTTAAATATTAAACCATATTGGTGCAGCAGATACATTTTCTGTGAAAGAGCAATACACAATTCTTACAGTCAAAGTGTTATTTGTAAATAAGTTTTCTTCGAGAAACAGACTTCTCAGCTCCTCTATTGTGGTTTCCATTTTGAGGAATCAAAATCTCATCAAGAGAAAACAATAAAGAATGTAGATTTATGGGTTAATTATTTTCCTAGAAATGGATGGGGGGAGGGGAGAAGCTATAACCTTCTTTTCCTTTGTTTAATGAATAGGAATTACAAAATCCCATGATCCCCTGCCAATGCTGGCTAATTTGCAGTTTGGGGACTCGAGAGAAGATGACAGCTGTAGACAGTGCGGAGGGAAAACCACCTTGCAACACAGTTTGTCAAGTTGCAGCCTCTGGCTCTGACCTAGGGCCAGTATTCCTGGAGACATGATGAAGTGTGAAAAGTACTGGCAGGCATTTTAGACTGAAAAAAAAAAAAGGCAGTAAGGGAAACTGGGGACCAGGAGAGATTAATATTTGTGAGGTTTATAGCAGCATAGGCAAAGCAATAGGAAGTAAAGAAATCCCTGAAGGGAATTTCTTACAACAGCAGCAGATTAGGAACAGGATGGGCCTGAACAGGAAGCTTATTTTTCCAGCTGGAGCCTTTCCTACAAACCTGAGGTCGATTTGGGAATGGCAGACAAATGCCAAGCAAATGCACAGTCAAGAACTAATGATAGAATTTACAGTCGCTGGGAAAACCTGGGAGAGGGGGATGGGCCAAAAAAAGAAATGGAAAGAAAGAAAGAAAGAAAGAAAGAAAGAAAGAAAGAAAGAAAGAAAGAAAGAAAGAAAGAAAGAAAGAGGGAGAGTAGGGGAGGCAGTGAAGAGTGAGAAGGATGAAACGTGGCAGAATGTACTGGCATTCTGAACTTGGAGGATTTTGGAAATAGACCAGAATAACCTTCCTGCTGGTGAATGCAGATTCTCAAGACAGAAGAAAAGTTGGAGGTGATATAGTGTAGGTATTTTCAAATTTTATATCGACAGGAAATAAACTTCAAACAAATTCACATGCTAAATCCTTATGTGGATATGGAAGAGCTGATCTAATTTGAGAAGGAGCAGACTTGGACTCATATGCACTTGCCTCAACTCGTGCCTGGAAATTGATTGTTGGGGAACTTATAGAATCTTTAAGTCTTTTCAAAATATTTAAAAACAACCAGGTCCAACCTATCCCTTCATTTATCACTGGAGGAAAGAGAATCTAAGGTCTCAGGGCAGAGATGGATTTTAAGGGCCTACAGATGTTGGACTCTGTCTTGGTTTCCTATAGACCTGGGTCATGATCTTTCTGCTGGAAATACAGGTCTTCAAAACTACCTCATCACAGAGTGGGTAATTTTACTCTCACTCGTTGAGAGACATAACAATAGATTGATGATGTCTACTTTCACTCTGGTAAACAGAGAGGGTGATTCTTTTCCTCAAAACTGACACAGTCACCAGAATGGTCAGTAGGCAGTGATGATCAAAAATTAGGCTTCCTTTGCCTGCAACTCCATCGGCTCTTGTTTGTACCGTCGGCCCGGATGAGGTGTTCCAACAGTTTTCTTCAGCTTTTCCAGCTTGTGATGACTCCTTGAATGATCATTTCCAGCCACTGTCCTGTCTGTGTCAGCTTTCAGCAATGACAGCTTCTACTGGCATTAACTCTGCTTCAGACATTCAAGTTAATAGTTACTAGTGACTAGTCTGGTAGGTTAATGGTGTACCACTATCACTCAGCAACTGGTAAAGAAATAATGCTTGCACCCTGAGTATCACCTCTGTAGTATCTTAGAAACAATTCTGTGAAACCATTTCACCATAGCCACCTTTCTGCATAAGTTTTTGGAGACATGTATTCAGATAAACATATGATTGCACGAGGAACACACATCTCCATGGGTACCCATACCGTTAATTTTATGTTACTTTTTTCCCTTTAACCTTGCCTTGAAATGAATTCTGAACTTATTGTCAGAGCAGTGAGTGTCATCTCTTCTACTTTTTAGAGATGTGATCTCTGGAAAAACCATCAAATCTCAAAGAATCTCCGGTCCCTCATGTGTTCAAATGGAGAAAAATCCCAATGATCTCTTGAGTTTCTGGAATCCTTAAATAAGGTCAAATGCATGGGAAAATGTTTTCAAAATTGTAAAGTATTAGTATTAAATGAATATAAAGGTTTATATAACCATAATCACAATAGCATCAATCTGTTTCCTTTGCCTTAATGGTCTTCCTCCTAAGGACCTTGCTGTAATAAAAACCCATTTGTTGAGGGAGGATAGTCAAACTGTGGAAACTAGTTTAGCAGTATCTACACTTAGACAGTAGGGTATCTTGCAAACTCTTTCAATCCTCTTCATCTACCTTCCATGTACATACAAGTAATTGTTTTAAAATATTAAGTAACAAAAATAATTCTCTAGGTATCCCTCGTCTCCTATGTAAAAGGTATACAGGTGCATAATTCTTAGGAATTTAAGGCAACCCGATTTCCTTTTGTTAGTGAATGAAATCATTGAATAACTTGAGTTTAATGTTTTCAGTGTTCAGTTGATCATTTAGATTTGTTTAACAAGGCATTTGTGTTGATTAGTACATGTAATTTCACCTAGCTCTTATTTAATTTTGTGCTGTACTTTATGATCAAATAAAAATACAGGACATCTAGTTGAATTTGAATTTCTAATAAAAAATAAATAACTTTTTATTATAAGTATACCCCATACAAATTTGCAACCCTGCTTGCCTTTTCTTCTCTGTTCCTTTTCTCGACAGAGGTCTTTCAGTGGCTTAAGCCAGAATTCACCCCTTCATCCCTTGACTCCTTCTGACATTTTATCAATCACAGATGACTCCTGATCCCATCTCCTGAATATGTTATAACTTCATCTATTTCTTCCCACCTCCCATTGGCATTTCTCTATGAGAGGTTACCATTAACTCTGACACTGATGGCAGCAACAGCATCTGAATTAGTTTTCCTTTCTCTGGTTTCCCCCCAGTTATCCTACAGTAATCCAAATGCTATCTAAATGCAAATGTAGTCATGTGAACCAGAAAATAAGCTCCATGAGATCAGGACCTGGCTCTCTCTTTCTGACCTCTCCATCCCTAGTGACTTATACATTGATCCATTCATTCAACATTTATTGAGTATCTACTACATACCAAGCAATGTTCTAAAGCATTCAAAATTCAATATAGAACAAGACAGACAAAGGCTCTGCCCCCAGGGATCTTATATCTCAGTGAATGAAGACATACAGAAGTAAAGAAATAAAGTATAAGATAGTGATAAGTTCTGTGACACAAATACAAAACTTGTTTTGTGAGAAAAAGTGGCCAATGGGCTGCTTTAGATAGGGTGGACAGGGAGAGCTCCTCCCAGGAAGTGATGGGAATGAATGGCTGCGAGTCATCATTGTCCTGGTGTGATAAATAAGGTCATGATTTTTCTGGTTCTTATCTCTCAGTTTGCAAGGCTAATCATATTGCATTTTTGATTCCATACAATCTTGCCATTTGAATTTCAGTTCCTCTTACTCAGTGGTTTTCACCCTTTACCTGCCATTAGAATGACGTGGGGTGGTTGTTAAAATACAGATTGATGGGCTCCAAACAGAGAATTTCTAATTCATTTGATCTGGGATGGGGCTGCAGAATTTGCATATCTAATGCATTGTTCCCAGCTGATACCAATGCTGCTCGTCCAGGGGTGGTTTTGGGAATTCACACACAGCCACCTGCAGTCTTCCCTCCACTCTTGCTCTTTTGGTGGAGTTTCACTCTCCTGCTTTCCATTTCCCTTGCCTTTTTTGCATTATTGGCTCTTATTTTTTGGGTCTCAATATACTTTTATTACCTGTAAGAACATATCTCAAATATAGGCTCCTGGATGCTTCATAGAAGTATACTGTACCCTGACCTTACCACATTATGTTATATGGTTGTTCCTTAAACAGCAGGGGCGTTAGGAATGCTGACCCCCATGCGGTGGAAAATTTGCGTGTAACTTTTGACTCCTTAAAAACTTAACCACTCCCCAAGAGCCTTACTGAGAACATAGTTCATTAACACACGTTTCGTATATGTATTATATACTATATTCTTAGAAAGAATATATACTATATTCTTATAAAGTAAGCTAGAGAAAAAAATGTTATTAATAAAATTATAAGAAAGATGCATTTAAAGGGTGTTATGCTAAATAAGTCAAACAAAGACAAATACCATATGATTTCACTTATATATGGAGCCTAAAAAAATGAAACAAACAAACACAAAGCAGAAACAGACCCATTAATACAGAGAACAATCTGATGATTGTTGTCAGAAGGAAGGTTGGTGGACAGATGGGAAAAATGGGTGAAGGGGAGTGGGAGATATAGACTTCCAGTTATGGAATGAATATGTCATGGGGATGAAGGGTACTTCATAGGGAATATAGTCAATGATACTGCAATAGTGTTAAATGGGGACAGATAATAATTACACTTGTGAGGAGGATAGCATAATGTATAGACTTTTTGAATCACTATGTTGTACACCTGAAACTAATGTAACATCGTGTGTAAACTATACCTCTATAAAAAAAAAAAGAAAATCATAAGGAAGAGAAAATACATTTATAGCACTATAAAAAACCCATATATAATTGGACACTCACAGTTCAAACCCATGTTGTTTAAGGGTCGATTGTAGTTTCCTATTTTCTTGTCTGTATGTCTTTTTCATACCTCCTTGGCTTTGTTTTCTCTAGTGTATCCTCATGTCTAAGCACAGTGCCTAATCCTTTTTATTCAAGAAATAATCAGGACTCTATTGTTAGTCTGTTCAAATGATTCCCTGCATACAGTTTGTAAATATGGAAAATAATTAGCTATGATAAAGATACAATGACATATCTAATACCTGCTATATTGGTTCTTAGAAGAATAAAGATTATGAATGAAAAAATGGTTTCCATTAAAATTGTGATTTCTGAATTAAAATTTAGGAAAATAGTTCTCCTAATCTCTACTCCTATTTCACCTTGAAAGAATAAATGACAAAGCACTTTTTCTTTTTTAATAATGTCAGCTACCGAGGGGATAAAGATAGTACTGTATCTACTCTAAGTTTGAGTAGATTGAGATAAGAGAGTTAAAACATTTTTTTCTAAAAAGAATGTTACAGTGTTTACCCATTTTTAAAATTCTCTTTTTTCCCATGTATTTTACATTCCAAGGATCCTGAAACAACAAAGGCAGCTAACAAAAGGATATTATTATTGAGCAATTGAAGGGTAAGAGCTCTTAAGCCTTTTGAGAGATGTTTTCTTCAAGAGGAAATCATATTATGAGAAAAAATAAAATTGTGCATTAGTCAATCAAGGCAATGCTAATTAAACTGGGGAAATAGTATCAACAATTCAGTTTTGGATATTACTTAATCATAAGGAAGAATAACAATTTAGATAGTGTGAAGTAAATTTGAGATCTTCTTGATATCTAATTACTCATCTTCTCAATTTCCTTTTCTGTAAATGACAGTACATTTTCTGTCACAGTCTAAATTAATAAGAAACCAGCATCTAAAATACATCTTATACTAAAACTGATCTTGCCAGTAGGGGAGTAAAAGTGAAAGGAAGAGTAAAGGTTAGATTGTAAAGAGGAAAAATTGCTTTTCAGAGATGATATGCATTTAGTAGAGCATAAAATGAATTTTATCTGAGTTGGGAATTCAAAATGTAAGAGCTTTAAGAGATTGTTAAAATCCCAGTACCTACATTTAAGAAATCTATTTTCCACCTTGGAGATTTAGAAAATAAAAACTGCATGTCAGTAGAGGACTAGGGATAGGGCTTTTTGGCTTCTGGAAAGTCTTGAATGAATCACTTAGTGTCATATGAGAAATAGGTATTATTCCTATAAAATCCCATACTGTAAAAGCAAAGCGCTCCAAAGGACCTTTAAAAGTCAACTTAAGCATCCCCCTGTCTACACACATGGCAATTTGGAAATTATTCCAGACTGGTTTTATAAGGCCTTAATAAATATTTCCTTATTCCATTAGTAATCTGTTATAGTACTTAACAGGTTTCACTGTCAGAAAAGTCTGCCTTATATGTTGTTTAATTCCCTTCTGCTTGAGTTTCAGTCTCTCTTTTTCTTTCTTTCTTCTTTCTTTCTTTCTTTCTTTCTTTCTTTCTTTCTTTCTTTCCTTCCTTCCTTCCTTCCTTCCTTCCTTCCTTCCTTCCTTCCTTCCCTCCTTCCTTCCTTCCTCCCCTTCCCTTCCCTCCCCTTCCCTTGCCTTTCCTCCCTTCCCCTCCACTCCTTTCCCCTTCCCTCCCTTCCCCTTTCCATTCCTTTCCTTGCCTTCTTTTCCTTCTTTTTTTTTTTTATATATTTACTCCTCCATAGAGATGGACAACCATTAGTTATCATAAATTATATGTCTTCATCTTTTATATAATTAGTCAATAGCAATTTCTCTCTGGTTGAATAATCTCAGTTATTAAAAAATCTGTTATTCTTTGACCGCTTTACAAAGCCTAATCTTTTCTTTCCTAGGTACTAATTTCTATTCTTCCCTCACATTACATTGTGTCAAAGTTTCTCTTTATTCCTTATTATTTGAGTTAATGAGTTAAAGTAGAATATGGTTTTTCATACAGAATTTGATCAGTGACTAAAATAATGTAAACATCTCAACTATCTCTCACTTTTAGTATGCAAATAACATAATTAGTGCTGAAAAATTAGAAAAACAGATAAGCAAAAAGGAAAGTGTCACCCAAATCCCACTATTCAGTGGTTGGAATTGTAAATATTTTGCTGTGTTTTCTCTAGACGGCGTCCAATTTGAATTATGTATGCTTCATATATCATGATTGTTTTCCCATATCTTAGAAGTAGTATTATGTGTTGCAAAATTATTTCTCAGGTTAATTTGAATAGAGAAGGGAAGCCGACATATAAATACGCAAGCAGCTGGATTACAATGTACAAAGTTCTATAATAAAGATGTGATAAAATTCTAGCGTAAAGAAGCAGGACTTTTTTGTTAATAAGAGTCCAGAAGGAATAGGGAAGACTCCAGATAATGCTCTAGTGACTATTAGAGGACAGCTAGAGTTCCTGTAATAGAAAATGGAAGATACTAAATACAGTGGAAGAAAAGAACCATGTGCAGGCACTAAAGTATGAGACAGCTGTGTGGGTATAGCAATGGACATAAGAGATGAAAACGTTTATGAGTGAAGCTTTCAACAGGGGGAGCTATTTACCTTTTCTCACTTTTTCTCTTATACATTGTGTAAAAATCCAGACCACATCTGCCATGATCAAGCTAGGGTTAGATCCCAGAGCATGGCTTTAGTCTCCTCCTCTCAGTCATGAGGACTTGTAGGATTTTTTTGTGTGTGAACATGAAGTTGATACTGAGGCTATCACAAAGGACACTGAGTGATAAATTTAAAAAAAATAGCCTTTTGTTTATAGAGAAAGTTCAAAGAACAGTAAATTATACAAACCTTATTTTAATTCCAGTCTCCTCTACTTATGTGGCCTGATAAAAATACCAAAATTTGGAGGAAAGTGGTCAAAAGGTACAAACATCTAGTTATAAGGTAAATAAGTAGTTAGGGATATAACATACAACATGATGATTTTACACACGATCATACACTAGTTAACACTAGTGCATGATATGTAGGGAAGTTGTTCAGAGAGTTGATTCTAGGAGTTCTTTCTCATAACAAAAAGAATTTTTCTTTTCTTTTTACTGTATCTCTAGGGGATTATGCCTGTTAACTAAACTTACTATGGTAACCATTTCCCAGTATATGTAAATCATATACCATCATGCTGTATACCTTAAACACATACACTGATGTATGTCAATTATTTCTCAATAAAGGTGGAAAAATACTGAAATCCTCTGAGTCTCAAGGGCCTTATCCATTAAATGGGAGTAAAATAAAACTTCCTTCTACTGGGGCTATGAAAATTAAGATATATAGGGTAATATTATGAGAAAGTACACTTGGTTCTCTTCAACTCCATATATGTTAAGTATTAAGATTGTTAATTCTTTGTCCTATCTTCACACATTGCGTCCAGGTTCTTTGGCCAATCAAATAGGAATTTATAAGGTCCATGGTATTTGATAAAGCAATACTCCAGGCAGGTATTTTAAAGAGTTTTAGTAAGTTTTGCTTCTTGGAAAATGCCTATACATCTCATTGATAGATTATCTAAGTATTTTTAATTTGGATAAATTATAAGTACTAATCCAACTGTGAATTCTTTTTCTTAATGGCTTTATTGAGACATAATTGACATATCACCTTGTGTAAGCTTAAAGTGTAGAAGGTCATAGTTTGATACTGTGATACACATATATATCAGGGAAATGATCCCCAAATAAGGTCAGCTAACACCTCCATCCCATCACATAATTACCATTTCTTGAGTGTGCTGTGAGAATATTTAAAATATACTTTCTTAGTAACTTTCAAGTGTATACTAGAGTATGGTTCACTATAGGCACCCTGTTATATAGTAGATGCCAAGAACTTTTTTATTTTATAACTGGAAGTTTGTCCCCTTCGACCGACATCTCCCCATTTTTCTCATCCCCAGTTCCTGACAGCCATTCTGCTCTCTTGTTACTGTGGATTCTTAAGACATGCAGAGTAGATGTCAAACACCTTTAAGAATAGTTTTATTTATCATTACCCCCATTTTTTTTTTCTATTTAGGTTCAGGTGCTAGACTGCAAGTTTTCCTCTCTAATCTTACAGTTTCTCTTCTTCTGAAAGCCTCTGTTTGACTCAATAGAGGATGTTTGTCACTTACTTTCTGAAACTCTGCTGGAATGAAACTTCAGAGGTGGATCCAAAGTGCTGTTTATATGTATCCAATATGCTTTCACAAAGGATGCTTTATTGCTGCTCGCTTGCATGTTGTCAACTGGATAACACAGAAAAGAATAGGTCTACTAATGGTTGAATATGTAAGGCAAGGAACCACGTTTCCCTCTGGAAAGGCCACAGTAGAAAAACTGTGCTACCTCCCGGAAATTTCAAAGCAGAAAGGTACAAGCGGATAGCAGAGGCCCATATTCAATGACTACCTACTCTCTGTCACATTGTTCTAGATTATTTATCTGCATCTGATCACCTAATGCTCCCAACTAACTTGAGGCAGAGCTCTTAATATGAAAATTCAGAGATGTGGAACATTGAGGAATAAGCCTAGAGTCAAATAGCAAGATAAAATAGGACTGACATAGCAATATTCACTTTTATAGCTCCTTTCTAAAAGAAGTTGCCTCAATAATAAAAGAAGAATATATAATGAAATTTAGAAGTTAAAGTGGAGAGGCAGCACACTTCTCCAAGCAACTGTCAGTAGCATTATAAATTTCTCCACCAATCCCATTGAGTAAGACCTACCTGCCCAGGCTGGAAACTTCCATATACCTGGCCTGTTTCTCTGGCCAGCTTTAACACTCTTAGAAAATGTGTTAATCATTTAAAAGACCGTTTTCCACATGTATTTTCAGATATGCAATGTTCCTGGTCATTGGAGTCAGAGTCTGGCAGAGATCATATACCAGGATAAATACAGAATGTGTCTAAAGATAAACTACTGTTTATAGGGCTCTTTGCTGTCTGGCTCAGTACTAAATTTGAAAAGTCACTTGCTAGTTTCTCATCTAAGCTGCTACTTGCAGATTTCAGCTGGAAAAATTGGCATCAACTTTCCATTACCATACTCAGAACAAAGAAATGTAGGTTTTTGTTTGTTTTGTTTTGTTTTGTTTTTTGTAATTAGAATGTCTGGGAAATATCCATCTCACTAATACTATAGCAGAGCTGTATAGCTCCTCTATATTTCAAATGCATTTGTTTTAGTAAGTGAATAATAAAAAATAACTCTTTCAATGCAAAACTGCCTGATACTTGAACTCATGTGTAAGACCCTTTCATCATGTTTAAAGACATCTAATGGAAGTTATAAAACAGTGGGCTGTAGTCATTTTCTTAACTCACGTAAATTACGCTTTAAGACAACAAGGTTGTTTATGCCTTACTTTCCAAAACAACAAATTTGAAAGTGAAAACTATATCACAATGCCTATACATTTTGAAATTTTATGATATATACTTTGTAGTTCAGTATTGGACTTAGAATAGGGTCTAACCTAATGCATGTGGAAAAGACAAGTATGAGCACACTATTGAAAATGAGGCTTTAGATCATCTGTTCTCTGTAAAAACCAGAAGTGCTCTGCCTTTTGAAAATGAATTCAGTTGTATTGTAAACTAATTGTTCAATCTACTTCCTTGAAAATACTAATGCTACTACTATATATAATCATAACAATAAAAAGGAAAATTAAAAAAAAAAAACACTATTGAACCTGTGGTAAAATGAATGAAATCAGAGAAAACCTTCACATGTGATATCTAAAATTTTTATCCTTATTTCCCATTATCCATTCCAAATGCTCTGCTTAGAGCTCCATGCTTGTATGAAGATATACATACACATGTGCACACACATATATATCTTCTGTTCTAAACATCTACTAGCTGAATTTTCATAACTGTAGACTTCTAGAATAACACCATTTTTCTTTGCTTATTTTCTTGGTCTTTCTTTTTTGGAGTGCCCTACAGCACCTAACTAACTTAATGGCTTCTGATAGAGACATTTGTTTCTTCTGTTCTTACACATTGTTATAATGTATAACATTCCTACCTGGATAAACAATGATGGGGTTACTTACATAAAGCCTATGTCATGTTGGTAGCAGAATTGGAACTGAGAGTATCTTTGACCACCCCCTAGTTACAATTGTTTCATTTTGTGGTAACTCATTTACTGTGTGTCATTTGTGTAGCTGATGTGATACCCCAAGCAATTAATACAAGTCAGCTCTCATCTGTTATACAGCTGCTCCTGCCAACGGAACCACACTTCACACAGTAGTTTAATTTTTTTTTAATGTTTATTTAGTTTTGAGACAGAGAGAGACTGAGCATGAATGGGGGAGAGTGAGAAAGAGAGGGAGACACAGAATCTGAAGCAGGCTCCAGGCTCTGAGCTGTCAGCACAGAGCCCGACTTGGGGATCGAACTCACAGACTGTGAGATCATGACCTGAGCCGAAGTCGGACGCTTAACCGACTGAGCCACCCAGGCACCCCTCACATAGTAGTTTAAAGAAGCTTTCCCTCCTGGTCTGTGCTCTACCAACCCATCATAACCTGATCCCCATGATAAATAATGGAGGTTATGTAATACGTAAAAAGAGCACATTTCTGTGTTTATTCTGAGTTCATTGCCCAGTGATCTTATTTCCATCCAGTGGAGAATGAATGTTCCTTTTCTCTTTTCTTTCCTGGCATATAACCAAATCTAGCCATCTCTAGAAGCTCATGGGCTCCCTGCAAGTATCCAATGTTCAATCCTAAGAGTGATTGGACACTGTTTTTCAAGTGTATATTACTCATAGAGTTTATTTTTGTTGTTCACAGTACTCTTCCTTTTGTTTCTAATTGTTAATCTACCAACAAAGAAAATGCAAGAAATGAAAAATAAATGCTTGAGAATTCCCATGAATATATTGGGCAAAGCCTTCAATGGCTTGCTGTTCTATGTAGCCATTCATGGCTAAAGGCAGAAAAACTGAATGTCTTTCTTGGCTGAGAAATATTAGAAAGACTCTTCAATCCATTTCCTCAGAGTCCTCTTCTTGTCTCTCCCATCAAACATCCCAGGAATTAAAACTGTGCTTCCCAATGAATTTTGCTCTCCTCTGAGTCTGCAGGGTTACTCCTAAGGCTTTACCAGCTACCAGTCCCATGTTTTATACTAATGTAGTTATATTTTAGGGGTAGAGCCAATTATTTCAATGAGATCCAACCAAAACATTCTCCTTTATACTATGTTACTCCTTTATGTTGTTTTTTTTGTTCTTCTCTGCACAGATTAATTAGTATGTTTATTTCTGTAGGCAGGATCTTTCCTGTCAGGACACATCAAAGGCAGCGCCTTGCACGTGGCAGCCGGGGCGACGCTCACGTGGCTGTAGCACACCCCACGCAGCACGCGCAAGCGCCGGTGGGCCTCCACACACAATGCCCAACACGATGCCCGTGTCAGGCGCCAGCGCCTTGACTGCGGTTTACGCATGCGCAGCACGGCCCACAGGGCTGCAGGCCAGGCATATCTTGCACAGATTGAGCTAGGGGGTCGCTGAGCAGCGAGTACGGCACCTGAAGCTTGAAGAAGTGCACCTCTTTGAGCACCACGTGGCTGTAGGGGCCATAGGCCAAGAGCCCCTGGAGCGGTGCAAGAAAGCTCTGCAGGCCGGCTGGGAGCATGGTGCTGGGAAAGGTCCGACAGCTTGCCGCGCCGTGGCAGGTAGGCATTGAGCAGGTCCACGCCGCACAGCAAGACAGCATACCAGGTCATGCATGACCATGTTACAGTTTGAACAAAACAAAAATTCAAAGTGAGTGCTTTACGCAGGAGACTCTTGGGTAGTCTTCAGCCTCTAGATCTGCTTTTCTTCTATATTCTGTCTAGTTAGACCTCTATCTTCCCTTTCATCCCAACTTTCTGATTCAAAACTGAACACTCAAGTCATTTCTTGGTTTCTTTCTTTTTTTTGTTAATGTTTATTCATTTTTGAGAGAGAGATTGAGAGTGTGAGCAGGAGAGGAGCGGGGGGGGGTGGGGGGGGGACACAGAATCTGAAGCAGGCTCCAGGCTCTGAGTTGTCAGCACAGAGCCTTACGGGGGGAGGGGGGCTGGAACCCTGTGGTGAGATCCTGACCTGAGCGGAACTCAGATGCTTAACTGGCTGAGCCGCCCAGGTGCCCCTTGTTTTATTTCTTATACCTGATTTTCTTCTCTTGGCAGATTGCTTGTCTTAATTAAATTATTAGATCATCATTTGGTAAACATGCAGCCCTAAGAACCCAGTTTTGTTATCTACTGAGAAGCAACTCGTCTGTCCTTAGAGCCTCTCAGTAACCAAGCTCTTGTGATTGGTGTATGAAACCATGGTGTCAGTTCCATTAATTTACCCTAGATATGTAACCATAGTGAAAGCTGGACTATTTATATCGAAAATAAAGACATTCCAAGCCAAAAAGTAGCTACAAAATTATTTGATAAACATAGAGTGAGAACTAGAAGACTAGATGAAAATTAAGTGGCATTGGGCAAAATTTAAATAGTATAGTATAGTGCAGAAGCCCTCTGATTCAGCTATCAAATCTCAGCCTGAACAATTACTAGCTCTGAAGCCCTAGAGAAATTATTGAACTCCTCTAAACCTTGATGGGTTCATTAGTAAAATGGGGGTGGTGATAGTAACCTACTTCATATTAAATAATGCATCATATGAAATATTTAGAACAATGCCTAACCTATACCAAGTATGTACCTGTTATGTGTGCAGTCTCATAGTGAAGATGATTGGACTGTCATAGTTAAAGACTTAACTAAGGTGACTTTTCCTAGACACCAGGTGTATGCAGGCATGGACCATGACAATATTTGTCACCATGCCTCCCCTTTTATTTTTTCCAGAGCTGACCAACAATCTTTTTAAGTTACGCATTGTTTTCTTTAGATTTGTGTTAATATATATGTTAGTCAATCTTTTCATGCCGATGAAACATTCTGACTCCTGAAGGTCATCTTGCACATCTGCTGTGAGCTGTTCAGCACTGGGTTTTATAGTTTAACTCTATTTCTTTTTAATGTTTATTTATTTTTGAGACAGCACAAGCAGTAAAGGGATCAAGGAAGGGGGACAGAGGATCATAAGGGGAACAGAGGATCCGAAGTGGGCTCTTCGCTGACAGCAGTGAGCCTGATGTGGGGCTTGAACTCCCAAACCGTGAGATCATGATCTGACCTGAAGCCTGACACTCAACCCACTGAGCCACCCAGGTGCCACTTATAGTTCAACTCTTAATATATGACTGTATTTCCCCATTTCCTCCTCCTTTGGAAGCCTTGTTATATTTCTGTGTATTAAACCCAGTGTTCTCATGGTGACAACATTTGGATAAAGTCATACAGTGTTAGCACAGACTTTAGAAAAGACAAAAAACTGCAAACAAAACAACACTGCCACAGAGGCTAAAGAAAACACATTTCAGACCAGCAAACTAACTTGACTCAGCACCTCAATGGTCTGCAGGGACAAAACACAAAAACACTGAAACACACAAACCCACTAATCTTCTCAAACTCTTTAGTTGTTTTTTTTTTTCTGGCCAAATTATTAAGTACAAATCTCTTTTCTATAAGCCGCCCTATTTATTTCTAAGTATTGTATATTATCCTCACTTGCCATTTTGGCTACAGTAGTAAATGAGTTACTTGTCCCCACCAGTAAAAGCACTATACCATAGATTTCTTTTAAAAAGTTTTTTTTTTTTAGGAGGTTGGAAATACAGCTGACAGGTTTATTATTAGATTTAATTTATACAGAAAAATTGGACATGTATGGCTTAAGAAAATTTTATGTCATATCCCAGGTGCCCCTAGACCCAGGATTTCAGGGTCAAAACTCTTACTCTGAGGCACAGCAGACTTGTAAGACATCCAATTGGGTGACTGCTTTGGCTTCTACGCCATCAAGTCTTGAGTAATCAGCCCCGCAATTGTGGGAATAAGGCAAATGTAGACACGTTGATTAATTGTGCCATCTGGAAAAACACTTGATAGTTATTATTCTCCCTTAAAAAAATACAGAGATATGACAGAGAGATGGATGAGTGTGTGTGTATCTATCTATCTATATATAATTTTAATTCTAATATTTACAAATATACATGCAAAATAATTAAGCATTTCAGTGTTTTCGTTTCCTAAAATGATGGAAGAGGGCATTCTCCCCCTGTGTGCTCCTCCATATCCACTACCACTACCACACACTCCTCATTTGATACTGATTGAACCCTTGTCTCAAGGGTAGGATTATTCTCATTCCCACATAGGATGGGTAGGATGAAATTCAGACAGATTAGGTAATTAGGTCCAACTTTCAGCGAATGGCAAAAAAACACAAGTTTTCTAGTTTTGTGTTCAGTGTCCTTTTGTTTCATCCAATTCTGTAATAAGTGTACTTGCATAAAAACATGCATTTTCAGTCTGGACAGTGTGTATAAAATGCCAGTTGTGGAAGAGGGTAGAGGCATATATTGTGACAGGGAGAGGATCAGTCAGCAAAGGTATTTAACAGTTTTGAAAGTTGGAGACAAAGGTGAATGAGAATACACAGCTCCTCTGGATACAGTACTCATGGGCTTTGGCCGAGTGCTGGAGGAGGAGCTCAGGGAATAGGACTGTGGCTCCTGGCTGGCTCAGTTGGTTAAGCGTCCAACACCTGGTATCGGCTCAAGTCACGATCTCACAGTTCATGAGATAGAGTGCCACATGGGGCTCTGAGCTGCCAGTGCCAAGTCTTCTTGGGATTGTCTCTCCCCTTGTCTCTGCTCCTCCTCCCTGCCCCCTGCTCACTTGGGTGCTCTCTCTCTTTTTCAAAATAAATGAATAAACATTTAATAAACATTTAAAAACATTCTTTAAAAAAGGTAAAGAACTGTAGGAACTTCACCAGAGAACTCAAAGCTCATGAGTGTGATTGATGCCTAAAGGAATGAGATGTGAACGACACAGTAGACAAACTAAATGAGACAATCTAAAGTGAGTGGTTGCAGCTGTAATATAAAGCTGCATGTCTGAGCAGACCCTTTAGTTTACCAGGAAATGGAAATCAAGGTATGACTATCCTTTCTTGTTTTAATTGCCACTCTGGGCTCCATATAGCCTTGGTTACAGTTACTTCTGAATATATATTGTGAGAAATCTAAATTGGCTGTCTGTCATTTTGGGGTACAGAAATTTGTCTGAAGTTGTTTTAGAAAGAGTGAAAATAGATTTTAAGTCATTTCATTTCTTTCAAACAGGACTTAAATTTAAAAAAAAAGTTTAAATTCACTGCTTAGGGAAAAATCAAATCACCTCGAATCACAGAGGCTACTGTGTGGTAAAAATTACCCAGTATCTCCGGTTATGTCATTTATATCAAAAAAAGTGCTGTGGCAGAAATTTCAAAGGATTTCAAATTGAAAATTACAGTTGGGAGAAAATGGTTCTCACAAAAATAAAGGCCAAAAAAAGTAAAAATAGCATGATGTTTCCATTTGCCGTGTAGTCCTGCTGGGTCCCTCAAGTGTTCAGAAATCTGTCCCCAGTCTTCCCCTAATGGTTTTGGAATGACGCTGTTGACAGCTGGGATCAGCAAGCCCCCTTTGCTTTTGCTACTCTTTTGTTTTCTTTCTCTCTCTGCAGACACGCTTGGTTGCATCCTTCCAGCCCCTCTCTCCCAATATGTCCTTTCCTAAGGAATCTCTTCCTAGGATGCTGAAAGCGACTATGTTCTCTTTGAAGGAGGTGGGAACAAATGAACACATTTGGAGACTATTGTTGCATTTTTGCGATTGAAAGGAAAATGTTTTCTTCCTTTCTGCAGACTCATCGGTGAGAATTTGAGGAGGTTCACTTTAGGGAGTCCATTAATACATTTCAAATATTGATCTCAAGTGTTTTATGACAAATGTGCAGATTGATGGGACCGCATGGCAGCACTTTGGAAAACAACCTTGGGCTGATGTTTCAAAGAAATTTAATTTTACCCATGTGTAATATGCAGCTTCTTATGCTAGGAAGGCCATCTCTCTTGCCTATTAATTTAAAATGGCTTGAAAATAAAATGGAAAAGGCAACCCATAATGATTTTGCTCAATTTCCATAGACTGATGCAAAACCAGATGCCATAACATTTTAACTCTGCTGTCTGTGCATTTGTGAATATTTGTGAGGTTTGATTTTGGTCTAATTTCTATTGTAAGAGAGGCACTGTGGTATGATGGAAACAGCATGGATGATCTCTGCCACATAACTTGATGTATGGAAATCAGCAGTTTCAAGTCTTGAGTTTCAGTTTCCTCATGAAATCACTTAAAAATTTTTTTTAAGTTTATTCATTTTTGAGGGACTGAAAGACAGTGTGAGTGGGTGAGGGGAAGATGGGGAGAGACACACAGAATCTGAAACAGGCTCCAGGCTCTGAGCTATCAGCACAGAGCCCAATGTGAGGCTTGAGTTTAAGAACTGCAAGATCATGACCTGAGCTGAAGTTAGACGCTTAACCGACTGAGCCACCCAGGCACCACTTGAAATCACTTTTTAATATTGCAGCTTCAATTACATGAGATATAACATACATAATCATTGTCAGTGCATTTGGATTCATATATTCCTCGTAGTTACTACATCTTCCCAGGTCTAGAATCTCCTGAAGAACAGAAAAATGTCTATAATGAAGCGGAAAATTATTAGGGATGATGATAAAGAGATAGGAACAAGTCTGTCTATCCACCTATCCTCAGCTTAAATACCAGTTTGGTGTTTTTGGAGCATATCATATATCACCAGAGGTCCAACAGACTACTGGGAGCAAAGAGTGGAAAAGTTAATAAAATTGGTAGGTTAGAGACTTACATTAAAGCAGGCTAAATTACAAAGCACTCAGAGACTAAAGAGAGACCAAAGCATCAGTCCTCAAGAAAATGAGTTAAGTTCAGAAGCTGAAAGATAAGCACTCTTATAGTCCTAAATGTGCTCAATGAATGCTTCTTGAGGATCTACTCTGTGCCAGGCACATTTCTAGGAGATTCAAGGGGAAATGAACTAGGCAAAAATCCCTGCTTTTGTAAGGCTTTCATTCTAGTTAGGGAGAGGGGAAAGAAATGATAGTGATGATTAGGGGTAAAGAGTTAAAAAGAAAAAAATGGTAAAGGGGATGAAACTACGAGAAATATAAAAAAGTGAAATGACATTCAGTTACATCTCTGAAGGAAGTGTGGGAGTGATGTGGGAAGAATGTTGCATGTAAAGAATCTGGAAGTGCAAAGGACTCTGAGGCAGAAATGCCTTGGATGCTGGAGAATGGTGACTTGGCCAGTGTGGCTACAGTGGAATGAGCCAGCAGAAGCAGTAGCAGATGACATCTGAGAGGTGACCTGCCCAGAATACTATGTAGGACCCTATTGGTCATCACAAAGGCTTTATCTTTTACTTCGAGTGAGGTGTAAAAATTCTTTGGAGGATATTGAGCAGAGGAATAACAAGATAAAGTCAAGAAGGTAGAGTAAGACTGATGAAATTCACTAGCAATCCAAAATCAAGAAAAAGGGGTGTAACATAAAGCAGGGAAAAAGAAATGTGGAAACATTAATGCCAAGATAAGGGTTGGAATACACAGAGCCTCAGCTCTCCCAACAGGATCTCTTCTAGTTGTTTCTTTGTGGATTTTTTTTAATTATAAGTTTTTTCATGGTTCTCAGTTGTCTTCAAATTTTTGAAAGATAATAGGTATCATTTCTAAATATCTAGTCTTTCCATCTATCTTTACAGCAGATACATGGGCTAGAGAAAACTGTATGTGAGTCTGGGAGAGGAAGGGATATAGAGAGTAATTATTTTCTCAGAACACATTACATTTGGTCCAGGCTGCATTCATCTTGAAGATGCAGTGGATTTTACATATGTATATCTATCTATCTATCTATCTATCTATCTATCTATCTATCTATCTATCTAATTTATATATATATATATAGAATGATGCCATGAGATGTTGGTTGAGTTTTACTAATTTTTATATTTACTTTTATTATTTTTTTAAAAATATCTATTTTGAGAGAGACAGCATGCATGAGCAGGGGAGGGGCACAGAGAGAACTTCAAGTATACTCCATGCTCATCATGGAGCCTGAGGCAGGGTTCGATCTCATGACCATGAGATCATGACCTGAGCCAAAATCAAGAGTGGGACGCTCAACCGTCTGAGCCACCCAGGCTCCCCAGGTTTTGTTAACTTTTAAAACAAAAATGTGAACCATAACATTTTTGGAATTAATATCTAATTATTAATAAGCATAAAGGACCAAACATTGTTTTGTATTGTTTTTAAAAATTTATCTTATCATAGTAAGAGTACTTAAAATGAGATCTACCCTCTTAATTTTTTAAGTGTACAGTATTGTTGACTATAGGTACAGTGTTGTGCAGCATTGTGGTTCTTGTTTGTTTATTTTTGCTTTTGTTATCTGTACTTTTGTTGTCACATCCAAAAAAATCATTGTCAAGACCAGCGTCAGGGAAATTTTTCCCTATGCTCTTTTATGGTTTCAGGTCTTACATTTAAATCTTCAATCCATTTCAAGTTAACTTTTGTGAGTGGCGTAAGATACAGGTCCAGGTTTATTCTTTTGCATGCTGATATCCAGTTTCCCAGCACTTTTTATTGAAGAAACTGTCCTTTCCCCATTGTCTTCTTGATACCCTTGTCAAAGATTAGTTGACCATATGTGTATTGTTTTATTTCTGGGCTCTATATTCTGTTCTTTTTGTTTTCATATCTGTCTTTATGTAGTATGACACTATTTTGATCATTGTAATTTTGAAATATATTTTGAAAGAGAGAGGGAAACAAACCATAAGAGACTCTTAAAGATAGAGAACAAACTGAGGGAAGTGGGTGGAAGATGGGACAGATGGGTGATGGGTATTAATGAGTGTACTTGTTATGATGTGTACTGAGTGTTGTATGTAAGTGATGAATCACTAAATTCTACTCCTGAAACCAATATTGCAATGTATGTTACTAATGAATTTAATTAAAAATTTGAAAACAAAAAAGAAACAGGAAGTGTGATGCCTCTAGCATTGTGTTTTCTTTTTCCTCAGAACTATTTGGCTCTTTATGGTCTCATGGTTACTTTTGAATTATAGAATTGTTTTTTCCACTTCTGTAAAAAGTACTACGGGAATTTGGTAAGGATTGCATTGAATATGTAGATTACTGTGGGTAGTATGGACATCTTAATAATATCGAATCTATCCATGAGCACAGGATGTCTTTCCATTTGTATCTTTTTAAATTTCTTTCTTCAGTGTTTTTTGTAGTTCTCAGTATACAAGTCACTTCTTTAGTTAAACTGATTTGTAAGTATTTTATTCTTTTTGGTGCTTTTGTAAATAGGGTTGTTTTCCTAATTTCATTTTCAGATAGTGTACTATTAGCGTATAGAAATGAAACTGATTTTTGTATTTGATTTTGTATCTTGTAACTTTACTAGATTTATTTATTAGTTATAACTGTTTTTTTTTTCTTTTAATGGAGTCTTTTGGGTTTTCTATGTTTAAGATCCTATTGTCTGCAAACAGGAACAATTTACTTCTCTCTGATTTGGATACTTTTTACATTTTTCTTACCTAATATTTCAGACTAGGAATTCCAATGATCTGTTCAATATAAATGACAAGAGTGGGTATCTCTTTCCTAATATCTGAGAGGGAAACATTTAATTTTTTTCACCATTGATTATAATGTTTGCTTTGGGCTTTTCCTGAATGGCCTTTGTTAAACTGAGATACATACTTTCAACTCTTAGTTTGTTGAGAATTTTATCATGAAAAGATGTCGAATTATGTCAAATGATTTTTCTTCATCTCTTGAAATGATTATGTTTTTTAATCTTTTATTCTATTAATGTGTTGTATCACATTGATTTTCATAAGGCAAACCAGCCTTGCACTTCAGGGATAAATCCCGTTTGGATGTGGTGTGTAACCCTTTTAATGTGCTATTGGAGTGTGTTTGCTAATTTGTGGAGATTACTTTCATATATAAATCAGGTTACTAGTTTGTCACTTTCTTTTTTGTGTTGTCTTTGCTTTTTTTTTAATGTTTATTTATTTTTGAGAGAGAGAGACAGAGTTCGAGAGGGGAAGGGCCAGAGAGAGAGGGAGACACAGAATCTGAAGCAGGCTCCAGGACCCAAACTGTCAGCACAGAGCCCAGTGTGGGGCTTGAACTCACGCATGGTGATATCATGACCTGAGCCGAAGTCGAACACTTAACCGACTGAGCTACCCAGACACCCCAGTTGTCTTTGCTTTTGTATCAGGATAATGTGGCCTCATGAATTTGGAGGTGTTTCCGCCTCTTTGATTTTTTGGAAGGCTTTGGGAAGGATTGGTATTAATTCTTCTTTAAATATTTGGTAGAATTCACCAGTGAAGCCATCTAATCCTGACCTTTTCTTTGTAGAAAAACTTTCGATTGAGGATTCAATCTCCATGGTAGTTATGAGTCTGTTTAGACTTTCTATTTCTTCCCAATTTAGTCTTAGTAGCTTATATATTTCTTGGAATGTATCCATTTCTTCTGGATTATGTAGTTTGCTGGTGTATAATTGTTTAATGTAGTGTCTTATACTTTTTTTTCCCCCTTCTACCACCAGTTGTAGTGTATCTTCCCTCATACTGGATAGATTTTGTTTATCTTTTCATAAATCAAACTATGTTTTCCTATTATCTTTCTATTTCTTTATTTCTATCCTAATCTTTGCTATTTTCTTATTTCTGCTTACTTTGCCCTTTTTTAAGCTCCTGGGATGCAAGGATGGATTGTTCATTGGAGCTCTTCCTTTTTATTTTATTTACTTTTTTTAAAGTTTATTTATTTATTTTGAGAAAGAGAGAAAGAGGGGGGAAAAGAAAAGCATGAGTGGGGCAGGGGCAGAGAGGGAGAAAGAGAATCCCATGTATGTGAGGCTTGATCTCATGAACCATGAGATCATACCTGAGCTGGAATCAAGAGTTGGATGCTTAACCAACTGAGCGACCCAGGCACCCAGAGATTCCCTTTTTTAAATGTAAACATTTATTGCTGTGAACTTCTTAGTATTGCTTTGTTGCATCCCTTTAAGTTTTGGTATGTTACGTTTTATTTTCATTTGTTCCAAGGAATTTTATAGTTTCCTTTTCATTTTTTTTCTTTGCCCTAGTGGACGTTCAGGAGTGTAATGTTTAAAATTCACACATTTGTAAAATTTTCACTGTTTCTTCTGTCACTTTCTAGTTTCAGTCTGTTGTGTTTAGAAAAGATTGTTTTTTTAATTTTATTTTAATTCAGTTGTATTTATTTATTTATTTATTTATTTATGTAACATTAATTTATTGTCAAGTTAGCTAACATACACTGTATACAGTGTGACCTTAGCTTCAGGAGTAGATTCCCATGATTCATCACTTACATACAATACCCAGTGCTCATCCCAACAAGTGCCCTCCTCAATGCCCGTCACACATTTTTCCCACCCCCCATGCCCTCACCCACATTACCCTCAGTTTGTTCTTTGTATTTAAGAGTCTCTTATGATTTGCCTCCCTCTCTGTTTGTAACTTTTTTTTCCCCTTCCCTTCCCTCATGCTCTTCTGTTAAGTTTCTCAAGTTCCACATATGACTGAAAATATATGGTATCTTTCTCTGACTGACTTATTTCACTTAGAATAATACCCTCCAGTTCCATCCATGGTGTTGCAAATGGCAAGATTTAATTCTTTTTCATTGCCAGGTAGTATTCCATTGTGTGTGTGTATATATGTATATAGATGTATACACCACATCTTCTTTATCCATTCATCAGTTGATGGACATTTGGGCTCTTTACATAATTTGGCTATTGTTAATAGCACTGCTATAAATTGGGGTACATGTGCCCCTATGAATCAGCACTCCTGTATCCTTTGGATAAATTCCTAGTGGTGCTGTTGCTGGGTCATAGAGTAATTCTATTTTTAATTTTTTGAGGAACCTCCACACAGTCTTCCAGAATGGCTGCACCAGTTTGCATTCCCACCAGCAATGCAACAGGGTTCCCCTTTCTCCACATCCTCACCAACATCTGTTCCTGAGTTATTAATTTTGGTCACACTGACAGTATGAGATGGTATCTCAGTGTGGTTTTGATTTGTATTCTCTTGATGATGAGTGATGTTGAGCATCTTTTCATGTGTCTCTTAGCCATCTGTCTGTCTTCTTTGGAAAAGTGTCTATTCATGTCTTCTGCCCATTTCTACAGTAGATTATTTGTTTCTCAGGTGTTGAGTTTAGTAAGTTCTTTATAGATTTTGGATACTCACCTTTTATTAGATATGTCATCTACAAATATCTTCTCCCATTCCATTGGCTGCCTTTTAATTTTGCTGATTGTTTCCTTTGCTGTGCGGAAGGTTTTTTATCTTGATAAGGTCCCAATAATTCATTTTTGCTTTTATTTCCCTTGCCTTTGAAGATGTGTCAAATAAGAAGTTGCTGTGGCTGAAGTCAAAGAGGTTGTTGCCTGTTTTATTCTCTAGGATTTTGATGATTTCCTGTCTCACATTTAAGTATTTCATCCATTTTGAATTTATTTTTGACTATGGTGTAAGTCCAGTTTCATTCTTTTGCAGGTTGCTGTCCAGTTCTCCCAGAACCGTTTGCTAAACAGACTGTCTTTTTTTCCATTGGACATTCTTTCCTGATTTGTTGAAGATTAGTAGGCCAAACATTTGTGGGTCCAGTTCTGGGTTCTATATTCTTTTCCATTGATCTGTGTCTGTTTTTGTGTCAATACCATACTGTCTTGATGATTACAGTTTTGTAGTATAGGCTAAAGTCTGGGATTGTGATGTTTCCAGCTTTGGTTTTCTTTTTCAACATTATTTTGGCTATTTGGGGTATTTTGTGGTTCTTTACAAGTTTTAGGATTGTTCTAGCTCTGTGAAGAATATATAAATAGAAAATAGCTGGTGGTATTTTGAATGGAGTTGCATTGAATGTGTAGATTGCTTTGGGTAGTATCGACATTTTAACTATTCTTCCATTCCATGAGCACAGAATGTTTTTCCATTTCTTTATGTCTTCTTCAATTTCTTTGATAATCTTTCTATAGTTTTTAGCATACAGATATTTTATCTATTTGGTTACCTGTATTCCTAGATATTTATGGTTCTTGGTGAAATTGTAAATGGGATTGATTCCTTGGTACCTCTTTCTGTTGCTTCATTATTGGTGTATAGAAATGCAACCGATTTCTGCACTTTGATTTTATATCCTGAGATTTTGATGAATTCATGTAGCAGTTCTAGCAGTTTTTTTGGTGGAATTTTTGGATTTTTCATCTGGAGTATCATATCATCTGAGAAAAGTGAAAGCTTGACTTCTTTGACAATTTAGATGCCTTTGATTTCATTTTGTTGTCTGATTGTGTAGTCTAGGACTTCCAACACTATGTTAAACAATGGAAATGAAAGTCAACATCCCTGTTGTGTTCCTGATCTCAAGAGGAAAGCTCTCAGTTTTTCCCCATTGAGGATTATATTAGCTAGGGGCCTTTCATATATGGCCTTTATGATGTTAAGTTATGATCCTTCTATCCTGACTTTCTTGAGGGTTTTTATTAAGAAAGGATGTTGTATTTTGTCAGATGTTTTTTCTGCATGTATTGACAGGATCATATGGTTCTTATGCTTTCTTCTATTAATATGATATATCACATTGATTTGTGAATATTAATATGATATTATTATGATATCATTAATGTGATATATCACATTGATTTGTGAATATTAATATGATATATCACATTGATTTGTGAACCAGCCCTGCAGCCCAGGAATGAATCCCACTTGATTAAGGTGAATAATTCTTTTAATATACCGTTGAGTTTGATTTGCTAATATCTTGTTGAAAATTTTCACATCCATGTTCATCAAGGATATTGGCCTGTAATTCTCCTTTGTAGTGGGGTCTTTGTCTGGTTTGAGAATCAAGGTAATGCTGGTTTCATAGAATGATTCTGTAAGCTTTCCTCCTGTTTCTATTATTTGGAACAGTGTGAGAAGGATGGATATTAACTGTGCTTTAAATGTCTGTTAGAATTCCCCTGAGAAGCCATCTGGCCCACGGCTCTTATTTGTTGGTAGCAGATTCAATTTCTTCATTGGTTATGGGCTTGTTCAAATTTTCTATATTTTCCTGTTTGTGTTTTGGTAGTGTGTGGGTATCTAGGAATTTTTCCAGTTTTTCCAGATTGTCCAGTTTGTTTCATAGTATTCTCTAATAATTGTTTGTATTACTGTGGTGTTGGTTGTGATCTCTTCTCTTTCATTAATGATGTTGTCTATTTGATTCCTCTCTCTTTTATTTTTGAGAAGTCTGGCTAGGGGTTTATCAATTTTGTTTATTCTTTCAAAAAACAGCTCTTAGATTTATTTATGTGTTCTGTTTTTTTGGATTCTGTATTGTTTATTTCTGCTCTAATCTTTATTATTTCTCTTTTTCTGCTGGCTTTAGGGTTTCTTTGCTGCTCTGTTTCTAGTTCCTTTAGGTGTGAGATTAGGTTCTGTATTTGGTATTTTTCTTGCTTCTTGAAATAGGCCTGGATTGTGATATATTTTCCTCTTAGGACTTCCTTTGCTGCATCCCAAAGGGTTTGGACTGTTGTATTTTCATTTGCTTCTATATATTTTTTAATTTCTTCTTTAATTTCCTGGTTGACCCACTCATTCTTTAGTAGGATGTTCTTTAACCTTCATGTATTTGGGGGCTTTCCAGTTTTTTTCTTGTGGTTGATTTCAAGTTTCATAGCGTTGTGATCTGAAAATATGCATGGTTTGTTCTCAATCCTTTTATATTTGTTGAGGACTGTTTTGTGACCCAGTATGTGATGTATTTTGGAGAATATTCCATGTGCACTTGAGAATAATGTGTATTCTGCTGCTTTTGGATGAAAAGATCTGAATATATCAGTTAAGTCCATCTGGTCCAATGTGTCATTCAGAGCTGTTGTTTCCTCACTGATTTTTTTGTCTACATGATCTGTCCATTGTTGTAAGTATAGTATTAATGTCCCCTACAATCACAGTGTTGTTATCTATAAATTTATTTATGTTTGTGATATATTAATTCATATATTTGGGTGTTGCCACTTGGGGCATAAACATTTACAATTGTTAGCTCGTCTTGATGGATAGACCCCTTAATTATGATACAATGCAGTTTTTCATCTCGTTACAGCCTTTGTTTTAAAATCTAGTTTTTCTGATACAAGTATGGCTACTCTAGCTTTCTTTTGACACCCATAGTATGATAGATGTTTCTCCATCCCTTCACTTTCAATCTGAAGGTGTCCTCAGGTCTAAAATGAATCCCTTGTATACAGCGCATAGATGGATCTTGTTTTTTTATTCATTCTGATACCCTATGTTTTTTGATTGGGGTATTTAGTCCATTTACATTCAGAGTTATTATTGAAAGATACGGGTTTGGTGTCATTGTGTTATCTGTAGGTTTTGTGCTTTTGTTGATGTCTCTGGTCCTTTGTAGTCTTTTAAGCTTTCCACTCACAGAGTCCACCTTAGGATCTCCTGCAACGCTGGTTTAGTGGTCTTGAACTCCTTTAGTTTTTGTTCATCTGGGAAAGCCTTTATCTCTCCTTGTATTCTAAATGTCAGCCTTGCTGGATAAAGGATTTTTGCTTGCATATTTTTCCTATTCAGCACATTGAATAATTATTTCCACTCCCTTCTGGCCTGCCAAGTTTCAGTGGACAGATCTGCTACTAACCTTATGTGTCTACACTTGTATGTTAAGGGCTGTTTGTCCGTAGCTGCTTTCAGAATGCTCTTTCTCTTTGTATTTTACTAGTTTCACTATGATATGTCATGGTGTTGACCTGTTTTTGTTGATTTTGAAGGGAGTTCTGTGTGCCTCCTGTGCCTGTTTCCTTCCCCATATTATGGAAATTCTCAATTATAATTTCTTCAAATAAACCTGCTGCCCCTTTCTCTCTGTTCTTCTGGATCTCGTATGATATGGATTTTATTTCATTTCATTGAATTACTTAGGACTCTAATTCTCCCCTCATGGCCTAGTAATTTCTTTTCCCTCTTAGCTTCATCATTTTACGTAATTTTATTTTCTATTTCACCTGTTTTCTCCTCTGCTTCTCCCATCCTTGCTGTTACTGCATATAGTTTATTTTGCATCTCATTTACAACATTTCTTAATCATTGTGACTATTTCTTAGGTCCTTGATCTCCACAGCAATAGATTTTCTGCTGTCTTCTCTGCTTTTTTCAAGGCAAGATATTAGTCTTGTGACTATTATTCTAAATTCTTGATCAGATATATTGTTTATATCTGTTTTGAGCAATTCTCTGGCTGTCATTTCTTCCTGGAATTTCTTTTGAGTAGAATTCCTCTATTTCATCATTAAGGCTAGTTTTCTATCCTTTATGTGTTTTAATAACTTGTTATATGTCCTGCACCTGCAAGTAGTATTATATTAAAAAAGGGGTTACACACTGTCCAGGGCCTGGCCCTTCAGGAAGTATTTTTCAAGTGTGTTACATGGACTCTTTTGTTGTTGTCTTTAGCTGCTTTATCTCACTACTTTAGTAGTGGATTGGACTGTCCACCAGGTGTGCTTTGATTTGTTTATTGAAGTGACCCTGGAAAAGAGGGGAAAAAGGGAAGAAAAAGAAACCTTATCCCAAACAGAGAGAGAAATGATAGGTGCAGAAAAGAAGACCAGGCAGAGAATCAAAGAAACTATAGGGCTTAATCCACAGAGAGAGAGAGGGAAATGTAGAAGAAGGAGATACAGAAAAGGTGTAAAAAAAAAAGGGTAAAAATGCCTGATTAAACAAACAAACAACCAGAAGGGAGAAAAGAAAGAAAGAAAAAATATGTAGTAAGAATTGACCAAAAATCAAACCAGAAAATATAAGGAAAACTGCAGGACAATTGTCTGTTGGTCCCTTGGAACCTGTGGCTGTGCTGATCTGGAGGAGAGGCTGTCTTGTTAGGTCAGTGTCAGTTCAGCTTTAGTAGATAAGTAGTTACCACACATGGAGGGGCGGGGTTTGGTGTAAATGGGTCCTGCCTCCAGTGGGGGCTGCTGTCCTTTTACCTGAAGCCCCACTATGTTGGTGATGGGGAGGAAAATGGTGATACCCCTATCTCTCCTCTCCAGACTGGGTGTCCCAAACCACGCTGTTCAGAAAGCCCTCCCAGAGCAGCGTGGACAGTGGGTTTGCCCTGCTCCACAGTCTCTCCCAAGCACTCCCAAGCATTCACTGGGATTCAAAACCCAATGTCTTAAAGGATCCTGTTCCACAGGGACCTAACTATGGAATAACACCTCTCCACCCAGTTGACAAAGGGCCTCTGGCTGGTGTCTGCAGTCCTGTTGTTGGAAGGTCAATAAACCCTCTTCCAAGAGTGCTCAGGGGAGGGGATTGCTTTCTCCCAGTGCACGTCTGAGATGACTACCAAGCCTGGGGTTGGCTCCACTCCCTCCCAGGCATGCACACCAGCAGCAGCTGTGGTCCAGAGATAGTCGTCAACCCTGAAATCTCTGATCTTCACTCCTGAGGCTGTTTGCAAAGTATAAACTGGCTCTCTTCTTATTCTTCATTCTCTGGACCATAGTCCAAAGAGGTTTTGCCTCTTATCCAGAAATGATCCCACGCTTCCACACTCCTCGTTTGATGGGCTCCCCCACTTCCTCCATGCCTACACCATCCCCATTTTATCTCTCCCAATTTGCAAACATGCACCTCTGTTCCGCCAAGCTGTCTCCGTCCACTCCCTAAAGATGTTTCTGTCCCTCTGTAGCCTGGATTCTAGAATTCCAAGTGTTCTGACCTCAATATTGCTGTGTTTGAGGGACCAGGGAAATTCTGGTACTTCTACTTCTCTGCCATCTTGACTCCGATCTCAGAAAAGATAGTTGGTATGACATCAGTCTTCTTGAACTTATTCAGATGTGTTTTGTGACCTAACATATGACTTATCCTGAGGAAATATCTATGTTCACTTGAAAAGAATTTATATTCTGCTGCTATAGGGTAGAATGTTCTGTATATGCCTTTAGGTCCATTTTGTCTACAGTGTTAAGTCCTTTGTTTCCTTATTGATTTTCTGGCTGATGTTCTATTCATTGTTGAAAGTGGGGTATCAAAATACCCTACCATTGTGGTATTGCTATCTATTTCTACTTGAATGGAAATAAATTCCGTTCTATTAGTATAGTTTTAGTTCTATCAATGTTCAGTTATATTAATTTTTGCTCCATAGATTTAGGTGCTCTGATGTTGGCTGTATATATATTTTTAATTATGTCTTCATGGTGGATTGACCATTTTATCATTATATTATGTTTCTCTTTATCTCTCGTAACAGTTTTTGATGTAAAGTTCATTTTATGTGATATCAGTAAAACCAGCCCTGCTGTCTTTTTTTTATATTGTATGTAATATCCTTTACCATCCCTTCACTTCCAGACTATGAATGTCCTTAAATTTAAAGTGAGTTTTTATAGAAAGCAGACAATTGTGTCTCTTAAAAATCTGTTCAGTCACACTATGTTTTTTCATAGTATACATATTTTATCCACTTTTTTTCACATAGTAATAAATTCTGAAGATCTTCTAGGTCAGTGCATGCAATTCTACTCAATTCCTTTTATTTCACTTTTTTATTGTGCTATGGTTTAAAATTATCTTTTTAAATTAATTTAAATATACATATATTTAGTAATGTTTTAATTAATTAATTAATGTATTTTAGAGAGAGCATGAGTTGGGGAGGGGGCACAGAAGAGAGAGAATCCCAAGCAGGATCCATACTTAGCACAGAGCCTGCTGCAGGGCTTGATCCCATGAACCTGGGATCATGACCTGAGCCAAAATTGAGTCAGACACTCAACTGACTCAGCCACCCAGACTCCCCTATTCAGTAAATACTTTTTAAAATATAGTATACTTTTTAGGGGTGCCTAGGTGACTCAGTCGGTTAGGCATCTGGCTTTGGCTCAGGTCATGACCTTGCAGTTCATGAGTTTGAGTCCTGCATTGGGCTCTGTGCTGACAGCTCAGAGCCTGGAGCCTGCTTCAGTTTCTGTCTCTCTCTCTCTCTGTCTCTCTGCTCCTCCCCAGCTTGCTCGCTCTCTCTCTCAAAAAACAAAACAAAACAAAACAAAAAAAACATTAAAAATATTTTAAAATACAGTATACTTTTTAAAGTATAGTTGACATACAATATCATATTAGTTTTAGTTGTACAACATAGTGATTTGGTGGTTATTTACATTGGGAAATGCTCACTACAAGTGTAGCTACCGTCTCTACCATACAAAAGTTATTATAATATTATTGACTGTATTCCCTGTGTTGTATTTTACATCCACACGATTTCTTTATGTTATAACTGAAAGTTCGTACCTCTAATCCTCTTCACTTATTTCACCCATCCTCCCACCCCTGTCCCTCTGGCCAACACTGGTTTTTACTCTGTATTTATGAGTCTGTTTCTGCAGTTGTTGTGGTTGTTATTGTTTGCTTGCTTGTGTGCTTACTTTTTAGATTCTGCATATAAATTTATTTAAGTTTATTTATTTTTGTAATATCTACATACAAATGAAATCACATGGTATTTCTTTTTCTCTATCTGACTTATTTCACATAGCATAATACCCTCTAGGTCCATCTGTATTGTCATGAATGGCACTCTTATGTCTTTTGAATGGGAAGTTTAAACCATTTTAAAGTAATTATTGATAGAGGAGGATTTACTATTGCCATTATGTTGTTTCCTGTTAGTCTTGTAGTTCTTTTATTTATTTATTTTTCTCTCTCTCTCTCTCTCTCTCTCTTAAGGTCTTCTTTTGTATTTCATTGATTTGTTGTATCGATAAGCTTTGGTTCCCTTTGTGTGTTTGTGCACGTGTGTAACTTCTATGTGCATATTTTTGTGTTTGTGGTTACCTTGGGAATTACATTAAATAGGAATTACCCATAACAACTCATAGATACCTAGATGGCTTGGTTGGGTCAGCATCCAACCCTTGATTTTGACTCAGGTCATGGTTTGTGAGATCTAGCTCTGAGCTGGGCTCTGCACTGGGCCTGGAGCCTGCTTGAGATTCTCTTTCCCTCTCCCTTTTTCCCTCCCCTGCTCACCTGCACATATGCTCTCTATCTAAAACAAAATAAATAAATGAATAAAATGGTAACAACTCTAACTTCTTCCTCCTATGCATAGTCTGTTACTGTTGCCATAATTTTTATTTAATTCATATTGTATATCTTTTATCATATTTTCAGTGATAGCTGTTTTTAGTACTTTTGTCTTTTAACTTCTATACTAGAATAAAGTGATGTACCCCTACCATTATAATAAAACAGTATTCTCTATTTATCTATATACTTACTTTTACCAATGAGTTTCAACATAAAATATGATGAATTCAAAGAAATCCACATTGAGACACATTGTAATTGAATTATCAAAAGTCAAAGGTAGAATTTTGAAAGTAGCAATAGAAAAATGAATTATTGGGGCACCTGAGTGGCTCAGTTAGTTGTGTGGCTGACTCTTGATTTTGGCTCAGGTCATGATCCTAGGGTTGTGGGCTTGAGACCCGCATGGGGCTATGCACTGAGCATGGATCCTGCTTGAGATTCTCTTTCTCTCTCTCTCTGCCCTTCTTTCTGACTTTCACTCTTCCTCTCTTTCTTAAAAAAAAAAAAAGGAAACAAAGGAAGAAAGAAAGAAAAGAAAGAAAAAGAAAAAAGAGAAAAATGAATTACCACATAGAGAACACCCATAAAATTGTGGATTTTTCAGCAGAAACCATGCACCCCAGAAAATTGTGGGAAGATATATTCAAAGTTCTGAAAAAAAAACAGGCAAAAAACTCCTTAACCAGTAATATTATACCTAGAAAAACTGTCCTTCAAAAATGAAAGAGAGATAAAAATTTTCCCAGATAAACAAAAGCTTAGAGGGTTCATTACCATTAGATCTGCTTATAAGAAATGCTAAAGAAGTTCTCCAATTTGAAATAAAATGATGCCAGGCATTGTTTTGAATGACATATATGCATGATGTTTAATTATCACAACAATACCATAAGGTATATTCTTTTTTTTTAATTTTTTTTTTATTTTATTTTTGAGAGAGAGACAGAGCATGAGTGGGGGAGGTACAGAGAGAGAGAGAGAGGGAGACACAGAATCCAAAGCAGGCTCCAGGCTCTGAGCTATCAGCACAGAGCTTGACCTGGGGCTTGAACTCACAGACGGTGAGATCATGGCCTGAGCTGAAATCAGACATTTAACCAACTGAGCCACCCAGGCGCCCCGGTATATTCTTTTTATATCTATCTATATAATTTATCTTTGTTATTTTTTGGCTGAGTATATTTTAAATACTTTTACTACATTTTGGTAATATTTCCATCACAAATCATAATTTTCCAAGAAAATTATGAATCTAAAAATTTGCTTTCTGAACCTTCTTTACATCTTATGACCTACTTTTCTCCCATTAAATGCACTCATAGGAGAGGGTAGTGTGAGGTAGGAGGTGTTCAGTTGACTCCATTTTTCTGGCAAAGAGGTAGAGAACAATTAAAATATTGTATAACAGTGGTAAGGTCCTGATAATAGTGTCTTGTGTGTGCTCATTGTCTAATACTGTAAGTTGTGCTTTTGGAGGGCAGTCGTGGTGGGATCTTATATGTGAAAACAGTGGCTCAGTGGTTTTTGCCATTAGAGCTGCCTTCATATCTCTGGTTACACATCTGTACCTCTGAAATCTTTAAGAGTCTGTGAGATGCGTGATATCTTTTGAAGACAGAGGTTGGTATTTCCAGTTTTTGTAAATGAAGATTGGAACAGAGTCATACCTCTTTATTTATACATTTTCTATGGCTGCTTTTTCTAAAACATCAGGCTTGAGTGTTTTCAACAGAGACCATCTGGCCCCAAGGTCTAAAATATTTATTCATGGCTCAAAGAGAAAAATGTTTGCCTTAATAAATACCTGCTTTAATAAATTACCCTCCTTTAGTAAATACCTTTCTGCTTTAGTTAGCTAATGTGAGTTGTGTTATGTCAACTAAGATCTTGACTGATATACCCATTTTAAAATTGGGGAAACTAGGCCACAATGCATTTAAAAAATATACTCAAGTTCACATATATTTAGTAAGTTGTACAACCAGGATATAAACCCAAGGACTCAATTCCAGAGTCCACATTTTCAACTAACTACTATATTTCTTTTGTTATATTTTATTCTAGCTTTAATGTTTATAATGTAGAGTTTTGAGACTCTTGCCTGAATATTTGTTTTCATTCAGATATACACATTGGTAGAAACTTGACAAATTTTAGAACTTTTCAGTTTAGCTTCATCTGTTTGGGATCAGGCTCAGATAAAGGCTGTTTTAGTCAATATAAATTTTCTTAATCCTAGGTTATTATTTGATATTAATATTTTGTTTAAATATTGTGCTAATTATATTTAATATATATTTTTAATCCTGATGTTTTGGATAGGCTATTTTCCTTTTTGTTATTCTTAGTGATACTAAGCATATTTATTGTCAAATCTTAATGGATTAGTTCAATCCCAGGTTGAATTTGAAACTCCTGATTTCAGAAGCAAATGATGGCTACAACTAATAAATTTTTTGAAGAAGCATAAACAGTATCAAGTCACCAGGTGATAATAATGTCCAGTGTAATCTTTCTGTAGATAAAAAAAATGAATTTTATGAAATTATAAAATGCAAAAGTCCTAACATCTAGTTCATATGAGAGGACTTTGCCTGTCAAAATAATAGTTTGGGAAATGGACTTTAAAACATAAAAATAAAAACAAAAATGGTATGAACTCTTAAGTTCTGGACCAGTTTCCTCACCATCTGCAGCCAATTTGCATTGCCTGTGAATTCAGTCAGGCATCTTAACCATCTGTAAATTCCAGACTTTTCATACTTATTTCCTTCTAATTAATGGAATTTTATTTCCTACTTTTCTATGTTTATTTGTTAAATCTTGTTTTAAAATCCAACAAAGCAATTGGGGAAAGAGACTAATTCCTTATAGATAAAATATATGGCTTTAATACTAGGACTCTTAAGTAACTGGGAATATGGAATGAGAACTTTTGTCACTACAACATGGCAAAAGTTATAAAATATTTAATCTCAGTTTACTCCTTACACAGGAAAATGAATTTCTTTCATTATAAAATTTAGCAGACTGAAACATTATACCACTGACACATTGTCTGACTTTGAGGAATGAAGAAAAGTAACAAAGGTATTTTGGCTATTGATGTGTATCTGCTTTGAGAAAAGAAACAAAATCTAAGCAGCATTTACTAGTTGAACTTTTTATTTGACTGTCTAAATTCTGATCTAGTCTTTTAGGTCAAATATGTACTAATTGATGTAAGAAATATACAATGGAAAGCAAGATTTATGAATATCTTTAATTATTTACAAGAAAAATATGGAGTATTCCATATTATTTTCTCTTATTTTCAAGAAAAATAAGGAGTATTCTTTTTTTCTGTATATACTTACAAATGTATATACTTACAAATGTATACAAACCTGCTCCACAGGTTTTTGGAGGCAAAAACACTCAAAAATCATATGTATGTAAAAAGTGAAATAATATTTTTACTTTGGGTCAGGTTTCTGAGATGTTTATGTTCACCTTTAGATAATTTGCCTTAGTCAATGGGACTCAATGTGTCTAAGATTAAAGCTACCACTTGCTATCACAGACTAGGTGAACTGGCTCTTTTATGTAAGCGAAGCAGAGCAAAGAGTTGGTACTTCAGCTCCTTAGTATGCTCTCTTTTCAAGAAATTGACAATTTGTAAAAAAAAAAAAAAGGTGATTTCTTGTGCCTCGCCTGTGCTGCAAGGCCATCCTTCATCTTATTAAAATGTACGTATAATAATGCATGATGTGATTGAATGTCACTCATTTCGATCCCATTGATCACACGGTGTCTGTTAGTCCCAGTTTAATTTGTCAAGGTAAGACACTCTCGTTTAACGATGGAAGAAAATGAGCTCAGTCATTTCACAATTCCCAAGGACAGAATCTGCTTTTTTATTTTCTATACACTTTGCTGCTCCTTCTAATTATTGAACTAAGTTCTCAATTAGCAATCTGTTGGGTTTGTTATTATATCTGAAGGGCCCATGTGACATAGCTATGAAAGAACCGCATATTGGACCATCACATAACAAAGAACAAAGTATCACTTAGCTTTATTTTAATATAGATTTAATGGGACATGTAAAAAATATAAAAAATCATGTGAATTGCAACCATGAATTTGATATTTGATTCTGGTTCTTGCTTTCAGAGTAAACACTACTAACTTGCATCTGTATTTACTCTCCAGCAGTAGTCTTCATCGCTGGTACTGACACCACACAATATGTGAAGTTTGACTTTTAAAAAGTTGTATTTATGAACAAAAGATAGGGGAAATATGAGACACAGGCCATGATCACCAGGATCTTAGAAGGATAAAGGCTTGAATCACAATTACAGGACACTCTATCCGGCACAAAAATGTTGATTTTCTTTTTAAGGTTTCTGATAACTCTGAGTATCAGGAGGATTTTTTTCCAATTTGCTGGTGGAGAGAGAGGGGAAAGGATTCTGCCAGAAAGAGTGGCTATTTTAGAACACTAAATCTGTAAGTCTTAGGAATCTCCTTAGATGTATGCTTCAGGAACATAATGCAGGGCTCTAGTGGGTTTGGAGTGAGAATCTTTTAATTGATAGTGAGATCTTTAGGCATTGAACTTGAAAGCAGGGCCAATGACACTTTGATCTTAAAAAAGACTCAAAAGGGAGAGTCATGATTCTCTCAAATACAGTGACTGATTCCAATTAAATCTTTGGGCTACCAAGGGAGCATTGCATCTGGCTCTGAATAAACACTGATATCAGCTCAAATGCATTAAACTGTGAGGTACTCTAAGACTAAGTAGATGCCTAGTGTTGAGCTCTTGGCCACTTTGAAGGAGTCCACGTCCAAGTCCAAAGGTATATTTGGTGAGTATTTTAATGTGTGTGAAAAGAAGTTTAGGTTAAAAGAAAAAAGCCAAACAAACAAACAAAAATATTCCTTTAGACATTTTCTTTTGGTAGTGAATCTTAATCTGTTCTATTAAAATAATCTTTCCCTGCATTTTGTAGGTAGCATGGATAATAAGTACAGTCATACATGTATTTTGTCCATTTGTTATTTTCTTAGGAATAATCTCTGGAAGTAAAATTGCTGGATGAGAATATTCATTCATGGTAACACTTTTGTAGTGGTTTAATTGACCTCCAGAAAGATTATATTGCTCAACAGACTTAGTTTTAAGTTTAAAGTTGTTCCTACATTTAGCATATTTCGATTTTTAATTTCTGTTTCTTGAAACCCCTTGAATCAACAGTTGTTCCGTTCATTCATGCATTCATTCCCTTATGCACCCCTTTACCTATAAAGCCTAAGGTTTGCCTCAAATTGTTATGGTACAGGGGCTAGGGGGAGATCAAGAAAACAAGGTTTTCCATATTTATGAAAATGGGGTAGTTTGTAATGAGCATGGGATATAAATTCAGAACACTTTGAATTAAAAACTACTGTACTTCATATTTTGTCACTTGGCATTTCTGAGGTTCTAGTTAATCATCTTAAAAACAGAAAAAAGTAGTAACTACCTAAGAAAGATAAGCATGTCTGCAAATGTTTTCTAGACCAAAAAGGTGTTTACAAAACATGGTTGGGATTTGGCTTTGCAAATGCAAGATGAAATTCTCTAAACCCTCCATTATTTATACGTATCTGAATTTGACAGTTCAGAGTCATAATAATCTGAGTAAACATTCAGCTTCAGCAGCCCCTTTATCTTATATAGGATTGAAGCTATAAATGCAAGCCTTTTTTCCTACCTCCTTCTTTCCTTATGTTGAAAGAGGTCATCAAGACGATGCAACTGCAGGTTGACCCTTGAGCTATCCTTGGCAATCAGAGGCTCCTCAGCCCCTTCCCTGTCCTTGGAATGTATGCTCCACTCAGCAGTGGGGGCTACTTGATACAGCCTTGAGCAATGTGTTGTTGAGACCATCTGGACAAAATACATTCCTCAACCCTGTCAAGGCCTCTGTAATAAACTTCTAAGATTCTGGGTGGGTGGGTGCTGAGATTTCTTTTATTATGAAAAAGATTGATCATCTTTCCAATTATGTAAGGGCCCTTTAAACCTCTTTTTTTTCTGTTAACCATCATCTTCATATATTTCTCCTGTTTTTCTGTTATTTCATTTCTAAACCCTGTTAAGGCCACTATATAAACTTTTAGGATTCTGACTAGGTGGATGGCAAGATCTACTTGTCTTGGAGCTGCCCAAACCAGCCTCTAAGTCAGTTCCCTTGCTTATTACACCTGCCAATGTACCAAGCTGGCGTGCCTTACTTCTTTCTTGGGTCTCTCCTTGCCCCCCCTTTAAGGAAGGGGCCAGTTTTCAATTTCACTCTAGAACTCTAGAGGTTGGGAACTAACAGCCTTCCTCCCTCCTTCACTCTTTCTCCTTTCCCTCTTCCTTTTCTTCTCTCCTTCCTGCCTTCTTCTTTCATCTTATAAATTTTATTTGTGCATTTAATAAACAAATCATTTACTTAATATTTAATAGATAAAACACTCACTTGCTTAAAAGTATTCAGAAAACATTAGAGAATATGCTTGTGAAATTCTCCCTCCCAGCCACTGTTTTCCTCTTTGCATCCAATTATGTAGTTCTTCATATATTCTTACAAAACTAATTTCTCATATATTCTCTTTCTCTACACACACACACACACACACACACACACGCACACTATATGTATATAACTTTTTACAAAAAAAAACCTATTGCATGTTATATTCACCATTCTGCACTTTTGTTTATTCACTTAGAATTCACTTAAAATATATTTTGAAGGTTGTCCCATATGGGCTTCTCCACTTGTTTTTATAGCTGTACAGTACCACATTGTGACTATACCATAAATTATTTAAGCACCTTGTTATTGATGGACACTTTGGTTGTTTCCCAATTTTTTATTTTACAGCAATGTTCTGCCATTTCACATGCATGATTACCACTGAAGGACACATATCTATAATTGGAATTGGCAGTTTAAAGAGTGAATGCATTTTTAAATTATAAATCCTGTCAAATTGCCCTTGATAGATAGATGTTATTCTAATTTATATACCCATGAGAAATGCATGAGAGTTCCTTTCCCTAACACAATCACCCTTGTAATATTTTAACAACTGTTTGATCATTAACAATCAGGTAAAGTAAAAAAAAAAAAAAAAAAAAAAAAAACCACTGAAGTGTTTAAAATTTGGATTTCTTATACTATGAGAAAGATTGATTGTCTTTCCAATTATTTAAGAGCCCTTTACATCCCTTTTTCTGCTGGTTATCATCTTCAGACATTTTTCCTGTTTTCTTGTTCCATTTTTATATGGGTATTTTATCAGATATTCCCTCACATATGCATATACATCTCTCCTTTGTCATGTATGGATTTGCATGTTTCCCATGTTTGTGTTTTGATTTAAGTTGCCTTTTATCATGCATATTTTTATTATTATGAATTCAGTTTACAAATATAATTTTCTAATGTATTGTTTTGAGATTAATGTCACATTAAATAGACCATCCTCAGCTTGAGATCATTCAGCTACTCTATATCATTATCTAATACTAGTATGGATTCCCTACTAAGTTTCAATATATATTCCAATATGAGTTTATTTTTACATATTTTTTATCACTCCATTTTTACTTAAAAATTTTTTTAAGTTTATTTATCTTGAAAGAGGAGAGAGATTGAGAGAATGAGCTGGGGAGAGGTAGAGAGAGATGGAGACAGAGAATCTCAAGCGGCTCTGTGCTCGTGAGATCATGACCTGAGCCAAAATCAAGAGTTAGATGCTCAACCAACTGAGCCACTCAGGTACCCCACTCCATTTTGTTTTTTTTAAAGATATTTTCCAAGTTGTATAAATGTTTTTAGAAATAAAATGGGTTTACCAAATTATCTGGTATGTTTGTCATATTCTAGTTCTATTATATATTCCAGCATAACTCTGGACTTTCCATTCTGTTGTACCGATTGGTTTATCCATATATTAACATCACCATTTTAACTATTTTAACTTTATACTTTATAATAACATTTAAATACCTATTATACATAGTTCCCCCTCATTACTGTTCTCCTTCTGAATTAGTCTGGCTTTTATTACACATTAATACTACCATTTGAACTGTAGAAACTACTTATCTAATCCTCTCAGAAAGCCTCTTTGATATTTATTTTGGGTCAAGTAGATTTATAAATTAACTTGGGTAGATTTTAAATATTTATGAGGTTGTGTCTTCCTATACAAGAATGTGGTAAAACTTTCTGCTTGGTGCTCTTTTTGGTACTCTCAGTAAGATTAACTGCTTATTTATTTTTTCATAGATACCCGGTATCTTTGTTATTTTACTCCTATGTTTTTAATTTTATTGTATTTAATTTTACGGGCAATTATATATGGACTTTTTAGTTTATAAATTCTGACTGGTTCTGGTTTGTATTATGAAGTTTGTTAATTTCTGTATCTTACTGAGTTAACATATTACTAACAATTTTTTAGAAGATTCCTCTAGTTTATGTATACAATAATATAATCCTGTGTACTTTGCCAAAAAAAAGTTTCTTTCCTTTGCTCCTATTTATATTCTCTTATTTTTTCTTGTTAATTGCATGAACTAATAATTCCAGACACCATGAAAAAAATATACTTTTTTTTTAAATGTTTTTATTTATTTTTGACAGAGAGAGAGAGAGACAGAGCAGGAGTGGGGGAGGGGCAGAGAGAGAGAGGGAGACACAGAATCCGAAGCAGGCCCCAGGCTCTGAGCTGTCAAAACAGAGCCCCATGCGGGGCTTGAACTCACAAGATGCGAGATCATGACCTGAGTCGAAGTCAGACACTTAACTGATTGAGCCACCCAGGCACCCCAAAACCAGTTTTTTAATGTATTATTATTATTAGTATTATTATTATTGAGAGAGAGAGACAGATAGGAAGAGCAGGGGATGGGCAGAGAGAGGGGAGACACAGAATCAGAAGCAGGCTCCAGGCTCTGAGCTGTCAGCACAGAGCCCGATGCAGGGCTTGAACCCACCAACTGTGAAATCCTGACCTGAGCTGAAGTCAGACGCTCAACTGACTGAGCCACCCAGGCGCCCTGAAAAAATATATACTTTTTAAAAATGTGTATTTATTTTTGAGAAAGAGTGCACACATGCACAGTGGGGAGGGGCAGGGAGAGAGGGAAAGAGAGAACCCCAAGCAGCACGTGGCCCAATGTGGAGCTCAGTCTCACACACCATGAGATCATGACCTGAACCGACATCAAGAATTGGATGCTTAACCCACTAAGCCATCCAGGTGCCCTAAAAAAAAGATTGCTTAATGAGTATCTTTTATCTTCCTTTTTTTAGAAAAACAATAATGTAAATATTCCTGGTGAGCCTTCTTTCCTTTTTTAACTATGAGTTAATGTCTGTGTTTTTGCATGGAAGGAAATATCTGTCTGTTTCTTCTTGGTGCTTCCCAAGAATGGCTTTTTTATTTTATCAAATGGATTTTGAGAGTTATTTAGGTAGTTGGTCATCTTAATTTCTCCTCTGATTTGTTGATATGGTAATGATACCAGGAGATTTTCTAAGATGAAAAAGTTCCACCATTCCTAAAGGAGCTGATCTGGGCCTGGTGCTTCCTTTGGAGAAGTTAGCTATTTTAATTACTCTAAGCAATTTGTACAGATTTTCGGTTTTTCTGGAGGCATTTTTTGTAATAGTCTTTTTACAGTAAATTATTCTTTTTAACCCAGATTTAAAAATTTATTTGCATAGAATTTAGCAATAAAATGTATCTTTATATTATTATTTTTTATTAAGTCAAAATTTATTATTTCCCCTAATATTTGGAAATAATAAAATATATGTAACACTGCATCAAACATTTGAAAATATAAATTTATCATATGTTTATATAATGTATAACATATTTAAAATATTAAAATAATTATTTTATTTTATTTTTTTAATAATTTTTTTAACATTTATTTATTTTTGAGAGAGAGAGAGACCAAGCATGAACGGGGGAGGGTCAGAGAGAGGGAGACACAGAATCTGAAACAGACTCCAGGCTCTGAGCTGTCAGCACAGAGCCTGACGTGGGGCTCGAACTCACAAACCGCGAGATCGTGACCTGAGCCGAAGTCGGCCGCTTAACCGACTGAGCCACCCAGGCGTCCCTAAAGTAATAATTTTAAATAAATCCCACATTAAGCCCAGTAAGAGTAAAACATAGGAAATATATGCAAGAGTTTGTATGTGTGGGTTTCTCTGGGATATATTATTGTTAATTGAAATGCTTTATCAAGAGCGTGAATCTTGATAATTTGCTAGTTAATGAAAATCCATACATGAAAGTGATTATAGCAACTTAATTTCCAACCAGCAATGCAGGAAAATTCCCTTTAATTAAAATCCTCACCAATAATTGGAACTGATCAGATCCTTAACTTTTCCAAAAACATTAGTTATGGAATGATATTTCATTGTTGTTTCAATTGGTATTTCCTTGATTACTAAAAAAAAAAAAATTGAATTCCCATTAATATTTTTTGCCATTTTTTTTCTTTTGAATTAAATGACCCTAAGAGAAATGCATCTTCTTACTAACTGTGCAAAATGCAATATATGAATAGGGATCCTTTTGAACGCAAACATTATTTACACAGCTCTTCTTTCTCCATTTCTTTGCATGCTCTCTACTTTATGAGATTATCTATTCTGTTCTCAGACTTTATCTGTATTATTTAAGTAAATTATTTTATTTTATATACTTTATAATCATCTATCTGTATATCTGAAATTCATTTATTTTGAGAGAGAGACAGAGAAGGTGAGCAAAGGAGGGGCAGAGAGAGAGAGGGAGACACAGAATCAGAAGCAGGCTCCAGTCTCTGAGCTATCAGCACAGAGCCCGACACAGGGCTCAAACCCATGAAATGTGAGACCCATGACCCATGGATTGAACCCATGACCCGAGTCCAAGTCATGCGCTTAACCAACTGAGCCCCCAGGCACCTCAAATTGATATTTTAAATGTGAAGGTTTTCTGCTTGTGAAAGAGAGTTATCCTGTAAAACTGAGATTTTCTTCTTTTAAAATAAGGAAAAGAAATATAAAATCTTTGTATGTTTCTTTTGTTTTAAAGGACACTCTCAGATGAAAAAACAGTAGGTTATACCTGAAGCTCCAAATCTAGCACTTAGAGTTTAAATTGGAGAGGCAGCCTGAAATGAAAATCTCAGACAGTGTTGTGACTTGTCTTGTAGCATCAGCTTGACCTCAATGTAAATTGTTTTTTAGATGGTGGGGACAAATGAGAAAACTTTTGAGGAGTTAAGAAAACACAACTTTTACCCAGAAGAAGATTGCCCTTGGGAATACATTTAAATCCTTTGACAGCCGTACCTGTCTACTGTTCATGAAACATGAAAAGTGGTATGCCTCAGCTGTTCTTGTGTCTGCTTTTAATAGATGTCACTCTGCCAGAGGGAGGGCATATTTGTAAATGCTGGTTTTAAGCAGGGTTGGGTAAAATTTGAGTTCATTGTAATAGCACTATTACATGCATTAAGCGGCAGAAAGAGAAGAGAATGTCTATGTGGGAAAAACATCCTAGGGTATTGCTCACCTATTTGCTGCAGAGCCATATAACTTACAGGACTTACAAATAGAATATGGTATATGATATAACCTTGGTGGGAGAATCATATGATATTAATCACAACACAATTAATATAAGTATCCAGTTAGGGACAGGGCAATGAAAACCACTTTGCAAATATTTATAAAGACTTATACAGAAATTCAATAAAGTAAACCAGTATTATTATGTACCAGTAATGATCCAGATACTTTATATGTATTAAGCTTTAATTTCTATTCCTACAACACTGAGGCATGATTTGACTTTACTAATACTGTCATTGAGAGTTACAGAAGTTTTTCTTTCTTTCTTTCTTTCTTTCTTTTTAATGTTTATTTATTTGGGGATGGAAGGGTAAAGAGAGAGGGAGACACAGAATCTAAAGTAGGCTCCAGGCTCTGAGCTGTCAACACAGAGCCCAGTGTGGGGCTTGAAACCATGAACTGTGAGATTGTGACCTGAGCCAAAGGCAGATGTTTAAACAACTGAGCCACCCAGGTGCCCCAGGAGTCACAGACATTTTTTTTTAATTTACAAAAATGATAGCATGTAAAAGCTTGAAAATCAAAGTGTCAGCTCTTTCCAGAGTTCAATAAGTGTCTAATAATCTAAAAAAATAATATGAATCTCTGAAAAGCATCAGATATGGGATTAGGAGATTAGGATCCTAAACCTGGTTTTGACCTAACAAGTGACCTGTGCATTAACCTCATTTCACAGAAATTGTTTCATTATGTATATAGTTAAGAAGAGAGTAGTTCATATATTCATTACTGTTGTACATGAATTATATGTTTTTATCAGAAAAGTATAACTGCTCCTATTTTATAATTATGAGAACTAAGACTTAGAAAGTTTGTATAACTGAAAGCACAGCCACTGAGCACTAGAGTCAGGTTTCCAACTGAAGTATGTTAAAGAACAAAAGCCACATCGTTTGTATTACCTTTTTGTTACTTACCAAAAGAATCAGGTTATTTCTGGTTGTTTATGCAATATAGGGGATACATAATGTCAGCATGATTTTGGTAGCAAAGCAGCAAACATACAGATTAGTTTGGCTGCAGTTTAGTGCTGTTGTGGGAAAACATACACTTGGTGGAGGAATTCTACAAGCTTGAAGTAATGGTAGTCACCTAAATCATAACAGGTACACATATGTGCTAAAATCACTATATATCAACAAGAGGACCAAATAAAATTGCAAAAATCCCACACTTTCTTGGACAAATGCAAAAATAAAAAAATAATAAAAAAATTTCTGAAGGCATGTAGAATGAATTAAAGCAGGCATACTCAAAGAGGAGTCAATTTAGAAGAGGAATGAGGCAAAAGATTTTTCCTGTTTTTCTGGTTCTTATCTTTAGGACAAAATCATAGTCAGAAATGCACAGGGCTCTACCTTCTCAATGGAAAAACTATGGTCTTTTAGGACTGAAGACCCAAAAAACAGAACTCGGACCGTCAGAAGTGGCTAGAAAGTGAGAAAGAAGTCCCATAAGGGAGTCACTGTAACTCTTATACTAAAGTTTGGGCAGATTTTGCAAATTTTAGGATTGCCAAAAATTATGTATGCACGGGACAGCAAATTATAGCCTATATAGGAATAAAAATAATGAGGGGTACCTGGTTGGCTCAGTTGGTTGCACATCTGACTTCAGCTCAGGTCATGATATCATGGTTTGTGGGTTTGAGCCCCGTGTCGGACTCTGTGCTGACAGCACGGAACCTGGAGCCTGCTTCAGATTCTGTGTCTTCCTCTCTCTCTGCCCCTCCCTCATTCACACTCTGTCAAAAGCAAACATTAAAAAAAAATTGTTTAATTAAAAGAATAAAAATAATGAGTGAAGATTTGAGCAGATATTCAAGTAAGAGTTTGTAACTTGAGTTTAAACAACTTGACTGCCAGTCAAACAACAAGAGATCAAATAGGTAGAACATGACAGAATCCAGAATCTCTACTATGTAACTTCCATGTTGTACAAATTATCATCCAAATTACTATGCATATTAAGAAGAAAAAAATGTGACCCTAAGGTGACCAAGATGTTGGAATTAGCAGTAAGTATTTTTTTTAAGTTTATTTATTAATTTTGAGAGAAAGAGCACTCATGGGGAAGGAGAAGAGAGAGAGGGAGAGGGAGAGAGAGAGAATCCCAAGCAGGCTTTGCACTTTCAGTGCAGAGACTGATGCTGGGCTTGAACTCACAAACCCTGAGATCACGAGTTGAGCCGAAATCAAGAGTCAGACGCTTAACTGACTGAGGTACCCAGGTGCCCTAGCAGCAAGTATTTTAAAGCAGAAAAAATATCCATGCTTAATGGTGTAAAGGAAACTGTGCTGTCATTGTATGAAAAAAAAAAAAAAGAAAATTGTGGCAAATAAATGGAAAATATCAAAAATAAAATGAAAATTCTACAACTGAAAAACTATAGTATCTATAATAAAAATTTTAATGGATGAGACTAATAACTTAATAAATATGACAAAGGAAAAATCAATGAGCTTGAAGACATGAATAAAAATCATTTAATTTAAACCAGAAACAGAGAGAAAAGGAAAGCAAAAGTTTTAAAAGGAAAGAAATCTAGACTCAGATAGATATTCAATAATATCTAATCAAAGGTCTAATATGTGTGTAATTGGCAGTCCAGAATACGAGAAAAGACAGAATAGGGTTTAAAAAATAATAATTGAAAGAACAATGGTAGAACATATTCCAAATTTTAGTGAAAAATACACAAGTCTTGATTCAAGAAGCTAAGCAAACTGAGGCCACAGTATATATTTTTTAATCTGTTGAGTTCTTTGTCTTTATCAAATCAGTTATAAGCTCCTAATTTTCCCACTTCTCCCCAGTTCTCATCCTGCTACAAATTCCTTCTAATTGTATTCCTAAATAACAGATATGACAGTGTAACCCCTTTTCTCAACAAGGTTCCATGACTCTCCATTACCCATGGAATAAAATATTTTAAAGGCAAATAATTCCTTTTTTTCATCTTGCTTGCATGATGTTTTGTTTTCATCATTTTTTTTTGGCTAAGGTGTTTTGTTTTTCTTTTTGTTTTTGACCTTATATTCATGGTATACCATATTGATTTAAACAACAACTATGATTTTTGTTAAACTGTTTTTCTCTTACTTGTTAAAGTTAGACATAATTCTTAAAATTTCAGTAACTCCAAAGCATTCATGTTTTTTAGGGCTATTGAATACTGATAGAAAAATAAGTTACTAGTACTTAAGACTCTTTTGTAGTCAGTGAAGATAATTCCCTAGAGGGACCTTCAGCTTTAAATGATATAGAAAGCAGCAATTGTGTATACAGGAGCAAATCAAAATGTGAGAAGAGCTAAAACTTAATAAAATTGAAAATGAAGGCATTTTGTAAAACACACTTCAAAAGGAGTTTTCCTTTAGAAATCCTAAAACCACTTTAAGAAAAAAGGATTTATCTAAATATAATGATTTATGAAATTATCTATTTAGAATTATTTAATATAAATATTGTCTTGAAAAGTATACAGTTTTAGAGTTTACTTCTAAAAATTGTTTCCCTCGAGGACACCTGGGTGGTTCAGTCAATTAAGTGTCCGACTTCGGCTCAGGTCATGATCTCACAGTTCATGGGTTTGAGCCTGGCCTCGGGCTCAGAGCTTGGAACCTATTTCAGATTCTGTGTCTCCCTCTCTTTCTTCCCCTTCCCTGCTTGCACTTTCTCTCTCTCTCTCTCTCTCTCTCTCTCAAAAATAAATAAACATTTTTAAAAAATAAAAAAATAAAAATAAAAATTGTTTCCCTCCTTGGTGGGTTTCCTAGACTTTTGACTTATATGCATGGTGACTTCTATCTTACCAACAGAAAACATTTCTTTCTCTGTTTCTCTCTGTCCCTCTTTCTTTCTTCCTCCCTTCCTCCTTCCTTCACTCCCTTCTTCCATCCCTTTTTTTTTTGTATTTAAGCATGTGGTTATTATTGAGCATAGCTCTGGCTGTAGTTAATTAGTAAACATGAAAGAGGTATTTTAAAAGGTGCCAAATTTGCCACATTTCTATCAAATGGATTCTTTTGGGGAACTTTAAATTCCCTAGGAATGTGAATCTGGGTTATTTGAGAATACAGAGAATATGCTTGTTCTTTCTGTCAAAGATAAAAGTCACTGCAGGAAAAGTCCAAATGACAGACTATGAGAAAAAGGACAAATGGTAGCCAAAATGGTGCAGAAATCATCAAGTCTTGCCTACAAAAGAGAACATACATGGTAATCTTACCTCATTTGTGGTGCAAAAGCATAGGCTATAAGAACTAAAGAAAGACTTGAATATTTGAGATATGAGAAGTTGGGTGCTTCATTATACTTCTTACAAATACAGTGCTCCCGATTCCTTTTAATTGAGTTCACATCAAGATACAACAGAATGGTATAGTGGATAAGCATGAGAGTTTTAGTCAGGAAACATGGACTTGAATCCACCATATCTTGTGAATTTTGGCAGATTGCTTGATATTTCTGAGCTCCAGTTTCCTAATCTATCAAGTGGAGAAAATAGTAATCCCTTCCAGTTTGTTAGGCTAAATTGTAATAATGTATGTAAATTTGTCCATTGTGTGTATGTGAGTGTGTGTTTTGTAAATTTCAACTATGTATCAAGTCTACTCTTATTTCCCCTTTTGCCAGCTCCAAGATGCCTACTTCCTTCTATACCTAGGGAATGCTAATAGGCAAAGGATTTCCTTTCTGCCATGGGATGTAAACATCTAAGTTATCAATAAGTCACTTTGGTCAAAAACACTAAAAATTACCTTTTAATTTACATGTGAGAAATCATTGTGATCTTTGTCATATGGACACATGATCAAATAATAAGCAGAAAAAATGCAGAAGTGTATTAGAGAAGTGTATCAAGAGTAACTACTGAAAATGTCATTTACTATTGTGGACTTTGTTGTGATATTTGCCAATCTTTTAATTTTAAAAATTATTTTTCTGCCTTCTCATTGATGAATATTCATATTTCATACTTCATATTGTATTAATAGTTTGAATTATTTTCAGGCTACACAATCCTACATCAGTCTCCTTTTGGGAGCAAAAGATTTTCCTTATGGGAGAGATAAAACTCCTTTTTGGTCTAGGGAAAGTTTATTATCTTTTTTAATCTTTTGTGTCCTCATTGGTAAAATTGCAAAATAGTCTCCTATCACTTTGCAGATTTGATTTGTGAATACATGAAAAAATAAATGGATACTTTAAATCATTGAGTACATGCTAATTATAACTTGTGGTGAGGCTTGGATTCAGATCTCTGGTTAATTACTTCAGACACTGGCAGAATAGCATGGAAATAAGGGGAATGCATCATCTCATGTTAAAACTATAAAATGTTCTTCAATTTTAAGATGGCTCTTATGGCTCACTTGTCAGGAGACAAGAATCATGATTTTGTAGTGCTAGACTTCTGCTATTCTTCTATACTCTCTTATAATCATTGGCATAAACTTGAGAGACAGGGCAGGAGTTACAAAGTATAAGGTCATTAAACAGAGCAAAGTGTGTGGAGGGGTATGGATTCAGTGTCTTCTAACCTAGATCATTAATCTTGACTATTGGCAAGGAAATTTTGTATATTCAGATGAGATGTGTCATCAAAAGAAACTTACACATGTACTTCCTATGTAGGATTTGTGGCCACAAGTTATTCAAGACTCAATAGCAAAAATTTCACCAATAGCAGGTACATGGTAGACTTAACTCAACAGAAGGGGCAAATACACTGCATATTCCATAAATTATTGACAAAGATTATATTGATTGGTATGTAAAAATATTTATAGTTTATTTATTTATTTTGAGAGAGAGAGGGAGTGTGCTAGAATGGGGTAGGGGCAGAGACAGAGAGGGAGAAAATCCCAAGCAGGCTCCACACTGTCAGTGCAGAGCCTGATGAAGGGCTGAACTCAACAAACCTGGAGACCATGACCTGCATCAAAATCAGGAGTTAGATGCTTAACCAACTGAGCTACCCAGGAGCCCCTGGTGTGTGAAAAATATTTAGATAACTAGTTAAATGTTGCAACTCTCTTAACTTTCCAGCCTCTCAGACATGCAGTGTGACTCCATTTGTGATGGAAAACTATTACACGTTGTCTTTATAGAATCTCAGATTTGGAAAGTAAAACCATTTGTTTGTTGCACCTCAGAATTACAGCCTACTCTATATAACTGTGCTCCATTGAAGACTACTACCTGATAAGATATTGATAGGTGCTCCTACCTTGTAAAACAGGCCATCGTGTGGTTTAATGAACAGAATTCAGTTCAGTTATAAATTTCTATATACTAATATTGATACAAAAATCCCTGTATCTTCCAGCCAAGGATCATTGTTTTGTCTTTTGGAATAACTTACTCTCTTTTCCTTTGTCTGAAACTTTCTTATGCTATAGTGGACATCATGATTGTTCCCTTAGCATATATTCTCCCCCATCTTGTGTAGCAACCATGGTCATTGGGTGAAGATGACCATAGGTGGGCCCTGATAGTTCTAAGCCATCACAACTGCCAATCCCCAGTGCCCCATCTTAGTCCAGGTCACTTTCATTTCATTTCTGGTCTCTTGCAATCAGGCGTCTCCTAACTGTGTTTCGCATTTCCCTCTGTCCTTACTGGAATCCACTCTCCAACAGCCCAGATGATCTTTGAAATCACTAATCTTACTATGTTACTTCTCTGTTTCGTTTGTGCACAAAATTCTACAATTGCATTACATTCCCCTTTGAATAAAATCTAATATGTTTTCATGACTTTCCAATTTTTTTCTACTTCTCCAGACTCTTATGTCACAACGTTCCACAATTGGATCATTACTCTCTGGTCATATCAGCTTCCTTTCCTTCTCTCAGACAACTAAGCCTTTTTCTATATCTGGGACTTTGCATTTGTCTTTCTTTTACCTAAAAATCTCTTCCCACAGCAGTGTACCAGGCTAATCCATTCCCCTTCTAAGATATCAAGTACGTGTATTTGTTTAAGAATGCCATCACACACTAGTATCACTAAATTACCACTCCAAGGTACTCTATTCAAGGTACATGCAGTTTATTTCCTGCATGTACCATGGCATAAGAAATAATGATCTCATGTACTTATTTACTTTTGTTAAGTATTTCCCCCAATGTATGTGAGCTGCATGAGTATAGAGGCTAGTTCTATTTTCATTACTGCTTTGAAATAAATATGTGAACAGTGGCTTTATATTGTAACTGCCCAACACATAATTATTCAATAGTGAATACAGGAATTGAGCTTGCATACAATATGTTATTATTATTCTCAGTCAGCAGCATTAAATAACAAGTATCAATTGTATATGATATAAAGAACAATGGTAATAGGAGAGAGTGCTTTAAATAACATGCCACAAAATATAAAAGAAACTGTTTCTAGTAACATCATCAGAGTAGCGTTTAGTATGACATATTGAGATAATCACCTATTTCATTTGGCTCTTCTGACTACTCTAGCATATAATAATCTTTAGCAGTCAGCATTTAGTAGTTTTGTTGAATGTATAGCTCATTTGACATTAACACAAACTGTTGTACGGTTGCAAATCAAACATAGTAAATTAAAATGCTGTCTTATTCATACTTTTTTCATGTTTATAAGAAAATGTGATATATGAATATCTTGCCTCTCATGAACTATTATAACTTTCTAGAGGGTGATGAGATATAGACAGTGCTAATAATTGCTTAGCAAACAGTAATTTCACCAATGCACATTTATGAACTTTTTTGACAAAATAAGTGTTTATAATTTTCTGGGGGATCTGTCTTCACCTCTTTCTGCCATAAGACCTCTTCAAGGAAAAAGGGTTTCCATTTCTGGCTATGTCCCAGAGTCATCATTTCCGTATTTTCTGGTATAGAAACCAAAAAATAAGGAACAGAGGATGACTTAAAGTTCTTCGTGTGACAAACATCTTTTGACTCACACTGGACATTGTGCTAGACTTTGGAGATGCAGCAGGGAACAAACAGATGAGTTCCCTATTGGAATATCCATCATAGCCAGTGGATACAAAAGAAACAAATAAACACATAAATGATGAGATGAACATATTTTTTCATATGTTTTGAAGGTAAATCTGAAATGGTCCCTGTTGTTGAGCTGAGAGATTGGGGGGAGTGAGGGAGCCGTAGCCCAGGCTTTAATCAAATAATCTTATACAAGTTGGCTTGTATAACAAAGATTGACCTAGAAGAAAAAGAAAAAAAAATCTATGTGGACTGAGTTTTTGAGCAGTTTTAAGGGTATCTGGGATTTAGGATGAGAGTTTTTGATTAACTACTGCATTTGTAACCTACGTGGAGAACAAGAAGGGGAGCATGTACTTCTGAATTGTGCAGTGTAATAATAAAAAAATATTTTCTTCTTTTTTCTGCAGAAACTGCTATAAAGATATAAGTTTCTTCTCAAATGTCTTTGCTTGCAGTAGTGATGTTCTATTAGGTATGGCACAAAGCCTAAATAGGTTACATTGAGTTATTTCCTGCTTGGCATAGTGGCTGACAGGAAATATTCAATAAATTGCTCCGTATTCCCTTGTTTCATTTCCCTGGCTTTGCTATGACTTAAATAACCATTATTCCTCATATTTAAAAACTTGCTAAGCCATGTCAGAGAACCTTCCTCTGTTCTTCCCCTGCCTTCTTGCCTTCTTTTTCTGCCTTATTGACATTCTCCCACCAACTATTCTCGTTCCCTCCTTCCTTTCTTAGAAATACATATATCAAGCTCTTGTAGTGGACTGAGCAACATAAATTCCCAGGAACATTAAAATAGTAACTTGAATTTCTTCATAGACCATACTTTTGAATTTTCCAAGGTCTTCCCTGTTTCTTTTAAACCAACAATGTCCTGGCATTGTCTCAAAGGTGTTGTTACATTTCCTGTAAATTATGTAGTTCGCTATGGTTTCTCTTAGCAAAGCTAAATTGGCAAGTCTGTAATTTCCAAAGTCATCATCTTCTCCTTCTTTTTTTAAAAGATGAATGTATTCTTGACCCTTTTTTCTCCTTGGTTTGATATTTTATGGATGTGTCAATACATCCTGTCTAGAAGATCTCAGGAGCCCTTCCCTCCTCAAAACTAAACATTAAAACACTGTGCTGTCTGTATAAATGTTTATGGGTGGAATGGGGGAATAGAAAAAAGACCAAGTTTAATAAGCTCTGACAATACAGTAGGCATTAGACTGAAAATATTACCTATGTATTTAAAAATTTTTCTTTATAGAAACTTCATTTTACAGATGATGAAATTGAGGCATGGGAAGATTAGGCAATATTGAATTATCAGTTTAGGATCAAGTTAGTTTTTAAAAGGAAAGCTAATTTATCCCCCAATCTCTGCTCCAATTTTGAGGTAAAAAGCGTTGCTGCATTAATTATGTTTAAATAAATATATTTATTTAATGGCTTTTTGTCATTCCTCATAAGTAGATATGAAGAGCCTGTTTTATAAATTTAATTGCGTTCAATTCTAAGGGGAAATGAAAAGGTAATATGATAAATTTCTTTTCCTTCTTGAGGTATCCTGATTCATTCTTCTGCCTTTAAAGTAGATCCTGTTAAAAATGTTTCAGTGTGTCTGTGTGTGTATTTATTTCATTGTGGTGACATCAAGAGATGTAGGCTCCATAAACTCTTCAAGTGCTTCCTTTAAATGTTTAACAGTATGTCAATTAATGAACAAAACACTATATAGGGAGTTGTTATAATGGTGTTTCAACAATAGCTTTATCCCTGTGTATGTGGTATTGAGTATACCATCTAAACTTCCTAAGCCTTGTCTTCCATTTTCCTTATCTCTAGAATGGAAATGTTTTGATTGGAAGATACTGAAAGTTTCTTTAAGATTCTATTAAAGTGTCTGCTGTATCTAATTTTGATCCTACTGCATCAATTTAGGTCAAAGCTTCATATTAGTTTTTCAGTGGGAAGATAGGATAAATTATTTTTCTTTTAAAATTGCGGCCTTAGGGGAAAAATAATGCATGTAATTTTGAGAACAAGATTCTGGATTTTGGAAGAAAATATATTAATGGACACAAGCTGTAATGAGTTTGGTCAATAAAATATTCCTTTACTTGAGTGAAAGACAGTTGTGAGTAGCAAGAAATGATTTAAAGTTTCTAAGAAGGCAATAGTAATTTCTTCAGCTGAATTTCTAAAATTTTCTCCCAAGACTTGAAATTAAAGCAAAGCAATACATTATTCTACATTTTCTAGATATAAAATTAGACTTGTTGTGTATCTGATGATTTTTAAAAGTATGTAATTTAGAGGAAATCTAAATTATGAGCTGAAATTCCTTGTATAAGCATTTCTCCTTGATATGAGAGAAATCTTAAGTCATTGTGTCAAGTAAATATACAGGACACATCTCAGTCCCAATTCAGCTTGAACTTGGTGTTAAGTTGTTTTGCTGTAACTATTACCTTTTTTTTCCCCTTTTTTATCCAAAGTTTGGCACCATGAGTTCATTGTCATCAACTTTAAAGCCCTAGACTCTTTAGGATACCAACTTAAAAACTAGATCAAAATAGATTTAAAACTAAAATTGCTTGATAAGTATGTATAATTTAAAAAAAATTTTTTTTCAACATTTATTTATTTTTGGGACAGAGAGAGACAGAGCATGAACGGGGGAGGGGCAGAGAGAGAGGGAGACACAGAATCAGAAACAGGCTCCATGCTCTGAGCCATCAGCCCAGAGCCTGACGCAGGGCTCGAACTCCCAGACCGCAAGATCGTGACCTGGCTGAAGTCGGACGCTTAACCGACTGTGCCACCCAGGCGCCCCGATAAGTATGTATAATTTTAAAAGGGATCTGAACATAAAACAAATATTAAAATCAATAAAGAAAAGGAAGAAGAACTTGTAATATGAACAGAAACAAATGAAGCTAGCTGTATTTCTTATTAATAACATAACTACACTGAAGGAAAAGAAAAAAAAGAGCTATCCAGCATTTGAAAACAGTATTTTAGCTACAAAACTGCCTGCTGGATATATGATAATTATAGAGAACTTTGTTAGCAATGTTGTTTTTCTCAATATTTGGGTTAAAATTTCTGAAATACTCTGTGCGTTCCAGGACTGTGTAAATAACTATATTGTGGATAAAGGAATCAGGTTTCTCAGTTTGGAGATAGAAGTGACAAATATAGACAGGAAAACTAGAATAAATCCTTTGACACTGCAGTGAAGTTGAAGCAATTGGTATGAATTCATGATTTTCAATATATATAGATGGGCACTTAAAATTTAAATGTACATATACATAGTATATGGTAGAATCTTTTATAGTACATATGTGTGTCTATTTATCTATGTATCTATCTATCTCCTTCCTTTCTGTCATCAAATGTTGTCCCTTGTTAACTTCCATTGATGTTCCTTGCCTGTTCAATTATTACTATGAAGGCTCAAAAAATGGTGATTTTATAATTCCATCATTTCTTCCACATTTATGACTAATTGGCTTTTAACTATAATAAGAAAGGAAATTTTATATAGATTGTGTATGCTACCTCTGTCTCTGGAAAGAGCGTATAAACAGTCACATCCTAGTAGCAATGAGTACACCTGATGATGCCTTTATCTTGTTTTCTATATACCATTCTCCACTAACTGTAACCAGGGCTTCCTGAGAAAAGAACTGGCAAGAACATAGTATTTATAGATTCAGGCAAGGATCCTCAATATACATTAAAATTAAGGTATACAAGTTTGATGAGAAATAGTTTCTTTATATGATCTCAAAGTGTCTCCCCAAGTAATGACTCTTAATGGAGAAATCTGGCACAAACTAACTTAGTGATCAGAGTTAACATGGCCAATAATGGAACAAACCATATCATGTGCCTTCCAATATTATATATTGAGAAGAACACAATAACACTTGTGTGGTTGGTACTCCAGTGAAAAGGCATAGTCTGAATATAATCATGAGGAAATATCACATGAGTCCAAATTAAGGGCCACTCTACAAAACAAGTGGCCTATACTCCTCAAAAATGTTAAGGTTTACCACTCTCGAATTAAACAAAACAAAATAATAAAAACCAGGGCTCTTTAAAGAAATGGTTGAGTCAAGTGCCGGACCAGGGAATATTCAAGATAAGCCTGGAAATTATTTTACAAACAGTGAAAATATGCAGTGATAAAGATGTATCAAATGGACACAAGAGGCAACCAAAAGAGCTCCCAGTAGCCAAAGGCAAAACTTTTAAGCAACAAAATAAATAACATAGCATTAGATAGTAACCAAAAGTAAAAGTAAATATTCATGAATTCATGCCAGTGTAAATGAATGGTTAAATAAATGCATGGGGAGAGTAGACAAATCTCTGTATAGGAGAACTCCAAATAATATATGTAAATACTCTGCCCTCAAGGAGGTGCAATACAGATCTTCCTGGGCTTATGGTAAGGTTATGCCCTGATAAACCCTTTGTAAATTGAAAATATCCTAAGATGAAAATGTATTTAATACGTTTAACCTACCAAACATGATAGGTTAACCTAACCTACCTTAACCATGCCCTGAACACTTACATTAGCCTGCAGTTGGGCAAAATCATCTCTAATAATTTTATAATACATTGTTAAATATTTTATGTAATTTATTGAATATTATACTGAAAGTAGAAAATAGAATGGTTGTGCAGGTACAGAATTGTTGTTAGCATATGAGTTGTGGTCATACTCTTGTTGTTAGCATACTCTTGTGGTCATGTAGCTGACTGGGAGATGTGTCTCACTGCCACCGTCCAACATCACAAGAAAGGATTACATCACATATCACTAGCCCAAAATTCAAAGTACTGGATGCAGACTCTTTAGCACATTCACCTGTGCTACTGAATGTGTATCTTTTAGCACCATTGTAAGGTGAACCATTGTTAAGTCATAAGTCAGGGACCATCTGTATAACTTTCTTCTTAAGTATGGGTTATGCCCAGGAAATCTTTCCAAAAAAAAACCATATAAAAACTGTGTGCGTGTGTGAATGTGTGTGAGTGTACATGGGAGTCACTTTATAGTTTTATACTCTTATAGTGGAGAGATCTTACAAACAGTATCTTAGCCAGTGATCAAGGTTAATATCACCAGTGATTATTCATATTGTTATGTAATATGTACTCCCAATATTATGTAATGTAGCTTTGCCTTTGGTTCTCCTCTAAAATACCCATAGCATCAGTGTAGTTAGACAAAAACATTAGATAGACTCAACCTGAAGGACTCTGCAAAATATCCGACCATTATCTTCAAAATGATCAGGGCCATCAAAAATACAGTAAGCCTGAGAAACTGTTATAATTTAGAGAAGTCTAAGGAGAAATGATAGTTAATTGTAATGTTTTATCCTGGAAGATATCCTGGGGTAGGAAAGGGACATTAGGTAAAACCTAAAGAAATCTTAAAGTGTATGGACATCTAGTTGATAATAATGTGTCAATATGCACTAATACATCAAGTCTATCACACTTATGTGAGATCTCAATAAGGAAAAGTGGGTATAGGACATATGAGAACTCTCAATCCTATCTTTGTAACTACCGTAAATCTGTAATTATAGTGAAATGACATTTATTTTTTAAAAAAAATATTTTCAAAAATTTAGATTTAGATTAAAAGAATAAAGAGATGTGGCACCTGCGTGGCCGACTTCAGCTTGGGTCATGATCTTGTGGTTTGTGGGTTTAAGCTCTGTGTTGGGCTCTGTGCTGACAGCTCAGAGCCTGGAGCCTGCTTCAGATTTTGTGTCTCCCTCTCTCTCTGCCCCTCCCCCACTCACACTCTGTCTCTCTCTCTCTCAAAAATAAATAAACATTAAAAAAAAAGAATAAAGAGACATGCAATGCACAATTCTGGATCCAGCTCTCTAGCAGAGTTGTTTTTTTTCCTTTTGCAATAAATGACATGTCTAGGATAATTGGAAATTTGAATAACTTACATAAAACAAGTGATTTCTCTGGGATTACTTTAGGGTTTGAGGCTCTAAACTCAAATCCAGGAACAGGTTTCACGTGGCAGCCCTCACTTCCACTGAAATCAATGAAAACAAAACACAAGTAGCCCCAATTTGCTTTGTAAATCACCACTTCTAGATAAATTCTTGATTGTCTTAGTAATAAGCAAGTAACTTACTTGCCAGTTCATCACGATAGCTCAGATTCCAGAGAACACTTACTAACTTCGTTGAATTGCCGGAGAACTTCCCAAACTGAGAGTACCCTTCTTTTTATGAAGCTGTCTTGTGTCCATAGGATTTTCCTGAGGGACAGTGGTGCTGACAGGAGCCTCTGTCATAATGCAGCAGCTCTCCCCCACCTGATTCAGCACTGGAGATGTGGAATTTAACATAGATGGTTTGATTGAAAAAGAAAATATTGTGGTTGTGCCCCCCCCCACACACACACATTGGCTAACTCAGAAATAGGCTCACTTCAAAAAAATATATTCAGAAATCTAGGCTGTATTTGAAATCAGTTCACTGAATATAATTCCTGCCTCTGTATTGTTCTCCTGTCAGTATAACACTTAGAACTAAATATGAAAGGGCAATCATACTATAGCAAACTAAATGGAAAAGAATAGGTTTTCTAAGGAGAAGTAGATTAAACATGTTAGTTTCTTGCATCATGAGTATTCAGAAATGTTTGAAATGTTGGGTAATACTACCCACTAAATACATTTCTCAAAATAAGAGTTCTTTTATTTCACTTTTAATCTTTATAATTGCTACTTGAAGGGTTGCCCAAAGCAATGCAAGAGTATTGCTCTGATGGAATAAATGCATGTAATTATTCCAGAACCTCACCCAGAGAGGTATATAATTATGTGCCTGAACAAAGAGCCCTTGAAGGTATCAGTTTCTGATGGGAACAAAAGGAGAGCCAACCTCCAGGTAAGCACCAGACTGGACTCACCTCTGAATCCAATGCTTTTTCTTCCTCCACCTAGCAGTGTACTTCCCACAGGCTATCTCAGGCTACCATCACTGAGGAGATGTGGTCTTTTTAATCTTCTGATATTCTTTTTCATCATAATACTCCCTCCTCAGAGGACTCAATGAGGAAAGATGGGTTATGTTATAACAGGAAAAAAATTAAGAAATGTATGTGTTTTATGTTTATAGGAGATTGAAACTGCAAAGTGGGAAATTTGTGACAAGTTAGATCAAAATTAAATAAGGTAAACATCCACTCTGGGTGACGTTGGGGAGTTTTCGGAAGCAAATCTTTTGAAGAAGCCCATTCTTGGTTTCCCGTGTCCTCCATCACCAAACACAGAACATTTAATCTTACTGTAGCAGCTGGTGAAAAGGAAGTATACCTGTGTAGGGTCACAGTGCTGAGTCTGTAAACGAGCAAATAACAGTACCACGCAGAACACGGTCTAGCTAACCAAAGCCTACTGCAGGCATCTATTAATTTCAAAGTAAACTTTGGATAAAATGAAAAAACAACAACAAACAACTAAAGACAAATGGAGAATATAAAGTGGTTAATAGTGACAGTTCTGACCAAGAGAAGGAGTCAGCTGATTGTAGCCTATATTCAAATAGTGATTAATAAGAAGAATATGAGAATATCTAAGGCGATCCAAACTAAGTTGAAACTATTCACTTAACAACACAGATTGTACGTATATTGAAACCCTTTTGTGTTTTGTTTTATATACTGCTCCTCAGCTTATGTAATTCAGGATACTAAATGTGATAGACAACTGTAGATTGGCTCTTGTCACATGTATTACCCTTCCTTTCTAATTGTAAAGATCAAAATAACAAACATTAATAAAAGAAGAAAAAAAACCACTTTGTTCCCAGACTTTCAGGGCTATGAATCTGGATGTGAATCAGATTTACTAATTAGATGTACTGATGAAATTTAAAAGGCAAGTAGGAAGGCAAGGTGAAAGCCAATTTCCATTTGGTGTCTCTACTGGCAAGCAGGATTATCGATACAGAAGTCTAGAGCCAGTTGAAGCATCTAGACTCAGTTTTCCATGTTTTCATTGCTAGCTTTATGGGTTTAAAAGGCAGTGGTGCAGGATGCAGCAAAAGCCACTGTAGTGGCTGATCTCTGGATGATGGTTCCAGCAAAGTTCCCTTGAACATAATAGGGCAAAGATGGGCCTTGACTCCTTTATTCCATCAGGACACCCAGTGACTTGGCAGACCCAAGATCCCCTTCCTTCTTGTAATCCCTTGGACAGTATTAAGTCCTGACTAATTACTAGATTGCAACATATATATATATATAATGTTTTCCCCCAAATAGGATTCCATGTAGAATTTTCTTTGCATAATTAAGTTCAGTAATTCTTACAAAAGTCTCTCTGTTGCCTTCATAAAGACCTGACTTTAAGAAAATCTTCCAACTATTGAAATTTATAAATACCCCTTTGGTAGGCTCTTAACTGATTATTGCTGTGGGATGTAAAGTGGGGAAATATACATAAATTTCTCTTGTACAATTCTGTGTTAATCATACTTAAATGTTGTTAGATGAGCTCTCTGTTACAAAACCCTCTTGGAAGATACATCCACTGCCAGATTTCCAGGCTTTGTAAACAGAACTAAAACAGAGAATCACCTACTGAGTGTCAAAACAATATGAACAATGGATTCATACATTAATTGACCCATGCTAACTAGGGTCATTATTAGTACATTTAGTGTCTTTATGTGAACAAGAAAAGGGGACACTCCCAAGACAAAACAGATTTGAAATAGATGTACTCAGGATATGGAAATAAGAAAAGAACATGCCTCGTCCTCCTGGTTGATAAAACTCGTACCAGGGATTTCAGCTGAAGTTCTCCATCTTGAAGAAATGTCCTTTTACAGCTCATGACATGCATAGCTGTTCATTATAGCTCATTTCAGATGCCAGCAACACTGCCCAGAATACAGTAGGTGCTTAAAATGCTGACTATTCAATTTGCCTTCTAAGAATCCAAAAAATGAAGTATGGCAAAAAGTGGGGAAGATGTGCCTCATCCCTGTAACCTGTGCACATAGCTTGAGGTATGATGTATATTTAGGCAATGCTTGATATTTTCCTTAAAATAGTCACGTTGCTTTCAGAGTGTCTCTGGAAAGACCTACCTCCTTGAATAATGAGTCCCATGGGAAGCACAAGTAATACTGTACTCTTTCTGGTTCTCATTTCTTCTGTGTTTTCTTCAGATGCAAAAGTGAGTAACCGGAACTGTGAAAGAAAAGTCAGGGCACCCTTCCTTTGAGAAGGTCATGTACAGGGGCATACCTGACCTTGATATGCTTCAATGAGGATTAAACATGTGGAATTTCATTTTTGTTTCCATAATGTACACTCCCCATGTGTGCATGTGTATGTATGTCTGTGATAACAGATTTAATATTCGGAGAATGCAGACAAAGGGACATTTTTTTTTTACAGCAATATGTGTAAATCTTCTAGAATAAATCTACAATCTCTCCTGATCCATTTAGCACAACTAATTCACATGCTAATGTCAGATGCCATTCCACTATCTTATGGTTTGCATAGTTTTGTCAAGATGTGTGAGATCAAGGGTGCCTGGGTAGCTCAGTCAGTTAAGCCACCGACTTTGGCTCAGGTCATGATCTCACAGTTCATGGGTTCAAGCCCTGTGTTGGGTTCTGTGCTGTCAGCTCAGAGCCTGGAGCCTTCTTCAGATTCTGTGTCTCCCTGATTCTCTGCCCCTCCCCTGCTTGTTCTCTCTCTCTCTCTGTCTGTAAAATAAATATTAAAAAAACCTTTAAAAAATAAATATTGTTAAAGTTATAATTTTGAGAGTCTGATTTTTTTCCGCCTTTATTTGAAGAGTGTTGATGTTGGGGTAATTTTTTATTTGTAGATTAGCTTGAATGCTTTTGTGCCTTGTTTTTAGTTGGTTTGGTCAGGTGTACAATAACCTTTTTTCTAGGACAATTTTAGCCCTAATACTAAGGTCTTACCATTTAAGATCTCTGTCAGATGTTTTTTTGATATGCAGTAAGCTCTGTCCATTCTGATTGGTTAGACTTGAACAATTCCAGACCTTTGTATGCTCTTTGAATTGTTCGCTACCTCTGTCTGGTAGTTCTCTTATCAGTAAAGCTCCAGGTGCTTTACTCTTTTTTTTTTTTATGTTTATTTTTATTATTTTGATAGAGATACAGAGAGAAAGCATGGGAGGGGCAAAGAGAGAGAGAGACAGAATACCAAACAGGCTCCAGCACAGAGCCCGACACGGAGCTCAAACTCATGAACCGTGAGATGATGACCTGAGCGGAAATCAAGAGTCGGAAGCTTAACCGACTGAGCCACCAGGCGCCCCGCCAGGTACTTTACATAGCACTGTTTAGTGTTTGACCGATTCCTGTTGTCCCTTATGCAGATTGTCCATGCTCTTCCTCTGTATAATCCCTCCAGCCCTTTTAACCTCACCAAACCGCAACTTAGGTCTTGGTAATTCAGCAAACTCGCTGTGTTTTTTGTGTGTTCCTCCTCCCCGTACTACACTCAGGAAAGTGAATTATGGCATAAAACCAGAGCCTTTGTAGAGTCCATTTTATTTTTCCTCTTCTCTGAGGAATCAGACTCCTGTGATAACTGTTGAACAATGCCTATAAACAATTCCCCCCCATATATTTTGTCCAGTTTTGTATTTTCTTACAGCAGAATGGCAAACCAGTATCAACAACACATTTTAACGTCCCACCCTTTGATAAAGCACTGTGACCTCAGCCATGTGTTATGTTCAATATAGTGTTTTAATTTTTAAGTAAAGTTGCATTGTACCCAGTGGGCATTTAATATTTATTATTGATTAAGCAGCTGGTTTCACTTCCATTTTCTACTGTAAGACATTCGTCCGTTCAGGGAATGGACAGTTTAGTCTCCAGAGATTTCAATTTCAAGCAGACATAATTGTTAGATTGCAATGTTAAATGTAGTTTTTCTCTGAAATGTCCAAAAGTAATTGTCCAAGACATATTCTCCATCTCCCAGGATTTACCAGACTCTAAGTCAAGACAAATCTATATTAAATTTTAATTTACAAATCTTAATAACTTCATGCCCCTATCCCTCATTTAAGAAACCTTGTCCCTTGAAGATCTACCTTCGTCCAGGTGCTTCTGGGAAGCATCAAGGGGTATTTTAAATTGGTCCTTCATTTGTTTCTGCTGATTGTCCATCTTTAGCTTTATGAAATTCAGTTTCTACATTGGGAGAGATTTCTGCGGATTTACTTCTGAGAAAAAATGTGTATCTACTGTTTTATTTCCAGATAGAGATGGGAGCTGAGTAGCCATTAAGTCACACTTTCGGTTGCTTGGGACACAAAGGAGTGAGAGCTCTTTCCTTTGAGAGGAGTTGGCATTGCTTCTGTCCAGCTTTGGGTAGTACTTCTGCCTTAGGATACTTCAACATAGAACTTGTTCTTGTTACTCTCCCTCCTTGTTCCCAAAGGGCCAGTACTCCCATCTAGCCTCCTTTTGGAGTATGATCTTTTAGATGATCTAATGCTTGGTCAAGTGTAGTTCGATGTTCTCATGGCTTCTACTTTTGACTTTCATGATTTGTGACAGCAGCATTCGTTTGTCTCTGTGTGTTATGCTTAGGTAGCAGGAGTCCTACAGGAGAGCTATTCAATCTGAACCTGGTACAAAATTTAGACAGATGTCTTTTTCAGTTTCTGTTGTGTTAGCTTTTTCTTCCCTTTATATGCTTCCTGTATATAGTATACCGAATGGTAGGTTTGGCTGGATTCTGAGATCACCCACTTTGCTGTAAATAGCAAAAATATATTTGCTGTAAACAGCAAATCCTACAAATATGATTTTTCTCAGGCTTTTTTTTTTTACTCTCAGCATTTTACCCATGCATATAATCTGACCTTTGTAGAGGTTCTGTTACCTAATATGTTGGTATGTGTGTGCATCTTGGGTGTTAAAAAAGTTGAAACCCTTCCCTGGAATGAGCCTGAAAGGATTCCTTAGCTCTCTACCTCCATCCCTGTGTCTCAACATTTTTCTAACTCTGCACATAGGTTTTATCAGTCTTTATTCCAACCTAGTAAGAATCTATTATGTAAGTATAATGGTCAATTCCTAAGTATTGGAAAATCTTTTCATAGCTGGTTTAAAATTCAAACTTAAGTTGTCTCTGGGTATTATATAGCTGTGCCTTTTACTAGGGAACAACATGTGTAAATGTAGCCTTAATTTACTGATACATGATTCTTTGAATACTAATGAGTATCAAGATGGCTTTAGAAAGCCATATCCCACTTTGTGTCAATAATAAAAAAGCTGTTGTAATTTTGATTCATGTGTTCATAACAATGGACACCAATGATTATACCTGGCTTTCCATCACTAATAATCAGCAACAGATTGTACAAGATGTACAGCTGCTGGGCTGTTGGGCTGGATTCCTCCCAAGCACCACAGTTCTTTTTATTGTGCTCTCCAACTCAGTGGCCCTTTTCCCAAGCAATTACGTAAGTACTCGTCAATGTTTCTTGGCAAATCTTATATTTTCTTTTTATTGCAGGCATGATTTTTTCCCCTTGAGATTGTTGGAAATATGTTAACTGTTTGTGTTTAAGACATGAAACTTTTTCATAACCAATTCATTATCTTGATCTACTTCCTTTCCAGTTCTATTTTGTAAAACATTTCTAAGCACAGACGGGTGACCACCTGTCAACACATATCACAAAAAATGTTAAATGCTCTTACAAGATCATCTCAAATCTTAGATTGCAGGATGGTATGAAAGCAGTAATTGCCTTTTTTCTTGGGTAAAAGTAAAGACCTGTTTTCCGATTTGAAATGATTTAGAAATTGATCTCATATTGCCAAGAATTTTACACACAATGTTATCACATCAAATGTGAAACAGTCCAGTTCTTTTAAACGGAATTATGGCATAAAATTTGGAACTATTTCTAGTTGCTCTCAAAATTTTCTCTTTTATACTGAATATTCTGAAATCTTCTCATGAGTATTCCTGAAATCCATGTCAATACACATGCGACCATGTAATAGATGGCCTTTTAGGAATATACATACATTATTTAATCATAAACAAATATGTGTGATAGTAAGTGTAGGATTAGTCTAAATGGTATTATAGATACCTTTCCAAGAAAATACGTGAGTGATTTTAAAATGACAAAAAAAGTATACTGGGTGTTCTGTCTAGCGCATTCTTCCAGATTATCGCCACTTTTCATTGTCTTATGCTATTTTACAACTCTATAAGACAGAAAACTGGTAACAGTGCAACGGATTTTTACTTACAGAAATGCAGATTATCCAGTGAAAGCAGTTGATTATTGCTTTGTGGATATTGACCAATTTTGCATTTATTAAGTAAATTATTTTCAGTATTCCTGATTGCCTGCATGTGTGTCTGCTCTTTGGATTCCCCTGTAATCTAGTGGTGACATAGTTTTGGTTCCCTCATTGTTTTATAAACTTAAATATAATTTATGGTAATTATACATTTATTTAATGGTAGTTTTACTTTTAAAAATTATTCTTTACAGATTCTACTATAAATTTTTATTTTACAAAAGTTTGGTTATCAGTTTTTTGGTTGAAGGATTTCAGAATTTTTGTGTCAACTTATCTGTCATTTGTGCTGACATCACTTTATCTGGGCTTATGTTTTGTCATAATGTTCCTTGCAATGCAAGATTGGAAGCTAGAAATGCCAGTAGAATATTTGCTTGCCATTTTTACTGAAATAGCAAATAATAACTGTGAATTATCCATAAGTAGAATAGTATACTAACTGTGGTATATCATTTTTCCTTGTCTTCATTTTTAAAAAAAAATTAAACCAACAATTATACAGATACTCTTAGGACTGAAAAAGCTGACATAGCCAACCATGTAGGAAAATGGGCTTGGAATTCACTCAAGTCTATGCTGACTCAGCTTTAGAAACTACTACTCAGAAATATATTTACATTTGGTTTAAATTAAAATGTGGAAACACTTAATTGCCTGTAATCAATAAAAACCACTAAACTCTGAGGATACAAATATAAGTAAGTGATGGTGCCTGCACACAGGAAGCATGAAGCCCAGAACTAAAAGCTGATGATAAAGATATTCTTCTTGAGTTTAGTGTTGAATAGAAACTGAAGATCTGATCTAATGCTATTATCTAATGTGTAGTTAACACTAGATGAATTATAACTGTGAAATTGCTTATATTGGAAGATACCTAGTGATTAGTACATACTAGTGACTAATGACTGCAAATGTAGTCATATTTACCATATATTTGAAAATAGATTTTACACTAAGTGCTCAGAATATGTGATTCATTCTATTTAACTAATGTAACAATAATTTATTCAACATTTACCAGGTTACATACATTGTGTTAGATAGTAAGTTTACAAAGATTAATATGGCATAGATTCTCCCCTTACTTGAGCAAATATAAATGTCATTGGATAAGGAGAAAAAAAGAAACGTCAATAATTAAGTATATGGAAATTCTGTAGGCATTATAATAGAATTATGAACAAACAATTAAAATAGCAAAGATAGAGCGATTGATTATAAAATTTCCACCAAGAAGGAAAATTTTGAACTGTGGCTTATGGAGGAATCAGTTTTACTTGGTCGGAGAAAAGAGTGATGAGCATTCCAAGAAAGAACGCTTAGTGTCCATGGATGCATGGACAAGTAAATAATGTCCAGGCATGCAGTAAAACATGGCAAAGGAGGTATTGATGAGTCCACAGATAGTTGAGGGATGGAAAGCAAAGTGGAAGGGGCTAAAAGTGTAACACATCTGGGAAATTAAATTGGTATCTAATTTTGAATAATTTTATATCTTGTTATGAGAACTCACTGTAGATCTTCTGTACGGAATTACATATGAAGTAACAGCATTCATTGTGGATTTTATATGTTAACTATAGATGGAATGGGTAGGATCTAATGGAAGTGGAGATTAAAAGGCAGACTTTCCAGTTAAGAGCTCTGATAGTTATTTAATTAATTAATTTTTTTAATGTTTATTTATTTTTGAGAGAGAGGCAGAGAGAGAGGGAGACAGAGGATCTGAAATGGGCTCTGTGCTGACAGCAGAAAGTCTGATGTGTGACTGGAACTCACAAACCTGACCTGAACTGAAATCGGATGCTTAACCAACTGCACCACCCAGGTGCCCCTCTTGATAATTGTTTTAAAGTTCGTTCTTTCTTTCTTTCTTTCTTTCTTTCTTTCTTTCTTTCTTTCTTTCTTTCTTTCTTTCTTTCTTTCTTTCGAGTACATGCATGTGTGGCAGGGAGGGACAGAAGGAGAGGGAGGGAGAGACAGAATTCCAAGCAGTTTCCAAGCTATTCAGTGCGGAACCAGATGCAGGTTCAAACTCACTAACTGTGATATCATGACCTGAGCCTAAATCAAGAATCAAACGCTTAACCACCTGAACCACCCAGGTGCCCCTCTGATAATTTTTAATGTGCACATTTATTCTGTCTTTTATTGAGGTATCAATTCATAATTGTATGTTATTTTAAATAAGACTTTCTAGGCATGATATTAAAATAGGTAGCATGTCTTTAGAAATCTTTGAGAGACCAGTAACTGAGACTTACCCCTTCTTCATGACCAGCTACCTTCCTTAGCAGCTCCTTATAGACTTGTGCTTTATAGTCATTCTATCTTGAAGTATATTCTTAGTGAAAAAAGTATATAAGTAATTTACTCTAAGTGTAAGTTCGCACAAATTCTTTATCTTTCCCATGGCATTTTGCATTTGAAATCTAACCACTGAGTCTAGAGCTAATATTTCATCTTGTGACATCCATGATATCCATAAACAAGTTGCTTCTTTTCCTCTGGCATTTGCTGCTGCATGGCTGTTATTGATTAATTACTCTACCATCGCTATGAGAAGTGTCTCTATTACAAGGCAAGTTTGATATCAAGAGATGGTTGGTTATTTTTTGTCATTTCAATATTATAGATTTCCTGAATTCAAAATTTCATAATAGTATATAAACTTTCATAACTATAGTTTGTTCAATGCATTTGTGAGAAGCAGATTGTATATGTAAACATTGCATGGTTTCAGTGATATTTTAGATTTTACTTTAAAAAATTATTTCCAATTGTTCGTTGCCTGCATGTAGAAATATTACTGATTTTTATTATTGATCTTGTATCTTGCATTCTTACTAAATTCACTTTTTAGTTCCATTAACTTTAATTCTTATAGACTTTTTGGGAAAATCCATGTAGTTAATCAGATAATTTGGTTTCTTCCTTTGCAATATATATGACATTTATTTATCCTTATTCTTTTTTCTCTGACTGGCTAGGACATCTAGTATGATGCTAAATAGGACTGATAGGGTGCACATCCTTTCCTTGTTCCCAATCTTAAGAGGAGAGCAACCAATTTTTAAACCATTAAATATGATATTCCCAATAGTTTTTGTAGATGTTTTATTAGGATTAGTAAGTTCCTTTCTATTTCTAGTTTGCTTTGAGTTTTTATCAGAATAGTTGTTGAATTTCATCAATAACTTTTTTGCATATTTTAAATATTTTTTAATGTTTATTTGTTTTTGAGAGAGAGAAAGACACAGAGTTTGAGCAGGGGAGGGGCAGAGAGAGATAGACACAGAATCTGTACCAGGATCCATCCAGGCTCTGAGCTGTCAGCATGGAGCCTGATGCAGGGCCCAAGCTCATGACCTGAGCTGAAGTTGGACACTTAACCGACTGACCACCTAGGCAGCCCCTTTTCTGCATATTTTAGATTTTCAATTGGTTTTTCCTCTTTAGTCTGTTGATAAGGTAAATTGTACTTACTGATTTTCAATTTTTAACCAAACATACATTCCTTTAGTAACTGCCCTTTACCTACTTGGCTATGCAGAGTGCTATTCTTTTCATTTTTGTGGGATTGGATTTGCAAATATTGTAATGAGGACTTTTGTGTCCATAACAATGAATGACATTGATCTGTAATATCTTCTGTAATATCTCTGTTATATAATTACCTTTAATATTAAGATAATGACAGCATTGAACAATAAGTTCAAAAATGTTCCCTTATTTAATTTTACTTGTAGTTGGTATTATATTATCCTTAATTGTTTAGTAGAATTTGGCAGAAGCCCCATTGGGCTTCTTTTTTTCTTTATTGGAGAATCTTAAGATGACACCTACTTTAGTAGATATATAACTGTCCAAGTTATAAATGTCTTCTTGAATGAGCATTGGAATTTTGTGTTTCAGGAAGTTGTCCAGATGAATTCATGGGCATAAAGTTGTTCATAATGTTTTCATATTATACTTTAATGTCAATGGAATCTTTAGTGATATGTACTCCATCCTAATATTGGATATTTGTATCTGTTCTTTTTTTTTCTTGTTCACTCTAACCAGACTTATTAATTTGCTGATTTAAAAAAAAGGTTTTGCTTCAATGATTTCTTTATCATTTCTACTTTCTATTATTTTCTTCTTTCTGCTTGCTTTGAATTTAATTTTACCTGATTTTTCTAGTATTTCAAGTTGAAAGTTTAGGTACCTTATCTGAGACATTTAATCTTTTCTAGCATAAGCATGCAGTGCTATAGACTTCACTATAAGCAATGCTTTAGACAAATCCCACAAATTCTGATATATTGTATTTTTATTTCCATTTAACTAAAAATATTTCCTAATGTATCTTTTTATTTGACCATGGGTCATTTATAGCATGTTTCTTTTAAATTCCCAAATATTTCGAGATTTCTTAGATATATTCCTGTTACTGAGATTTAGTTAATTCCATTGTGGTCCCAGACATATTTCATAAGATTTCAGTTCTTTTAAAAGTAGTGAAATTTGTTTATGGCCCAAATATGATGTATCTTAATGGGTTTACCATGTACCCTTGAAAACAATGTGTATTCTACTTTTCTTGGTTTCTATAAATGTCTGTTTAGTCAACTTATTTCATAGTTCTGTTCAGATCTTCTATGTAGTGATTTCTGTCTACTTGTTCAGCTGATTCCTAAGAAGATTCAGATCTCCAACTATAATTGTGGTTTGGTCTATGTCTTCTTTCATTTATATCAGATTTTTATTGTATGTATTTGTAACCAAGTATTCCATTGTTGGTTGCACGCATTCTATATTCTTTTTTAGTTTTTCAAGTATTACAGTGATTTAGTGGTTTTAAAACATTTTTGTGAAAATATTCTACAACTTTTACATGAGTCTGTTATTTTCACTGAAATCTCACTGTGCTCTTAATTATATATTTTAACTATACTTAAGAATAAGTATAGTATACCAAATTACCTAATTTGCTTAGTTTCTAATTTTTAAATTTTATTTATTTATTTTGAGAGAGAGAGACAGAGATCACACGTGGGAGAGGAGCAGAGAGAGAAGGAGAAAGAATGAATCCCAAGCAGGCTCTGCACTGTCAGCACAGAGCACAATGTGGGGCTTGATCTCACAAACTGTGAGATCATGACCTGAGCCAAAACCGGGAGTCAGATGCTTAATTGGCTGAGCCACCTAGGCATCCCTCTACATTTTTTTTGAGTATGGTGGACATACAATGTTACAATGTTACATTATTCTCAGATGTACGACTTAGTGATTTGACAAGTTTATACATTATGCTATGATCACCACAAATAGAGCTACCATCTGTACCATTATATCACTATTACAATATCATTAACTGTATTCTTTATACTGTGATTTTTATTTCCATGATTTACTTATTCTATAATGGGAGGCCTCTATTGCCCTCTCCCCTTCACCTATTTTTCCCAATCCCCACAACCTCCCCCTTTTGGCAACCATCAATTTATTCCCCATATTTATAGTTCTGATTCTGCTTTTTGTTTGTTTATTCATTATTTTATTCCATTTATGAGTGAGATCATATGGTATTTGTCTTTTTCCGTCTGACTTATTTCACTTAGCATAATTCCCTCTAGGTCCGTCCATTTTGTCTCAAATGGCACAAACTCATTCTTTTTTACAGTTGTGTGATATTCCTTTGTGTATATGTACACCACATTTTTCTTATCTATTTATCTGTTAGTGGACAGGTTGCTTCCATATTTTAGCTATTGTACATGATGCTGCAATAAACATAAGGGTGCGTATATCTTTCCAAGTTGGTGTTTTCATTTTCCCTGAGTAAATACCCAGTAGTGGAATCAGTGGATCATATGGTATTTCTATCGTAAATTTTCTGAGGAATCACCACACTGTTTTAGACAGTGGCTGTATCATTTTATATTTCTGCTAACAGTGCACAAAAGTTCCCTTTTTCTCTACATCCTTGCCAACCCTTGTTTCTTGTCTTTTTGATTTTAGCCATTCTCACAGGTGCGAGGTGATATCTCATTGTGGTTTTGCTTTGTGTTCCCCTGATGATTAGTGATGTTGAACATCTTTTCCTTGTCTATTGTATGTCTTCTTTGGAAAGAATTGTATGTATTCTTTAGAAAAGTATCTGTTCAGGTCCTCTGCCCATTTTTTAATTGTATATTTGTTGTTTTGGCGCTGAGTTGAATGGGTTCTTTACATATTTTGGATTCTAATCCTTTATCGGATATATCATTTGCAAATATCTTCTCCCATCATGTAGGTTGTCTTTTAGTGTTGTTGAAGGTTTCCTTTGCTGTGCAAAAGCTTTTCATTTTGATGTTGTCTCAATAGTTTATTTTTGCTTTTGTTTCTCTTGTCTTAGGAGACATATCTAGAAAAATGGTGCTATGGCTAATGTCAGAGAAATTACTGCCTGGGCTCCCTTCTAGGACATGTATTGTTTCAGTTCTCACATTTAGGTCTTCAATCCATTTAGCGTTTATTTTTGTACATGGTGTTATAAAATAGTCCAATTTCATTCTTTTACATGTAGCTATCCAGTTTTCTCAGCACTAGTTATTGAAAAGACTGTCTTTTCCTCATTGTCTATTGTTGCCTCCTTTGTAAGAGATATTAACCATAAAATTGAGGGTTTATTTTTTGGGTCTCTATCCTGTTCTATTAATCTAGTTTTTATGTGTGTGTGTGTGTGTGTGTGTGTGTGTGTGTGTCTGTGTGTGTGTGTGCCAGTACCATGCTGTTTTTATTACTACAGCTTGGTAATATATCTTGAAATCTGGAATTGTGATATCGCCACCTTTTTTCTCTCTCAGAATTGCTTTGGCTATTCAGTGTCTTCAGTGGATCCATACAGATTATAGTATTATTTGTTCTATTTTTGTGAAAAGTGCTGTTGATATATTGATAGGGATTGCACTGAATCTGTACGTTGCTTTGGGTAACATGGAGGTTTCAATGACATCAATTCTTCTAATCCATGAGCATGGAATACCTTTCCATTTATTTGTGTCATCTTCAGTTTCGTTCATTAGTGTTTTATAGTTTGCAGAGTACAAGTTTTTTTACCCCTTTGGTAAAGTTTATTTGGTATTTTATTTGTTTTGGTGCAAGTGTAAATGATATTAGTTTTTAAAATTTCTCTTTCTGTGACTTTGTTGTTTGTGTATAGAAACAACTGATTTCTGAGTGTTATTTTTGTATTCTTGCACTTTATTGTATTAATTTATCAATTCTAATAGTTTGTTGGTGGAATATTTAGGATTTTGTATGTAGAGAATCATGTCATCTGCAAATAGTGACAGTTTAACTTCTTTACCAGTATGGATGCCTCTTACTTGTTTTTCGTCTGATTGCTATGGCTAGGACTTCCAGTACTAGGTTGAATAAAAGTGGCAAGGGTAGATAAACATTCTTGTGTTGTTCCTGACCTTAGAGTGAAGGCTCTTAATTTTTCACCATTAAGTGTGATGTTAGCTGTGGGTTTTTCATGTATGGTCTTTATTATGTTGAGTTATGTTCCCTCTAGTTCCATTTTGTTGAGAGTTTTTATAATGAATGGATGTTGAATCTTGTCAAATGCTTTTTCTGCTTCTATGGAGATGATCCTGTGGTTTATAATCCTTCATTTTGCTGATGTGGTGTATGACTTTGATTTTTGAATATTGAGCCATTCTTGCATTCCTGGTGACCATGGTGAATGACCTAATGTTTTGCTGTATACGGTTTGCTAATATTCTGTTGAGGATTTTTGCAGGCTTTTCTTCTTCAGGGATTTTGGCCTGTAGTTTTATTTTCTTTCTTTCTTTCTCTTTCTTTCTTTCTTTCTTTCTTTCTTTCTTTCTTTCTTTCTTTCTTTCTTTCTTTCTTTCTTTCTTTACTTTGTGGTATTTTTGTCTGGTTTTATTACCAGAGTAATGCTGGCCTTGCAGAATGTATTTGGAAGCTTTCAGTCCTCCTCTGTTTTTTGGGATTGTTTGAGGAGAATAGGTATTAGCTCTTTTTTTAAATGTTTTTCTTAATGTTCATTTATTTTTGAGAGAGAGAGCAAGCAGAGGAGGGGCAGAGAGAGCGAAGAACAGAGGACCTGAAGCAGACTCTACGCTAACAGCAGAGAGCCCAATGTGGGGCTTAAACACTTGAACTATGAGATCATGACCTGAGCCAAAGCTGGAGGCTCAACTGACTGAGCCATGCAGGTAGCCCAGTATTAACTCTTCTTTAAACGTCTGATAGTATTCACTTGTAAATCTATCTGGTCCTGGACTTTTATTTTTTGGTAGTGTTTGGATTACCAATTCAATTTTGTTACTTGTAATGGGTAACAAAGTCAGATTTTCTATTTCTCCCTGGTTCATTTTTATTTTATTTTATTTTATTTTATTTTATTTTATTATTTATTTTTTTTTAATTTTTTTTTACTGTTTATTTATTTTTGAGACAGAGAGAGAGCATGAATAGGGGAGGGTCAGAGAGAGAGGGAGACACAGAATCTGAAGCAGGCTCCAGGCCTGCTGTCAGCACAGAGCCCAATGTGGGGCTTGAACCCACAGACCGTGAGATCATGACCTGAGCTGAAGTCGGATGCTTAACCGACTGAGCCACCCAGGCGCCCCTCCCTGGTTCAATTTTAGAAGATTACATATTTCTAAGAATTTACCTGTTTCTTCTAGGTTGTCCAGTGTGCCCACATATAGATTTTCATAGGATAAGCCTTTGTATTTTTGTTGTATCAATTGTTACTTCTCCTGTCTTGTTTTCATAAGTATTCAAGTAGCAATGCATACAGATTTATTGGAAAATATTTTACTTTTGGCTTTTCTAAAATGAGATCTCGGATATCAAGAATTTGTATAGTAAAAGACATCTGTATATGATAGAAGAAGTACCACAAATAAATGAAAAAAACACAAGATTTTTCTTTTTTTATGTTTGTTTATTTTTGAGAGAGAGAGAGAGAAAGAGACAGAGCAAAGCGGGAGAGGGACAGAGAGAGAAGGAGACACAGAGAGGCAGCAGGCTCCAGGCTCTGGGCCATCAGCCCAGAGCCCAATGTGGGGTTCAAACCCATGAATGGTGAGATCATGACCTGGCCCCAAGTCAGATGCTTAACTGACTGAGCAACCCAGGGGCCCCCACAAGAGTTTTCAAATAAAACTCAAGTTCAAAAGTAAATTAAAGCAGATTTAATTAAAAATATTTAACGCACTTTATACCAAATGAAGTATCAGTGCTTAGTTACTTAAATACTTCAAATTTTAACAAAATAGAGGATATGAGATTTGTATCTTTATCAAGATTATAGAATCATGTGTTTCTAAACTATTCAATTTCAAATGCTGCTTTTAGGGCCTAAAATATAAAATATTTTCAACTGATACTAGCTGACCCATATCCACTATGATTTTATAAGAACACTCCTCTGCAAACTGTCCAGTTTTAAACTGGGACTTTTGGGGCGCATGGGTAGCGCAGTCGGTTAAGCGTCCGACTTCAGCCAGGTCACGATCTCGCGGTACGGGAGTTCGGGCCCCACGTCGGGCTCTGGGCTGATGGCTCAGAGCCTGGAGCCTGTTTCCGATTCTGTGTCTCCCTCTCTCTCTGCGCCTCCCCCGTTCATGCTCTGTCTCTCTCTGTCCCAAAAATAAATAAACGTTGAAAAAAAAAATAAATTGGGACTTTTGCCTCTTAAATAAAATAATGTTACATGTATAAATCTTATTCTATAAGTGTAAATATTTTGTGCAATTTTGTTTCTTAATATTTACTTTTGCTTATGTTTTTCAACAAAGAATTTTTATTTTTATGTATTTAAATATGTGGAGCATTTTCTTTATGATTTTTAGGTTTTAAATGTTGCTTAGAAAGGTTTTTCATACTCTACAATTGTGAAAATATTAAACCTTTGGGAATTTATACTTGTATTTGTTGTAATTAGGTATTCAAACTTATTTTTTTTAGAAATACATCTCTAAGCTTTCCAACGATATTGCTTTCTTCCCCATAATATTTTTATAATATTTTATATTCTCATATATGACTGGGTCTCCCAATAGATTCTCCATTCAATTTTCTTTTAATTAAATATGGGCCCCATGTATTCACGTTCTTCCTTTTAAGAGATGGGATCTGATTCCCTTTCACTAGAATACGGGTTGGTCCTCATGTCTGACTTGACCAGCAGAATGCAGTAGATTTAACATTCTGGGATGTTAGAGGTTAGATCCTAAAATTTTTTGCAAACTTTTCCTGTGTCTCTTGACAAATTCTCTCTCAAAACCCAGCTGCATTGCTGTTAGAAGCACAAAGAATATGGAAAGACTGCTGATGTTTCATTTAACAGCCCTAGCTAAGCTTTAAGGCAATCATCAGCTTTAAATGCCATCCATGTGAGTAAGCCATGTTGAGTTTACACCCTAGTTGAGGCTTTAATTGCAACCCCAGTGAACATCTGACTGCAGTGACATGGAAGATCTTTAATGAGAACTGTTCATCTGAGCCCATTTAACTCCTAGAACCAAAAAAGATAAATTGTTGGTTTAAGTCCTTAATATTAGAATTGTTAGTTACACCACAGTAGATAATCCAGATATAGTGATATACCATTTTGAAATATTAGTTTATTCTGTAATTTATAGATTTTTTTCTATATTTTGCTATCTGAATCTTCCCATGCTTAATTCCCAATTTTCTTATTCAAAAAATTATTCATTATAGCACATTTTCTTTTCCAAATAAACATTAGTTTATAATGTTTTCTTTCTTTCTTTTTCTTTCTTTCATTTTAATTCCAGTGTAGTTAACATACAGTGTTATATTATTTTCAATGTAAAATATAGTGTTCCATTTAAAAGCTGATTGCAATTTGACATTTTTTTCAATCTCTAGAAAATTGTGTTGAGATTACATTTTTTAAATTTCTAGGTCTAGACTCTTAAACCTAGATAAGAAATGGATCCATTAAAGAACAGAAAATTTTTATGGTAGAATTTTTTTTTTTGTCCATGTTCCCTGAGTTTAAATGAACTTGTCATTTGATTCAGGGCTTCTTGAATATTTAGGGCAGTTAATAATGTAAATACGAATAGGAGCAACTAAAAAGTCTGCTGATTCTTTCTTTCTTTCCTTCTTTTTTTCTTTCTTTCTTCTTTCTTTCTTTCTTTCTTTCTTTCTTTCTTTCTTCTTATTTCTTTCTTTTCTCTCTTTCTCTCTCTTCCTCTTTCTTTCTTTCTTTCTTTCTTTCTTTCTTTCTTTCTTTCTTTCTTTCTTTCTTTCTTTCTTTCTTAGATGTTTGGTAGTTTCATTCAGATTGTATTGATTTCTGGGTGTTCTGATGTCCTTTTGTGATATTTTTGCAAACTTATCAATATTCAAATGACAAAGATAATATTGGAAAGGATGACATACATGGCTAACCACTTCCTCTAGTAAATGTTCTAGGCACTAGCTCATTGTTTCTAAAATTCTTTATCTATATTGACCTTTAATACATTATTTGGTCTTTTCTCTGAAGGGGATGTTTAAGAAAGAAAAAAAATCATTACTTCTCTATTCATCTCAAAAACAATTATCTGTAAGATGTATACATTAACTAATATGACTGCTTATAAAAAAATTACATAGTAGAATCTTGCTGTAACAATGACCACTTTTAGTGAAGGAGAAATCATATAAAAAAATCTTTGCTTTTACCACATAAAGCTCTCTGGGATACAATATTATTCTATATTTTTCATGAAGGAAAAATGATCACAAAATATTAATTATTTTTAATATCAAATTATAAAATGATAAATAAAGGTGAGGAAAATAAAAGACTCCTTGTAGCTTGATCCCGTAATTCCCATCTCAGCCCCCTTATCACCTCTTCTCTGCTTCTTTGAATTTACCTGACTTACTTTAAGTTCTTAGAAGGTGTCATGCTAATTCATACATTTATGCACTTTATCCATAAGTCTTGCACTGCCTAGAATATTCCTCACAAATCACCATCAGCCCTATCTCCATCTACAGAGCTATTCTTCTTACAAATTTAAATCAGGTGTAACCACCTTATGACACCTGTTCTGATGTTCTCCTTGCTCTAAACAAAATTGGAAATATCCTCACTTGTGTCTCACACATTTCATAAAGGATTCTGTTAGATTACCTACGACTAACTCTTTCGTATTTCAAGTGTGAATTTGCTCAAAAACATAAACTTTCTAAAGATAGAGGCTGTAACTTGTGTTACTGTCCACAAGACTGACAAGTTGATTTTATAAAGCAGGCTATATATTTATTCACTGAGTGAGTGAATGAATGAATTTATATGTAAAATTACGTTGATTCCATCTTGAACCCAGGTACCAATGTGGTACCTAGGTGAATTTCTTATGTAATTGAATATACATATTACTCATTTCTGTGTATTGTAATTAAAAGCAGTAAATAAACAACTTAAATGTATAATTTATAAATAAATTTTGATCTTAGTTGGCTTTTCTATACTTTTGACAGAGAGATCCTATTCATTTCATTTATGCTGTAATAAACAGACTTATATTTACTTGTTTAGAATTAAATACTTAGCCCTATCTATTCCCAATCCCTTTTCTCCTGTGTAATGCCAAAATCAGGTGCATATATTTGTAAGCAGCATAATAAATAATTATATAAATGTTTGTGACTGATTTTATATGTGAATAGAATTGAGGGTTTCAGGAGAGAAAGGGCTTTTTACGCTGCTCTCTTATCTTTCCAATTAAAAAAAAATGGTAGTCTATCTCCTTTAAGGAGGTTTTAGAAAAAGGCTGTCTACAAAGGAACTTTATTCTTCATTTCTCCTCTTGCCTTTTTGTGTTACATTTTTTCTTTAGGATGTCTCCAATAAAATCCAGAGATACCTGGCCATTGACTATTGAATGTTTTTATATTCTTTGTGTGTGGGGTTTCAACCATTATTTTTGATTACCTGTTCTGGCATGATCACAATTTCCTGTAATATTTCTTTTCTCTCCCAAGGGAAATTAATGTCTGTTCCTAGCATTTGTCCCTTATTTTCTTTGTGAAAACTGAGACAAGGAAGCAAGGAATTAATTTAATATTTTAGCAATATCTATTTCATTGGTCGATAATTTATTCTTATAATTTTTACTCTGCAGGCTTCTTCAGAGTGACCTCTGGTCCTTTATATGCTTGAAACACATTGTCTATAATATTTTGACCTCCTGTGATATTTTTCATTCATTCCTCACTCTGGCTTTCCCTTTCATTCTGCACTTGTGACTGTGCCCTTTGTCTCTTTCCTGCAGTTCTTCATAACCAATATTTTATACTTCATATCTGAGCTGCTCATATACTTGATTACTTTTTACAAATCATTTTTCATCCATATTGGATTTTTTTTTAATTTCTGTGATATTTACTTTTAGGTTACACATAAACACAATCCTTTGGGAACACTGAACATTAATTTACTTTGGAACATGCCCCAATTTTTCTTCTTCTTCTTTTTTTTATTCTACATAATAAATAAATAAACATCTCACAACTTTTTTTAATCCCAGATATGATACTGCAGGTTACTAATACCTTATTTTCTCCTTTATTGACTCCTTTATTCCCTCATTAGTCTCAAGATATTCCTCAGCATTAATTTTTTATTTTATACTTACGTGTAAGCATCTTAGGACATTGCTCTATCTTGTGTATAAACAAAAGTTAACACATTAAATGTGTTCCTATATTTGGACTTCTCTTTTAGCTATATATCATAGTTGATATTCACATAATACAAAAGAAATATGTGTATGGCTATGAGTCATCTGTCACAGGTCAGTTTTTTATTTCAGATATTTTATATTTTCTTGTTATTTTCAATATTTCTGAAATGAAATTATTGAACATAGTTAATTGTATCTATTTATAAAATATTCCTGGTATTTTTTTTCAATTAAATTATTTACTTTGAGACCATTGTGGATTTTTGTGTCTATATAGCCTCTGCCATAATTTCCATTCTGTCATATTTTCTGCTTGATATAGCTTATTTGTTCATTTAGTGTATGTTTATGGAGACTCATTTACATGTCAGATATTGTAAGACTGTGGCTACAGTGGACAAATAGGCATGGTCTCTTTCTTCATGGATATCAAAATCCAGTAAATGTCTGTAAAATGATATACCATTGAAATTTGCAATAAATGTTTTGGCTGTAAAGTAAAGGGTATACTCTGAAAGACTCATGGAAAAATTTGATTTGAGTTCTGAGGAAGAGGTCAGAAAGTTTTCTCTGAAGAAATTATCTTTAAGCTGAGATTGAAAGCAACAGTAACAGTTACCTACTTGAATTAACTTGGATTCCTCTCAAAACTGGAAATTGTGAGAGATTATCCCAAGGATCAGGAATTTTCAAAGACCAGGGAGAAGGCTTTGATATTAGCACAATGCTGACCTCATTGAGTGAGGTAGGAAATGTCTAATGTGCTTAGATTTTTCTGGAAAAGATTGAGTTGAATTGGTACTATATCTTACCTAAATGTATGCTAGAACTCACCAGTGAAACCATATGAGGCTAGTATTTTCTTTTATAGAAGGTCACCAATTATTCAATATCTTTAATAAATTTAGACCTGTTCATATTATCTTATTAATCCTTTTGCAAGTTTTGGTAGATTTTGTCCTCTAGGAATTGGCTTCATTTCATCTATATTACCATATTTGTGGGCATAGCATTGTTCATGGCATTTCTTTTTTAATAGAACTTAAGAGAGTTGAGTTATTGAGTGTCAGAGTAGTCAAGACAAGCCAAAATGAAAGTACAATAAAAGCCAAGCCTTTAATCACTTGCTGTGATAATATAAGGGGGAGGTTAAACCCGAGAAAGTGTCAACTCCTCCCCATCCCACCTTCCAATTTTCTCCTTGGAATGGTGCTAGATAAGGATCAGGTGGATTAGTACACAGGTGGGAATTGTCTCAATGCCAAGGGTGCTCCTAACAAAGGACTCCTCCAGTATTCTGGGTCACACGGACTGGGAGGGGAAGTGAGAGGAAGCCTCAGAGTATGAAAGCACTTAATACTGAGTCTTTGAGAAGGAAGATTGTCTTTAAGGCCCCATTCCCCATAAGGGGGAGTTGGGAGTCTTGGTAGAGGCACCAGAGGAAAGCCTCAGCTGAAAGGCTTTGAAAAAGTGGCCTCTGAAGTGAGGCACCTGAGCTAGAAAGTAACTATATATAAGACCATGGGCCAGTCAGAGCAGTCCTAGTCTTTGAATGCACTAATTTCCTTTTGACACAGCAACGTATGGGCTGTGTGCTAAGTCAGCTTGGGGAGGACGGCTTTCTGCAGTGAGGCCTGCCAGGTAAGTCCTGATAATTGCCTACGGTTGGTTTAGAATGATTACACAATACGTTCTTGGCTAGTGTCTTGAGGCCTCCATGACGACTCTTTCTTTTCTGATTTTGGTAATTTGTCATCTCTCTTTTGTTTTTGTTTTTGGCTAGACCGGCTAGTTTTTTTTAATTCATTAATACTTTCAAATATCTAGTTTTAATATCTTTTTTTCTTGTTTCAATTCCATTGATTTCTGATCTAATTTTTATTTATTTTCCTCTGCTTATTGTGAACTTAATTTGCTCATTTTCTAATTTTCTAAGACGTTAGCTTAGGTTACTGATTTTTAGATCTTTTTTTAAAACATGTATTAAATGATAAAAATTTCCCTGTAAACACTGCTTTCACTGTATCTCACAAATTTTTATACAGTGTATTTTTATTGTCATTTGGTTTCAAATCCCTTGTATTTTTCTTGAAACTTCTATATTGGCCAATATTATTTATGGATATATTGTTTAAGCTCCCACATTTTTGGATTTCCAGCTATCTTTGTTATTGATTTCTTGTTGAAAGGTGGCTATGCTGTATCAAGTATTTGGAACTGAGATTAAAAGGCCTTTATTGGAAAGATTTTTGTTAGTCTGGTAAGGAGTTGAGTTGTACTTCTAGGCTTCCCTAAAAAGTCATCCTCAGGTAGTCTTTGAGATCTTTCAGGTGTAATATATTACCTCTGTTAGTGTGTAGGTAAATTGTGGGGGAGGGGAAGTGTTCTGTAATTTTATCAAATCTTTCACTTAGTGGACCCATATCCTGCACTGTGAATTTATTAACAAGTGTGTGGAATTTTGTTGTATTTTTTTGCTTCTCTTCTTTTTACTTAGTTAAGGCAAGATGGAAGAGAAACAATTAGGAGAAACGTACTTCCTTTAAGTGGGATGAGGCTCTAATAGCATCCTCCTTAGAGTAGGCCTTTGTTGTGAACACTCAACATACTACAAAATGTTTACTTTTTTGCTTAATTACTAATTATAGGTGAGTCACCAGGGATAAAATATTTGCCTTGCCTGTCTTCCCTCTTTTGTACTTCATATCTTCTTCCCTATGTGTAGAACCTATACATGTTATAATAGCTTTTTAAAATGCTTGCTGCCTCAATATTACTTTCTTTGAAATGCATTGAGACAGAGTTTAGGCATTCTTCCACTAAGACTATAAATTCAGCTTTCTAGGAGCTCAACAAGTCGACACCAAATATTCATATAATTCTCCACAGGCATATTTATCTATAAAAGTACTGCATTTTGTACTTTGTGCAAAATCATCTGTTTCTTCTTGTGTTAGCTGCTAATCCCACAGCCTAGCAAATCATAATCCTACCTTCTCTAAATCCTGTCTTGGAAAAGAAACCTTGTCAAGAGAAACAGGAAACTTAATACAGTTTAAGGTGAACCAGTAAGCCCTAACTTTGTCTACACAAAATCTGCCCCAGCTGTCACATTGTGCCAGTCAGGCCCCAAATGCAAAACATGTGGATGCTTTATCCACAAATCCACCATCTTGACAGAACTGGATATTTTGACAGTTTTTATTAAATGGTGATTTCTTTTTATCTTAAGATTGACGAACACGAATGGAATTGAAATAGCATATTAAATGGGAATTAATAAAACACTTTTTAAAGAAATCCCATGTTGCCAAATTCCTTAGCATCAGTTGCACGTTCATTCTATAGGAGATTTCACTCAGTAGGAAATGACTTTATCCCAGTAGGAAGTAAACTCCTCTTAACTCAAATTGAGAATTTAATAGCAATTGTACCTTGAGGAGTGTGAAGTCTTTCTGTTCATTCTTATAAGGGTATTTTAGAGAACTAAGGGTTCCTGAGTTGTCTGACTTACATGAAAAGTCGGGATCTCTTCATGCTATTCCTCAGGGAAACTCTTGAATTTATCTACATAGTCTGTCAACCTGAGGGTTAAACTTTTAAGGTTTCATAGCCTTTATGAAGTCCTTGGGATAAAAGTACCATTTAATTATAATTACACTAATCTTGTACTTATCCAAGTATTTAAAAAGGCAAAGACCAAACAACAAAAAATTCCACAAACTAGGCCAAACTAAATTTGGTTTCTAAATGGATGCCTCACATTTTGACCCCCTTTGGGAAGTGACTTTCCTGAAATGCTGTTGTAGCAGCTTGGATATAGATCTATCTTTGGTATTTGGGACATACAGCAAAGTTAGTTGTGGTTATGCTTTGCATTTCTTTATTTGATTATTTGTAGGTTTAGTTTTTAATCGTTGGGAAATTAAAATATAGTTTTTGATATATTTGTATCTTACTACCTCTTTCTCTTCCACATACATATTTTCTTTTCTGACTAATCAAAGTGTCTTCACATATTTGTGAAGTAATTTGGTCAAGGTGGAAGGAACTAAAAGTGGGGAGAATAATTCCAGTCTATGTTTCCAATATTTGTGTTTCAGTAACCTATTTAAAAGCAACAAATGTCAGTACTTAGTTTCATCCAGTATCATGAAGAAAATTAAAGTATGCTCAACTGTCTTTCCATTTTCTAGTATACGTCTATACTTTAGAGAGATCCATATGTACCTATTAATGGCAAAATATAGGATATTAAAAATATAACACATACTTTGTAATAAACTTTACTATTAAAGTTATAAGACATGGTTAGTACAAAATAAAATTTTAATGTGCAAATCCTAATGTAGCTTTTGGTAGCACTAGAGTTGTAGATAAATGGGGAGGTGATCTATTTTTGAAATTTTTTTAAAGCAGGGAGCACGGGATAAACAAATAAGGATTTTATTTCTTTTTTTAAAATTTTTTTTAACGTTTATTTATTTTTGAGACAGAGAGAGACAGAGCATGAACAGGGGAGGGGCGGAGAGAGAGGGAGACACAGAATCTGAAACAGGCTGCAGGCTCTGAGTGGTCAGCACAGAGCCCCACGCGGGGCTCGAACTCACGGACGGTGAGATCATGACCTGAGCCGAAGTCGGAGGCTTAACTGACCAAGCCACCCAGGCGCCCTGGATTTTATTTCTTGGAGGACAGTTATTCCTATTACTTTGAAGCTGGTATAGTATTGCATGTTTTATATATGTTCTTAGTCTTCTTATTCAGTCAACTACAGGGTTATTTGTAGCTGACCAAACCATTAAAATGCAATTTTATAGTCATCAATAGAAAATGTGTAAATGAATCATTCCATTTGGTGTTCATTATGCAGGAGTATATTCTGTTCCTCAGGTGTTAACTTAAAATTTAGCTACTATGGAATTTAAATGACAACTTGTAAGTGGAGATTGGGTTGCGATTTTAAGCTAAAATTATTGACCTACTTGTTCACAGCTGCCCTTATTGCACACACATGACACTTTTCTTTTACTGTGAGTTAAATATATACACTTATAGATGAGGAAATGAAGGTGAAAAGAAGCAAATAAGCAAGAGGTTTATTATGAACCAGGTCTGTATGCTGCCAGCATCAGCATGCCCATCCACATCCTGCTCTGTCTCATCATACCCATATATATAATTAAACTGAAAGTGATCAATATTCAAATTTGATATTTTAAATTTAAGGGTCAGAAAAATTAGCATTGTTACAACTTTGATCCCTGTTTTATATAAAATAGTACTCATGCGAAATAGGGGAAGCCCTCCCCACTTTTAACTTTAGAATAGAAAAAAATGGGGTTTGAAGTGGTTTTTCCATGAAGAATTAATACAGCTAGTAGTATATAACCATTTATTAGAAAAAACATAATTCCAAAATCTCCTGGTTTTCTGATTTGCAAATAGTGAAATGAGATATTTAAATGTTTATAAAACCTTCCCCACAGAAATGTCTAGCAAAATATTTACGTGCATTTTTAGGATTAAATAAACTTTTTGAACTTCTAGCAGATTTTTGCTTCTTATTTTTAAATTGAGGTGGTATTCCAAAGCACTAGAAACTTCATCAGAGTATTATCATCATATCAAACTTCTAAAGAATCTTAGACTTCATATCAGTGTATAGCCCATCTGGTCCTTAAAGTTTCTCTATTGTTCACTCTCTTCCTTATCTTCTCTTTCTCTTCTTATCTTTTTCCTCACCCACTTCCCTGTCAACTATTTCGTATTGTGGAAAAATGATGAAAAACAACTCTTGGAAGTGCTATTTTAATACGGCTTAAGTGTAGACAGACAGCTGTTCTGAATTAGATAGAACATTTTTTTTTTCCAGTCCAGTTGAGTTGGGTCAAAGTTGTGGGGGGGGTGGGAGTCACAGATGTTTCAAATCCTGGCCATCATAACTCTTTAACACTTATTGTTTATATCATTCATTTGGAGCAAAGCATATGCTACCTTCTATTTTATTTTTAGAAGTCCTTTCTCTCTGTATTTCATTATAAGCTTCAATGCCAACATAGCTCAGACTTCCTTGCAGACCTTGTGTCTAGCTCAGGACACAACATATGTTTCAATTTGTATGTAATTCAACACAATTCAAATCAACTAATGTATATTGGGTGTCTACTCTGGGTGACTCAAGTATAAACCTGGATTATTTTACATCAGAATCAGAGTACCAGGATTCAAGGAAGCGTAGATGTATTGGAAGGAAAAAACTTGTATCATAACTATAATGCAAAGTTACCTAAGACTAGTGCTATAAGGTGCAAGGTAAAACAGAAAATTACTTTACATAGATTGATTTTTAAAAACCTTAATAAAATGTTACTCTGTGTGACTTTCTAAGAAGAGACTTCCGAATTGACCATGGCATCCGGGTAGTATATGGTAGATGATCATAAATGTTGATTGCCAGGGAGATCTCTCTGAATAGGCAAGTAAAATGAAAGGGTTGAAAGACCCAAGATTAGGGAGGACATAAGCAAATCATGTGATGAAGCTAGAGCACAAGGACTATGAAGGTGTAAGGTGAAAAAGAAGCCCGTAATTATAACTGGCAGGAGATTGTGGAAGGTGTAGTAGGCATAAAAAATGGCTCCCAAACATGTCTTCATCTTCAATCTCTGAGCATATAAACCAGAAGGAAAAAGATCTTGTAGGGGTGATGAAAAGTAGGACTTGAGAGCTGGGCCGATGAGCCTGGATTATCTGGATAAATACAATCCAATCTCATGAGTTCTTAATGTGATCAGAGACAGACCTGATGTTTCTGGCTTCGAATATGAAAGAAAAGCTCCTTGAACCCAGGAATGCTGGCAACCTCTAAAATGTCTTGAAAAAGGCTATAAAGTAAATTCTCCTTTAGAGCTTCCAAAAATGGGGCGCCTGGGTGACTGACTCAGTTGAGCGTCTGATTTAGGCTCAGGTCATGATCTCACGGTTCGTGGGTTCAAGCCCCTCATCGGGCACTGTGCTGACAGCTCAGAGTCTGGAGCCTGCCTCAGATTCTATGTCTCCCTCTTTCTCAGCACTTCCTCTGCTTGTGCTCTGTCTGCCTCTCAGAAATGAATAAATGTTTTAAAAAAATAATCTTCCAGAAAGGAACACAGCCCTACTGATACTTCGAACTTAACACACTGAGACCTGCTTTGGATTTCTGATGCACAAAACTATAAGATGATAGATTGATAATGTTTTAAGGCACTAACTTCATGACAATTTGTTAGAACAGCAATAGAAAACTAACACAATGTCAAGTGACATTTATGTGGTTAAAAATTAGGTTATAGAGAGCCAATGAGGATTTTTAAATGGGGCAGTAGTGTAGATTTTAGATGTATTAGGAAAATTGCTTCTGGTTTGAATATGTAATACAAAGAAAACTAGAGGTGGAAGTTTCTAGAAGAAATAGTAATTATACATGAAATTGTCTTTAAATAGAAACTGGGAACTCTAGTGTAACCTTTAAGATCATCATATATTTAATAGAATTTGTAACTGCTGAAAATAGAGAAAGAAGATCTTTTTTTCTTACATTTCTAAATATGTTATAGAATTAAGTTTAGAGTGAACATGCATAATCACAACCTAGATTCTATCACTGATGTTAGACATGCTTTATCACATCTGTTTACTCATCCGTCTAGCCATCAATTCATATTTTAATACATTTCAAAGGAAATTGCAGATGTCAGTAGAATCTACCCTAAATATTTTAGCTTGCTGTTTATAATTAGCTAGTTCTATACTTTGAAGTTTTTTTCCCATTAAATTTACATAAAGTCAAATATAGTAATTGTGGCTGTTAGAGTTTTTTCAAATTCCTACAATTGTGCAACTCCAATCTCAAAATATAGAATGTTAAAATTTTCTGAAAGTTTCTCGCATCTTCCATTGAGTGCTAGAAACCACTTAGAAGAACTGATTACATATGCCATTTCTCAATTCTGTTTGACATTAAGTTGGTAGTTGACATTGGCCATAGTGGTAGTATTTACTCCATGGAAGTAGGCAAATACTTCATATTATATCAGAGTCCTCCCCAATCCCTCAAATCCCAGAGCTGGAGGTAATCACATTTGATTTTTTTTTCTCACCAAAAATTAGCTTTGCCTGTGTTAAAATTTCATAAAATCAAAATTATATAGCATGTATGCTTAGGTAACTTAAATACCTCTAAATTTTGAGATTCACTCTTGTTGCTGAATGTGTCAGTAGTTTGTTCCTTTTTAATGCTGAGTTAGGTTTTCAGTGTATGAATATACCACAAAGTCATTTTTCTATTGATGGTTACTGAGCTGGTTCAGGGTTTTGACTGTTACAAATAAAGCTCCTGTAAAAATAGTTTTACAAATAGTTTTGAAAAATAAGCTTATAAAAATTCTAGGCAAATGGATTTGCTGGCTCATTTTATAAATGTATGTTTAAGTACAATAATTGCAAATATAATATATAAAAAGTATAAAGTCTATAATCCATTTATAGTTACTCTGGATGGAGAAGAGAAATGATCTCCTTCGGTAGCCTCTGTACAGATGAGGAAACCAGGTGTTAATTTCCATATTATCTCTTAACTGTGTGAGAGATCTTCCTTAGCCTGTGATTTCTCCCATGTTCCCAACCCATGCCATCTTAGGGAGGGTGAAGTGTATGTCAAGTAAAACCATTCCTCTTAACATCTACAGTGTGTCCAAGCTTCCCCCCCCGCCCCCCCCCCCCCCACTTCTTTGCTCTAACAGTCTAGAAATCTGGACTTCAACATAAGCTGTTTCACTGATGGGTGACCGTTTAAGTTAGTGTTTTCCAGGGACTTCTGGGCTGTGGTAAAGAGATTGGAACTGGTTCATAGACCATTTCCAGGGTGCACAGCTAGGACCAAAGTTGGTCAGTCAATTCCCAATGCATGGGTGGCCAAGATAATTCTGGGTCCTTGACATAAGGTGCCAGATCCTCCAGCTCCCTCAGAGGCACTTTTGTCTGTGAATGGATGCCAAATATTTTATTTCTGGGGGACAAATTCAGGATACCTTATGCTACCATGATGCTGTTGTCACATATATATTTTAACTGGCAAATTTATTGGCATAAAATTGTCCACAGTATTGTATTATTCTCTTAATGTCGGCCTGGGGGATAAGATCTGGGTGATAAGCCTTTCATTCCTAATTTTTCATGGTCTCTGCAGTTTTTAGTTTATCAAATATATATTAACCTTGTAAACATTGGCCTCATTTAATATTCTCATTTTTTATTTATTTTTATTTTTAAGTTTATTATTGAAAAATTACATCCAAATTAGCATAGCGTGCAACAATGATTTCAGGAGTAGATTCCTCAGTGCCCCTTACCCATTTAGCCCATCCCCCCCCCACAACCCCTCTTGTAACCCTTAGTTTGTTCTCCATATTTATGAGTCTCTTCTGTTTTGTCCCCCCCTTTTTATATTTTTCTTACTTTCCCTTATGTTCATCTGTTTTGTCTCTTAAAGTCCTCATGTAAGTGAAATCATATGATTTTTGTCTTTCTCTGACTAATTTCACTTAGCATAATACCCTCTAGTTGCATCCACGTGGTTGCAAATGGCAAGATTTCATTCTTTCATTCTTTGTGATTACCCAGCAATACTACATTGTGTGTGTGTGTATATATACACACACTTATATATATATACACACCACATCTTCTTTATCCATTCATCCATCAATGGACATTTGGGCTGTTTCCATACTTTGGCTATTGTTGATAGTGCTGCTATAAACATGAGGGTGCATGTGTCCCTTCGAAACAGCACACCTGTATCCCATGGATAAGTGCCTAGTAGTGCAATTGCTGGGTCATCGGGTAGTTCTGTTTTTAACTTTTTGAGGAACCTCCATACTGTTTTCCAGAGTGGCTGTACCAGCTTGCATTCCCACCAACAATGCAAAAGAGATCCTCTTTCTCCACATCCTCGCCAACATCTGTTGTTCCTGAGTCGTTAATGTGAGCCATTCTCACAGGTGTAAGGTGGCATCTCATTGTGGTTTTGATTTGTATTTGTCTAATGAGTGATGTTGAGCATTTTTTCACATGTCGGTTGGCCATCTGGATATCTTCCTTGGAGAAGTGTCTATTCATGTCTTTTGCCCATTTCTTCACTGGATTATTTGTTTTTTGGGTGTTGAGTTGGATAAGTTCTTTATAGATTTTGGATACTAGCCCTATATCTCATAAGTCATTTGCAAATATCTTCTCCCATTCTGTTGGTTGCCTTTTAGTTTTGCTGTGCAGAAGCTTTTTATTTTGAGGAGGTCCCAGTAGTTCATTTTTGCTTTTGTTTCCCTTGCCTCCAGAGATGTGTTGAGCACCTTCCCTGGGGCCAAAATCAAAGAGGTTTTTGCCTGCTTTCTCCTGGAGTATTTTGATGGCTTCCCGTCTTATATTTAGGTCTTTCATCCATTTTGAGTTTGTTTTTGTGTATGGTGTAAGAAAGTGGTCAAGGTTCATTCTTCTGCATGTTGCTGTCCAGTTTTCCCACACCACTTGCTGAAAAGACTGTGCTTATTCCATTGGATATTCTTTCCTGCTTTGTCAAAGATTAGTTGGCCATACATTTGCGGATCCATTTCTGGGTTCTCTATTCTGTTCCATTGATCTGAGTGTCTGTTCTTGTGCCAGTAGCATACTGTCTAGATGATCAGAGCTTTGTAGTACAGTTTGAAGTCCAGAATTTTGATGCTCCTGCTTTGGTTTTCTTTTTCAAGATTGCTTTAGCTATTAGGGGTCTTTTCTGGCTCTATACAAATTTGATGATTGTTTGTTCTAGCTCTGTGAAGAATGCTGGTGTTATTTTGATAGGGATTGCATTGAATATGTAGATTGCTTTGGGTAGTATTGACATTTTAACAATATTTGTTCTTCCTATCCAGGAGCATGGAATCTTTTTCCATTTTTTTGTGTCTTCTGCAATTTCTTTCATGAGCTTCCTATAGTTTTCAGTGTATAGATTTTTCACCTCTTTGGTTAAATTTCTTCCTAGATATTTTATGGTTTCTGGTGCAATTGTAAATGGGATCGATTCCTTGATTTCAATTTCTGTTGCTTCGTTGTTGGTGTATAGAAATGCAAATGATTTCTGTGCATTGATTTTATGTCTTGCAACTTTGCTGGATTAATGAATCAGTTCTAGCAGTTTCTTGGTGGAATCTTGAGGGTTTTCCGTATAGAGTATCATGTCATCTGTGATGAGTTAAAGTTTGACCTCCTCCTGGCTGATTTGGATGACTTTTATTTCTTTGTGTTGTCTGATTGCTGAGGCTAAAACTTCCAATATTATGTTGAATAACAGTGGTGAGAGTGGACATCCTTGTCTTGTTCCTGACCTTAGGGGGAAAGCTCTGTTTTTCACCATTGAAGATGATACTGGTGTTGGGTTGTTCATATATGGTTTTTATGATCTCGAGGTCTGATCCTTCTATCCCTACTTTGTTGAGGGTTTTTATCAAGAAAGGCTCTGCTGTATTTGGTCAAATGCTTTCTCTGCATCTATTGAGAGGATTGTATGGTTCTTTTCCTTTATTTTATTGATGTGATGAATCATGTTAATTGTTTTGCATATATTGAACCAGCCCTGCATCCCAGGTATAAATCCTGCTTGGTCATGATGAGTATTTTTTTTAATGTATTGTTGGATTCGGTGTGCTAATATCTTGTTGAGGATTTTTGCATCTGTGTTCATCAGTGAAATTGGTCTATAGTTCTCCTTTTTAGTGGGGTCTCTGGTTTTAGAATCAAGGTAATGCTGGCTTCATAGCAAGAGTTTGGAAGTTTTCCTTCCTTTTCTATTTTTTGGAATAGCTTCAAGAGAATCGGTGTCAACTCTTCCTTAAATGTTTGGTAGAATTCCCCTGGAAAGCCATCTGCCCCTGGACTTTTTTTTTTTTTTTTTTTTTTGGCGGGGGGAGGGGAGAGATTTTTGATTACTAATTTGATTTCCTTACTGGTTATGGGTCTGTTCAAATTTTCTTTCTTCCTGTTTCAGTTTTGGTAGTGTTTATGTTTCTAGGAATTTGTCCATTTTTCCAGATTGCCCATTTTATTGGCATATAATTGCTCATAATATTCTTACTGTTATTTCTGTTGTGTTGGCTGTGATCTCTCATCTTTCATTCTTGATTTTATTTATTTGGGTCCTTTCCTTTTTCTTTTTGATCAACGTGGCTAGTGGTTTGTCAATTTTGTTAATTCTGTCAAAAAACCAGCTTCTGGTTTCATTGATGTGTTCTGTTGTTGTTGTTATTGTTGTTGTTGGTTTGTTGGTTTTGATAGCATTAATTTCTACTCTAATCTTTATTATTTCCTGTCTTCTGCTGGTTTTGAGTTTTATTTGCTGTCCTTTTTCCAGCTCTTTAAGGCGTAAGGTTAGGTTGTGTATCTGAAATATTTTCTTCCTTCTTCAGGAAGGCCTGGATTGCTATATACTTTCCTCTTATGACCGCCTTTGCTGCATCCCAAAGGTTTTAGGTTGTGGTGTTATCATTTTCATTGGCTTCCATATACTTTTTAATTTCCTCTTTAACTTCTTGGTTAGCCCACTCCTTCTTTAGTAGGATGTTCTTCAGGCTCCAAGTATTTGTTACCTTTCCAAATTTTTTCTTGTGGTTGATTTCGAGTTTCATAGCGTTGTGTTCTGAAAATATGCATGGTATGATCTCGATCTTTTTGTACTTGATGAGGGCTGATTTGAGTCCCAGTATGTGGTCTATTCTGGAGAACATTCCATACATTGGAGAAGAATGTATACTCTGTTGCTTTAGGATGAAATGTTCCGAATATATCTGTTCAGTCCATCTGGTCCAGTGTGTCATTCAAAGCCATGGTTTACTTGTTGGTTTTTTGATTAGATTATCTGTCCATTGTTGTGAGTGGGGTGTTGATGTCTCCCACTATTAGGGTATTAATACCAATGAGTTTCTTTATGTTTATGATTAATTGATTTATGTATTTGGGAGCTTCCACATTTGGTGCATAAATATTTACAATCGTTAGGTCTTCTTGGTGCATAGACCCCTTAATTATGATATAATGCCCTTCTGCATCTCTTGATACAGTCTTTATTTTAAAGTCTAGATTGTCCGATGTAAGTATGGCTGCTCCGGCTTTCTTTTGTTGACCATTAGCATGATAGATGGTTCTCCATCCCCTTATTTTCAATCTGAAGGTGTCTTTAGATCTAAAGTGGGTCTCTTGTAAATAGCAGATAGATGGATCTTGTTTTCTTATCCATTCTGTTACCCTATGTCTTTTGATTGAAGCATTGAGTCCATTGACGTTTAGAGTGAGTCCTGAAAGATAGGAATTTATTGCCATTATGCTCGTTATAGAGTTGGAGTTTCTGGTGGTGTTCTTGTCCTTTCTAATCTTTGTTGCTTTTGGTCTTTGGTTTGTTTGGTTTGTATATCTTTTCTCTCCTCGGAGAGTCCCCCCTTAAAATTTTCTGGCAGGGCTGGTTTAGTGGTCACAAACTTTTAATTTTTATTTGGGAAACTTTTTATGTCTCCTTCCATTTTGAATGGCAGCCTTTCTGGATAAAGAATTCTTGGCTGCATATTTTTCTAATTCAGCACATTGAATATATCCTGCCACTTCTTTCTGGCCTGCCAAGTTTCTTTGGATAGGTCTGTAAACTTTGTCTTCCCTTGTAGGTTAAGGACTTTTTTTCCTTTGCTGCTTTCATGCTGCTTTCCTTGTCTGTGTATTTTGTGAATTTGACTATGATATGCCTCGTTGATGGTCGGTTTTTGTTAAATCTATGGGAGTCCTCTCTGCTTCCTGGATTTGATGTCTGTGTCTTTCCCCAGGATAGGAAAGTTTTCCACTATGATTTGCTCACATAACCCTTCTACCCCTATTTCTCACTCTTCCTCTCTGGGACCCCTATGATTCGATGATGATCTTTTTAAATAAGTCACTGATTTCTCTAATTCTTAAATAATGCTCTTTGCATTAATCTCCATCTTTTTTTCTGCTTCATTATTCTCCATAAGTTTGTCCTCTATATCACTGATTGGCTTCTGTGCCTCATCCACCCTTGCTGCTTTGGCATCCATTCGAAATTGCAGCTCAGTCATGGCATTTTTTATTTCATCCTGATTAGCTTTTCCGTCTTTTATCTCCACGGAAAGGAATTATAATCTATTTCAACCCCAGCTGGTATTCTTATTATTGTGATTCTAAATTCTGATTCAGACATCTTGCTTGTATCTGTGTTGGTTAAGTCCCTGGCTGTAGTTTGTTCTTGCTCTTTCTTTTGGGGTGAATTCCTTCATTTTGTCATTTTGAAGGGTGAAAAGGAATTAATGAGGTAGAAAAAATTAAAAGAAACTTAAATATTAAAATTAAAAATTAAACATGCATACACAAAAAAAAAATCGAATAAATGATGCTAGATCCTAGGTGTTTTGGTCTGGGTGTTGAAAGTGGTTTGATACATGAGAGGAAAGGGTGGGGGAGGAGGGAAAGAAATCATTTGAAAATTTGGAAAAATAAATATACTGAAATAAACTAAATTGGAATGATGGGAGTAAAATAGAATTTGAAAAAATTTACACAAAAGAATATAGTAGAAAAAAATTAAAAATATTTTTATAAGAATTAAAAATAAAAAAATTTTCTTTATTCAAAAAAAAGAAGAAAAAAGAGAAAAAATCATTTGAAAATTTGAAAAAGTGAAAACACTGAAGTAGACTAAAATAAAATGATGGAAGTAAAATAGAATTTGAAGAAAATTACACAAAAATAAATACAGTAAAAAAATTAAAAATATTTTTAATAAAATTGAAAATTGAATTTTTTTTCTTTCCACTGATTTCTGTGGTTCAGGTTGTGCAGATTGTTGTGTTAATCCTCAGATCAGTTTTCTAGGTGTGCAGGATGGTTTAGTGTTGGTCTGGCTGTATTTCATGCATGCAAGACACACAAAAACTTCCATGCTGTTCCGCCATCTTGGCTCCCTCCCTCTCAATATTCTCATTTTTTATGCTAGATTTCTATGCTGACAGCATTATAAACAAGGAAAGACAGTATCATCCTTTTGTGCTTTAAATGATCCTAAATATTTTAAAAGAATAAAAAATGTTTATCGAAATAATTACCATTTCTGATGTTGATTTCCAGCCTAAAGAACTTGCTTCAGAATTTCCTATTTTGTTGTTCCAATGGAAACAACTGCTCTATTACCTTTACTATGACGAATCTATTCTATCTTCAATGTCAATGGATATATTTGCTTCACATGAGATTACATTTTGATAATTGATCTCTCTATCACTTTAATAATTCCCTAATGCCTTTTGGACTTAATATTTTTCTAAAGTCAGCATTCATTTAAAAACTGGTCCTCTGTATAGAAATATCATTCTTTTACAGCTCTTTGAAGATTCTCCCTTTTATCTTTTTCAGTAGCATAATTAACAACATGCCTGGTAGTAGCCTTATTTGATCTTCCCCTCTTGGGTAATTTTATCTTTAGCTTTAAGAACTTAACTACACATGCAACTGTTCTAGGGGTTAGAGACTCAAAGTTGATATGGAGAATTTAGTAGTATCCTCTCTGGTTAATTCCTTTTCTGGGATTCTCTTTTTGGCAGCACTGGTTGTCCTGAACGTCTGTCACTGGAGTTCTATTGCCAGAGTAGCCTCTACTGCAGGCTATACTCACACTAAAAGACCTAAGAATTGGTATCTCACCTGTTCCCTTTTTCCATGTGTAACTTCCTTTATTGATCTGCTTGCTTTTGTTCATATTTCCTAGCATTTAGGTGGTTGTTTCCCCTCCTCTGAGGGGCTCTTGTATAGTAGAAGGTTGGGTCTTGTAGGAACCACTCAGCTATACTAGAAATGGCACTTAAAGGGTATGAATTTTTAATAAGTAAACTGACATCTTTAAATTCAGTGAATAAAATTCAAACTGACTCACTTTGTACTACTGCTTGGCTCAGTGATCTGGAAATAAAACCAACTTCATCCTAAACATAAAAGAAATGATAATATGAAGAAAGTTTATAGTGATTTTCCCCTGAGAGGTTTTACTTTTCATAAAGGCAGTTTGGAGGCCACCCGAGATAATACTTTATTTTAATGCCAGAATTTTACCACTCCTCTAAGCTTCTGCAAGACTTACAATGTCTTTTATTTTACAGAAGTAAAAAATGAAGCCAAGAGAAATGATTTGACTGTAATTGTAAAATAGCTTAGAACACATCCAGTCCAACTAGGTCAAATCAATGTAACAAACATATACTAAGCACCATTGCTAAGAGAAGTATACAAAAGTTAGAAATTTTATGTTCTCTTACCTTGAGAGATTGACATTTTGGCAGATGAACGTTGACAGACCCAGAACTATCCTTAATTTACCAAGTGTGCACCAGGAGAATGATAAACACAGAATGCTAGAGCAACACATAAATGGGACACCAAATCCAAAGCTATCATGAGGGGAGCAAGGTATCAGCTGTTTGTTTTACACTAGCAGAAGAGTTGAATCTTAAAGGAGTAGTTAGCCAAAAACTGGGGCTCACTTCCTCCAGGTCACTGTGCCCAGTGTCTGAGAGACTTTTCCTGACCATATTAAAATTGTACTTCTGTTTCTGGTACTCCTTATCTCTTGTCATTTATTTTTTCAATTATTTTACTGTCTCTTAACATGTATTTTTCCTTCTCCAACCCCCCAACTCCAACTAGTACATAAGCTGAATGAGCATAGAACACACCTCCCCACCCCCCGCCTTTTTTATTCACTGCTTCATCTATAGTGTTAGGTTCTAGAAACTGTTCTAACAGGTTCTCAAATATTTGCTACATAAATACATTTGTTAAGTATTGGAAGTGATGAATAGGGGGCAATAAGACTTGAACACATTTGAAAGGCTATACAACATAGCACCAGAAAGCAATATATACAAAGATGTTTGCACCTTGTTCCATGTGTAATGGGGAAATTATCAGAAAGAGAAAAAAAACATATTCACATGAATCACTGATAAATGAGGAGATGATAGACACAAGGGGCAAAAATGGAGTTATTACACTTCATAAGATAATTATGAAAACTATTTTCAACAGAGATCTAGTTTTGTGAAAGAATAAAAAATGTGAAGAGCTAATCCTGAAGATGAACTTATTCAGAATGACAATTCTGCCTTAATTAAATCCTGCCATTTTTGTTAAACTGTTCTGAATATCTACATTATACAAGACTTTTATAGAATCCGGGGCACTAAAATATAAAGGAAATGAGAAGTGTATTGGGTTGAGATGGCAGAAACCATTGAATTAGAAGGATCAATACCTCCAGGAGCACAAGTATGAAAGAAAATGACCTGTTTGAAGCAAATGTGTTACATATAATGAAAATACATGTGGGGAAACTGAAGATGAGATTAGATAATTAGTAAATAATTATGATTTAAATAATTTAAATCATTAAAATAATGCTACAGTAAAAACAGAAATTTTTAATGCATTAGAACCTTTGAAATTAATTAATGAATAAACAAACACAATCACTTGGACTTTAAAAATATGTTAACTACTTGGTCAAAGAAGAGATCAAATATTAATCTACATAATGCCTAGAGAATAATAACATGAATGCTAATTACTTTAACTTCTAATATGGGGCTTAATCAGTGTCCTATATAAAATCAAAGATCCAAATATGAATCTCTAAACAAAAAATAAATTAAAATCAAGAAAATATGTAGAACTTTCAGCAGAATAAAGAATAAATTATATTGCTAAATATGTTCAGAACACATTTGAAACTTGGCTTTCATTCATGATTTAAAAAAAAACTTCAAACAAATTTTTTTAATGTTTTTCTTTTATTTTTGAGAGACAGAGACCATGCAAGCTGGGGGGGGGGGGGTGGCAGAGAGAGAGGGAGACACAGAATCCAAAGCAGGCTCTAGGCTCTGAGTTGTCAGCACAGAGCTCGACGCGGGGCTCAAACCCACAAACTGCGAGATCATGACCTGAGCTGAAGTCAGACACTTAACCGATTGAGCCACCCAGGTGCTCCTAAAAATCTTAAAAAATGGATAAATAACTGAAGATTATATGTCCACATATATATACATATATATATACACATATATATGAAAACTATGCATACATGAAAACTATGTATACATATACACATATATGTATATATATGTGTGTGTGTGTGTAAGTAATCTAGTGTTATTTTAAAAGCTAGCATCATGCTAAATATGAAAACTCTAAGTTCTCATTTAAGTCATAAACTATTGTGATCACTATCACTAAACATTATTGGGTATAGTTAGACCAGTGAAATAGTAAAAATATGCAGTTATACAGGTAGAATCCCTTTTGAGTATGCCTTTTTTCTGCTTCCTGTCTGTACTCTAAAACAGTAATTAACACCTGAATTGGCCTCAAGAAACCCTCATAATACATAATAGCCTAAAACTGAGTTATTCCCATTTGGATAGGCATATGAATGACCTTTGTGATAAGAGTAAATGGATCACAGGCAATCAAGGGGCTCATAATAGCAATGCTGTTATACAAGTTATAAATATTGGATTGAATTGTAGTGCTAATTGAAGCAAGGGAAGGAGAGAGCAAGTGGTTGTTAACAGTCATTCTGGTGACAACCATAATCACCATGATTATGGGTAGACTAGTTTCTTAGTCTTATCCTGAAACTTCTACAATGAGAATTAGAAACGAAGTTTTGAGTTCTGAAGTCAAGTCATAGGTGGATAATGAGTACATCTCTGTGTTAAATATTAAAAGGATTATTTAGCTCTTGTAGCTAAGAGTCAGGCCTGTGCCATGATTGAATAGTTGCAGAGAGAAAAAGCCGTTTTAACATAAGTAGAGCTGAATTGCTTTGCACAGTTTACCTCATTACCTGTAAGGTTGCCTATTTTGTGTGGTTTGGAGCAAAAGACAGGTATGTAGTAGATCCAGGTTCTATTGTAAGGCTTTTCTATTTGTTTCCATGTTACTACCTACAACCAGGTAGAAGAAGGAATTGATACACTGTCCAGAATGGTATATCATGAACACCAACATGAAAGTGGATAGTTGCTGAACTAGGGGATATAAAGTTTTTTGTCTGATAACTGATGTGATTCACTGGGTTTCTTCTTTGTGCTCCATTTTCTTGTAATGTTAGTCATTGAGAAACCACAACAACCCAAGTAAGACTGAGTCCTATAGAGATGGAGATTTGGTTCCCCTCCTTTAAGAAAAATTCCTAAAGTAATGGCAGTGGGTAAAGAGAATACAGAATGGGTACTAGAATTAACAGTTTTGGTTCTGTGATTGACTCCAGTGGTGAAAACCATAGCCGTTATGTTTTAGTGTACTTAATTATTTTTCTCTTTCTTTGGTACTATTTCCAAACAGTATGATGGGAATTAAGGTTATGATTTAGGTTCTATGTGAGGGTATCACCTGAACTATGTAGTAATGGTAGGGCTTCCTATTTCCCTGTTTTGTTCTGTAATAGGTAAGGAAAGAAGCTCCTTAGGTTAAATTCACTTTCAGTTTATACATATGATAAACAAGTAAGTAAATGTTTCTGCGTTGTCTGTAATGATACGGCAAGATCACCAAGACATCCTGGTAAATTGAAACAGCAAGAGAGAATATTTTTTAATGTTACCTTGAAGAGTAAGGTGTGTTTGTGCGTGTGTATGTTTGTACGTGTGCTTTTACACTCACATAGACATTTGTTCAAATAAAAATCATGCTTCTTAAAAGGTACGTAGTAAATATCCTTTGGAGGAAAAAAAGGTGGCTGAGGGACAGAAAAAGAAGAATGTCTTACTTTTAATTAACTTAATATTAATTGTTCATCTTTTATAAAAGCTGTAAATTATTTTATTTAACCTATATGCATACTTTACATGTTCAAAAAGTAAAATTTAATGATAAAAACTACTTAAAAACCTTAATATCATATTAGTGGGCAAAAGAGGAAAATTTCAGAAAATGCAAAAAAATGTTTTAACTAAAATTGTACATATAGTGTTAAGTTTTAAACATCAAAAAAATTGAGAGAAAAGTTTTTTTTATCATAAGAGTAGTGTATGCAAGCCTCAAAAGACAGTATATGGTATATAGTAGAGCTATACTACTATAGTTTACTAATGTTTACTATACAGTAAACATTTGTTGAATGAGGAATTTACTTATGGTGAAATACCAGAAATGCTCCCATTAGAATCAGGAAAATATTTGGTCTCCACTATCAAATGTTACTCCTTAAAATAGAGAAGTGGGGTGCCTGGGTGGCTCAGTAGTTAAGTGACCAACTTCAGCTCAGGTCATGATCTCTCAGTTCATGAGTTCGAGCCCTATGTCTGGCTCTGTGCTGACAACTTGGAGCCTGGAGCCTGCTTTGGATTCTGTGTCTCCCTCTCTCTCTCTGCCCCTCCCCACTCATGCTCTGTCTCTCAAAACAATAAATGTTTAAAAAAATTAATAAAAGAGTGGATCTAAAATTATTAACCAATTAGGTAAGACAATGAAAGATATACAAAAACTTGAAAATAGGGAAAACAAGAAAGTACCAACTAAAAAGCTGTTAACCTAGAAAATCTAAATAGCTACTAGAATTAATAGAATTTGCTATTACCATAGGCTGACAAATTAATACCTGTTTTTTTTAAATGTTCATTTTGAGAGAGCAAGTGCAAGCAGGGGAGGGGCAGAGATAGGAGACACAGCATCCAATGCAGGCTTCACGCTGTCAGCATAGAGCCCAACATGGGGCTCTATCCTACCAACTGTGAGATCATGACCTGAACCAAAATTAAGGGTCAGATGCTTAACAGGTGAGCCATTCAAGCACGTCTAATATCTTTATATGGAGATATCTCCTATATTTTAATTATATCATCATCATTTTAAAACTTAAGAGCTACACAGAACTGCGAATTTGCCTTTACATATTTCCAAATATCCTACCCAAATCACATAATATTTATAATCAGAAAACAAATATTCTTTCAATCCATTGTATTTAATAACTTGCTAAGAATTCAGTTGTGTCTCATCAAATATATTTTAGGAATCAGGTGTTTGTTTTCTTTTATGTATAACCTAATAACAGCCAACCATTAAACATGCACCCAAATTTAATTTATTAATCAGTGGTCAATTAATAGTCTTTGGATGTCTTCTCTAATTATCAGAGTACTAATTTGGCATTAATGTTTCAATTAAAATGTTGGCCAGGAAGGACATCTGGAAAAGTTTACATCTACTAAGGGCTCTGTAGTAGATTGTAAGAATGGCTAAACTTCAACTCTTTGGTACTCCATCTTTTGCAATGTCACTTTATAGTTCTTTCCATTAAGAACTGTGGTATATTGTAGTATAGTGCCCCACCCTGTTGTCTAGCTGTCCTTGGAACTTGCTTTGGCCAGTAGAATATGGTGGAAGTGATCATTGTGCCAGTTCTGAGCTGAGACTTCAAAAAGTTTGACACAGCCTTTGAAACCCTACCTAGAAGATGAAAGAGCCTGTGCTAAGCTGCTTGAGGACTATTGGTGACATGGACCAAGTCAGGCTTGTTCTGCCAGCTGAGTCCCCAAAGTGATAGTACCTAAATAAGTTTCCTGCTTAATGTACAGCACAGGAAAGCCTAGCTGATCCCAGACTAGAAGTTCAGATCTATTTTCAGACAAATAATTGGTTGTTCTTTGAAGCCACTAAATTTTGAGGCAGGTACACAACAATGGCTAACTGATGCAGGCTCAGACATAGAAAATGGAACACATTCTGGTATTTTTATCTTTGAGAAATTACCATTGACTTGAGGGTTAATTGTTCTCTAGCTCTTGAGGCTACAATAGGCCAGATTATGATTAAAAACCATGGAAACCATCGAAACTCCCCATAGATGGTAACATAGAGGCGCATTAATCTAGAGCCAGATTTTAACAACTTTTAAAACCCTAGTCTAATTTTTCTACTGTGTGTTTAGCTCACTTTCATTTTTGGCATGACTGTAGGCTTACCCTTCTCTAATGGAAAAATGTACTATTCAAGGTATAGTAGACATTTGCTTTTTAAGTTTTAAGGGTTTAAGGTTAGTTCTTATTTTCTATCTAACAATGTACCCAATAGTAAGTGGACAAACTAATCTAGAGGATTTTATCCAATATTGTACCCAATAATGAGTACGCAAAATTAATCTGGATGATTTAAAAGGAAGGGATGGAAAACAGAAGGAAGAGACCACTCCATTCCAGTAAGGGATCAAAAGAGCAATAGAAGTGGTGCCTGGGTGGCTTGGTTAAGCGTCCAACTTCAGGGTTAAGCGTCTGACTTTGACTTGGGTAATGATCTCGTAGTCCTAGGTATGAGCCCCAGGTCGGGCTCTGTGCTAACAGCTCAGAGACTAGAGCCTGCTTCAGATTCTGTGTCTGCCTGTCTCTGTCTCTCTGCCCCTCTGCCATTCAGGTTCTGTTTCTCAAAAAACGAATAAATGTGAAAAAAAAGTTGTTTTTAAAAGAAATAGAGTAGAAATAGAAATTTTTTTAAAAAGAAAGGTGAACAAACCTCACTTTTCCATGTGCTTACTTTTTTTTTTCTTTTTAAGAGAGAGCGCACATGGTCATGTGGAGAAGGGACAGGGGGAGAGAGAACCTCAAGCAGGCTCCATGATGGGTGTGGACTCTGGGCTCTATCTCCCAACCCTAAAATCATGACCTGAGCTGAAATCAAGAGTTGGGCGTTTAACTGACTGAGCCTCCAGGCGCCCCCCCCATGTGAATTACTTTTAATTGTTGCTGCTTGATGTCTGAGATAAGCTTCTAGCCAACCACAAGATAAATTTTTACTTTAACAAAAACACATTTGTTTCTATTTTTTTTTTTTTTGCATCCAAATATTTAGCACGTATCACCCATTTCTGTATACTAGGCATGTACTTGACTTTCAAATACTCTTGCAAATTACCTTTGGTTAGTCATTGTCAATCACTTATGGTGGTACCTTCCTGTTTGAGTAGACTCTTATGAGATTTGTCACTTAAAAAGAAAAATTTGGCACTTCAAACTAATCTAGTGGTGTGCTGGAGCTGGCTCATATGTACTGACAAGAATCATTTTCAAGAATTTTGCTAGTTGACTGTCAAACATAGGTTTATAATATACTTATATACACAACTATTTCAGAAGTGCAGTTATTAAACTGTAAAGCAATTTGTAATTTGTAAGCAAATCCCTGAATGTGCCTGACACAGAACATATGTATTGCATCAATACATATCAGTTATTGTATCAGTAACTAACCTTGGTTTCATTTTATTTTTCTTGATTTTTGTTTTTAACTTTCTCAAGTTACATCACAGGGCTTATTTTAAAGGACATCTTTTATATATTTTGGTAAGTAATTTTAAATTAGATGGAAGGCAAAGATAAGTCAATCTAACTTAACACAGTGGTCTATGGTTATTATTTTATTCTCTTCCTCAAAGGGGTCCTCAAAGACTGTGGTTATAGTTACAACTTGCTGACCCCTTTCTGGTGATACTTCTATCAAGTAGCTCCTGTTAGGTCACAGATTTTTATTTCTTCAGTACTGTCAAAATTGGGCATGAAAATGAAAATGTTTATGGAGTTTTTCTACATTCTCTAGAATAACTTCGTGTGTTGTGATCATTGATTTGGAATAATATTCCACTGTCTGGAAGTACCATAGTTTATTTGTCCATTTACCTACTGAAGAACATCTTGGTTGCACCTAGGTTTGGGCAATTAAGAATACAGCTGCTATCAACGTTCTTGTGCAAGTTCTTATGTGGACTTAAGTTTTCAACTTGTTTGGGTAAATACCAAGGAGCATAATTGCTGGATCTTCTGTTAGAGCATGTTTAGTTTTGTAAGAAACCTCCAAAGTGTCCCCCAAACAGCTTTGCCATTTTGTGTTCCCACGAACAATAAATGATAATTCCTGTTGCTCACATCCTTGTAGCATTTGGTGTCATCAGTGTTCTGGAATTCAGCCATTCTATTAGGTGGGTAGTATAACTTCTCATTAATTTAATTTGCATTTCTTAATATATGATGTGGAACATATTTTCATATACTTATTGCCATCTGTATATCTTGTTTTGAGATATTTAAAGTCTCGGGCCTATATTTTGATCACGTTTGCTCAGTGTTCAGTTCTTTGTATATTTTGGGTAATGGTCCTTTGTTAGATGGGTTTTTTTGTTTATTTACAAAAGAAAAATTCTGTGTCTTGTTGTCTAATTCTCCTGATAATATCTGCAAAGTAGAAATTTTAAATTTTAACTCCAGCTTTATGAATTACTTTTTTTAACATTTTATTTTATTGAGAGAGAGAGAGAGAGAGAGAGAACATGAGCATGGGAGGGGCAGAGAGAAGGGGAGACACAGAATCTGAAAGAGGCCCCAGGTCTGAGCTGTTAGCACAGAGCCCAATGCGTGGCTCGAACTAAAAAAAACCACGGGATCATGACCTGAGCCAAAGTTGGACGCTTAACCAACTGAGCCACCCAGGCACCCTGATTATGAATTATTTCTTGCATGGATTATGTCTTTAGTGTTGTATCTAATAAGGCACCATCATACCCAAGGTCATCTTGGTCTTCTCCTGAGTTACCTTCAAGAGATTTTATAGTTTTGTATTCTATATTTAGGTCTATAATCCATTGTAAGGAAATTTTTGTGTAGTTCTGTAAGATCTATGTTTAAACTATTTGTTCATGTGAATGTCCAGTTGTTCCAGTATCCTTTGTCAAAGAGATTGCATTTGTTCTTTGTATTGCCTGTACTCCTTTGTCAAAGATCAGTTGACAATATTTATGGGGGTCTCTTTCTCTATTCAGTTCCATTGATCTATTTACTTAACCAGTCTCGCATTCTCTGTAATCTCTTTTTCTTGGAGTATGGTTGACAGACCATACACTCCCTTGATTATGGTAGGTTTATGGTAAATCTTGAAGTCCTGTAGCTTCAGTTCTCCAACTTTGTTCTTCAATAGTCTATGTTCTCTTCAATATTGAATATTTTCCTTCCATGTCTTTTGCCTCGCCATGTGATCTGAAGAGTCAATTTATCGTATCCATAAAATAACTATTAGCTTGTCAGTCATTGTATAGGAAACTTGTGGATATGGCAGTAAGGTGCAGGTGAGAGGGAGCTTTCCATAATTTTAAAATGAAATCCTTATCTTTTAATGGGCCTGGGTTTTGGTACTGTGTTCTTCACAAGTGTTTCCCCAGTGGTATACCATTTTTCCTAGTTCTCCTAATTCCCTTCACACTTGCAGCATTTCCATTCATTTCCTTGAAGACCTGACCCTTAGGGAGTGTCCGCTCATTCTGCTGCCCTGCCCTTTGGTAAGATAAGTCTAGAGGTGCCTGAAATAGGAATTGTGCACTTCCTTCAGAGGGATAAGATGACATCCACCTTTCTCCTGTGGAGGAAGCTTTGGCACATACTGTACAGTGATGACCCTTCCACTCTACTTTGACATCATGAGAGGATCTTTTTGGCATCTTCAACATTAGAATCTATTGGGAGTTGTTGGGGAGGAAGAATTTATTATACCCTTCAAGGTCCTTCTAGCTACACAAAGAATCAAATTGACATGAGACAGAATAACAGAAGAAATAAGAACATATGTACAGGGAGTCAACACAGATACGGAAGTTCCAAAGACCAGCAACATTATCCTTATATGAACCAAGGGTCTGAGGATACAAAGGGAGAAAGGCCATTAGTAGGAGGGTAAGACATGTTAAGAAAATAAAGGTTGCCCCATTATTCAGATAAATGTTTTTAGGTGAAGAGGAATCTGTTAATTACTCTTTCTGGTGCACGCAGGCAGTTGAGGGGCATAAAGACCCTTTCCTGAATCTGCTGGGTTTTGATTGCTTTTAACCCAAATGTTGATTTTGGGGAGGCCTTCCCTCAGCTCCCAAAGGATTCTGGAGCTAATGTCCACAAATATTGTGCAGCCCCCAAGACTGCAGCCCCAATGTGTTTCTTACTCTCATGCTCATGTACATTCAGTCTTAGGAATCTATCAAAATTACCATTCAAATATTTGTATTTGTTAATGGCTCTAAGAAGCTCCTGTAGATAAGCAGGTCTTGGTTGTGACCCTCTGGATATGCCTGACCCTAATTTCAAGGTAGCAGTTTGCCCTGCAACCTCAGTTCTCTGATTGGTACACAGACAATTACTGGTTTTTCTAGTTTTTTTTTTTTTCTTGTAAAGATGAGAGTAAAGACTTGCAGGTGATTTACATTTTGAAGCAGAAACTGTAAGTCTTCTTTCCCTACTTATTTTCATGTTTTTTGCTTTTTTAAACCATGATTAAAATGTTCTCAGTATGAAATCCTACTTCATCTACAAGCTATAAAATTGGTCTGCCTTTAAAATATTTATATGTGAATACATAAACATGTGTATGTATTTCCACTATATAGTTGTTGAGTCATGAGGTCATAAAGAATAAGGTCCTTTTCACATATTCAAATGTCTTTCTTACTGTGAGAAACAAATACCAAAGATTCTGAATGTCTTTTTTTTTCCTCCTTGTACTTTTATTGAGTTTGCCACTTACTAGGTGATCTTGTCAACAAACAAAAATAATAATAAAAATAATCATCACCATCAAATAATGCCTTCCATGCAGGATTGCTATGGATATTAACTGATGCAATCTATGAAAAGTGTCTTGTGAGGACTCAAATCTAGCCATTCTTATAGATTGAGATCACTGTCAGTTGATAATAAAACTGCTTTATTGGAGGTATTGACAGGACATGAATGTAGAAGAAATCGTCCTTTTTTTAAAAAAAAAAAAGCATCACATAGTATCACATAGGATGTAGGATTTTTTTTTAAGTTTTATTTTCAGAGAGAGAGAATGACAGCAGAAGAGGGGCAGAGAGAGAGAGGGAGACAAAGAATCTGAAGCAGGCCCTAGTCTCTGAGCTGTCAGCACAGAACCCCATGTTTCAACCCCAGGAACCACAAGATCATGACCTGAGTCAAAGTCGGATGGTTAACCGATGGACCACCTGGGCACTCATAGGATGTAGGATTTTTAAACTCCTAACGTACATGAAAAAAAGCATATAACTTTGCTAAATAGACATATTTGGGAAAGGCACTCCATGTAGAGGGAACCTCATGTATGAAGGTATGCTGTGAAATTTGGAGGCAGTTAGCAAACATAAATGGAAAGAAAATTGGAAAATCTAAGAGTAATGACATTTACTTGACCTTCTTAAATGGAAAAAGGAGGGAGCAAGAACAAAAATCATTACTTTAGCTGTCCTGGAAAAGCAGAATGGTAAAGCAGTTATATATTCTTTCTTCCTGTTTCAGTGGTTGTACGTTTTGTTTATTGATGTTCCAGTTTTTCTGAGAAACCCTTTATCCCACTAAAGTACTTTTATCTGTTCTCTACAATGGCCATTGTTTATACATTTTCCTGATTGTCTTCTTTTTTTTTCTTTCTTAGACTTTCAATCATAGGTGTTAAGTTTAAGCTCTTGGCCAGCGATTGAGTTACGTGTCTGAGAAAAGATATGAATAAATTAGTTGGTCTATATGAAAATTATCTGGTAGAGGAGAAAAACAAGCAAAACAAAATGAAAATGAACAAAACTATCTGGAAATAGTTCACTACAATATAAAAGGTTTGGGTACATGGAATACAATGCTTCCAAAATGGAAGCAAGGAAACCTTTGTTGAAAACCTCCTATGGACTAGGCCTAGTGTGGTTTATATTTACGTAATCCTTACAATCTATGGCACGATAGTTTGTTCTCTATTTTACAGTTAGGGAAAAAAATATTCCGAGGGTAAGAAAGTGGTTGAGGTAATAAATAATACGAACTTCTTGAGTATAGATTTCTGTGGTTTGCTTAACTTTGAATTCCTTCTGCCTTACAGTGTGCATGAGACAAACAAAGTGCATATTTCCTGACTGAATGAACTCAAAGTCATGTTTTCAATGTCAAAAGTATAGAAATCCTAGAGGGGAGTAGTTCATTCTGCTTTAGGACGAGGAGGTATATGGGCAAAGGAGAACTGAGAGAAACTTTGCTTGCAGAAATTGACCTTTGACCTGGGTCTTTTAGTAAGTAAATACTGGATTATAAACTCCTTATTGCAAACATAAAACTCATTTTAAAGAAGTCTATAATTCTATAATTCCTTGAGATATTTGGTAGCTTCTTGACACTCTGAATGATATTGAAGAAAAATGATTGTGAAAAAATGTTTTTGTTTCTGGCTTTTTGCAACAAATTAGAATTCTCACTTTTTTCCTTTGGAGAAAGTCAGGATTTCTTAGAGACTTTCCAAATAATGATTTTCATATCATGTATTTCATCTCTCTTTCACTCCTTAGAACTTTGATTCTTAAAAAATTTTGTAATGCATGCTAAAAACATAAGCAGACTTTAATAGGCTTTCTTCTGAAAATATAATTTACTTTGCCTTTTATTCTACCTTCCCTTCATTTAAATATTCTCCTAAAGAGTAATGATTTGCCCAAAAGTTTTCATACAGAGCTGAATTCTTGAGTTCTGATGTCTCTCAAATTCCATTTATTTCTAAATCTTTAGATTGGAGTACTACATTCGCTGACTCCTAAAATAGGTTTGTGAAAAAGACTAGTATCTTTATTTTTTCCAAGACCTCTTACTCTACTCATTTTGGTCTCTTTATATTCACCAAGGAAAGCATCATGGGAAGAACTTCAGTTTAGTTTGACCTTCTCTTATATTTTTCATCACGTTGATGCTACCAATTTTGGCATCTCATGTTCGGTCTTCAATTTTCAGTAGTTACACTCAAATTTAATCACCTTCAACAAAATATTAATCACTTTTAGAGAAACCATTGCCTTTCTTCATTCTTTGACAGTGTTATATTATTACCCTTATCCACAAACTTCTTGAGGTGGAGTATTCTCATTCCTGATAATTCTTACTGTAAATGTCTTTTTATTCCAGTGGGATTTATATTTATAACCCATCAGTTTCTATAGCTTTTCAAATGTCAACAGTTGATATTCTCATTGCACAAACAAATAGAGAATTTGCATCTTCCATTCTTTCTTGCACTTGCTGCGATATATGCTGTCTTCAAGCACTGCCATTTGAACGGTCCAACTCCCCTATGAGAAATGTTTCTATTCATCTAACCTAAATGTTTCTTGCTTAAGTGACTCTCATTTACTCTTCTTTGAATCCTTGGAGACATAAGCAATAACCCACTAATAACTGACCTCATCTTTCTTTCTAAATGTTTTTTTGGAACATTGCCTGCTCTTCTCCAGAACAGCACTTTTCAACGCATGTTATTCCATGGAACAATGGCTTTGTCAAGGCTAGGAAAGGAAAAAACAAAAAGGTTCTGTGGTGAAATGAATTCAGTCACTGCCACAAAACCAGCCTTCTTGTTGGATGCACATTTACTAACCTATTAATGACTCTGTAAGCTTTAAAGCAAAGAAGCCTGTTTTAGCTTTCTTACTTGGAACTTCTCAACCTCATTTCACCGTGGCTTAATTTTTCATCTTAACTCTGTGAACATTCCATGAAAAACATTTTGGGAACTACTAGATCGGTTTTCCTTTTTTAATGTTTTCAACACTTACCTATTTTCCACGATTTGTTGATTTAATTATTTTCAAAGTCAGTATATTTTGAAGAGTTATAAATTGTGCACAATATTCTGGTAAGGGTCAGATGAATTTAAAATAGAATGGAGAAAATTCTTTCAGACCCTTGCAGAGTATGGTAACTTTAATATATTTTGGTATCCTTCTCATTCTTTCCTATACTGAGGAAAACTACCAGTGCATGGATGCCATAATCAAATGGTAATCTGCATTCATCCCCAAGTTTTTCCTCCTTGTTTATTAGCCATCCAATCAAAAGTGCAACTTCTTTACATTCTCATGATTACATGATATAAAAAAGGCACTGAAGACAATTATATTGAAATATTCCTCTATTGCCATATACTTGTTAGTGTTGACTATTCCTGTAAGGTTACAGAGGTTAGTTCTTCTCTTTTAAGATCAAGAGAACAAGATGATTTAAGGAATTGGGCCAAAGCAAATCTTTGAATCCCTGAGACATTAGCTGGTGCTTAACTCATGAATTTTTCTACTTTTCTAGCAAGCATCTGGCAATTGTTCGAATGCAGGTCAAAAATGAGAAATGTAAATTAAAGTATGAGGAATCAGTGAAGTATGAATTTGACAATTTGATAGGACTTCTCCTCTCCATACAAAATGTCAATAAAGATCACAGAAAATGGTTATTGCTTTCATTTTGATAATTTCACCTTCCATATGAAGCAAAACAGATCTTTAGAATTTATTTTGCTTCGCAAGTGTTTTAAGAAAGGAAAACTTTCTAATTGCCACCTTGATGTTTCATTTAATTAGGAATTGAAGAGGATAATACCAAGTAACTCAATGTAAAAATTTCATGGGTTAGGGGCTTTAAATTCTTTTTTAAAAAAAAATTAGTGTTTATTAGTTTTTGAGAGAGACAGAGACATAGAGCAAGCAGGGGAGGAGCAGAGAGAGAGGCAGGTACAGAATCTAAAGCAGGTTCCAGGTTCTGAGCTGTCAGCACAGAGCCCAACGGGGGACTCCAGCTCACAAATTACGAGATCATGACCTGAGCAGAAGTCAGATGCTCAACTGACTGAGCCATCCAGGCACCCCAAAGGGGCTTTAAATTCTTAATGGTACTTCCCGTGTACCTTTTCTAATAGATTAGTTTGGATGTGTATGTTTATAAAATTATAGCTTAGGTCTTTACTCTTAGAACCTTCCAATACATTTCTCATATTTCTGTTACCTTTCTAAATTTAGATCCATTAAGGATGCTTCTTTCTAATAATTCACATATAGGACCCAAGTGAGTATGGGACAGAGCCACACTATTATGATGGCATTCAGTGCCCTTCTCGGCCTGGGACAAACCTTCCTCTGCCTGTTCGCCAGAGCATCCTCATGGCTCCACTTGTGCACCACACACATTGTACTCTCTGTAACGTTGTGCAGTGTACAGACCTTGACATGAACTGCAGCTGAGGATGCCTTTTGGAGTTAATGATGTGACATTTCTTCTCTGCTCATTCTCTTATCTTACACTGAATTTTACAGTAAGTTTTTTCTTTTCAAGTTCTGGTATTTTACACTGTTGACCATTTTCAGATGCTCTTGTTTGGAAAGACTCTCTGTTTTCAATCTTTAAACTTGCAGGCATTCTTCAGGATCAAGTTAAGACTACACCCATTCTCTCTAAAGACTATTGTGACTTACAACTGTAACTGCTTATTGTGAATTATCATTATTTATTTTTTACATATTTTTCTCAAGTTTTATTTGCTTGTAACAACTAGTAGGGAGTATATTGGTTTCCTGTTACTGCTGTAATAAATTATCACAAGCATGGTGGCTTAAAACCACACAAATTTATTGTGTTACAGTTCTAGAGGTTAGAAATCTGAAATGAATGCTACTGGGCAAAAATCGAGGTGTCATCAGGGCTATATATTTTATTTTTCTAGAAGTTTTAGGAGAGCATCTATTCCCTTGCCCTTGTAGGTTTTAGAGGCTTGCTTACCTTCCTTTGTTCATGGCCCCTTCTCCCATCTTCAAAGTCAGCAGTGTGACATCTTCAAACTCTGACCATTTTCTTTTACTTCTAAGATTCTTACATGATTCTACTCAGCCTACCTGGATAATCTGTGATAATCTGTTTAATTCCATATCCTTAATTTAAAGACAAAATTCCTTTTGTCACATAAGGTAACAAATTTACAGGTTTTGTGGTTATGACCTAGTCCTTTTTGAAGGGTTGTTATTCTGCTTACCATACCTCACCGTTGAATCTAGAACGTCTTGCATAGTTCCTAGTGCAAACTTACTACAAAATTAATGACTATTCTAGTTATTAGTTTCCGATTCAATTTTTATATTATGAAATTCCGGAGGCTAGGTAGCATGTCTTAATAATTTCTATATCCCCATGTTTTACTTAATGCCTAGTGTATAATACATTAAAAATAAAACTTTATTGAACCAATAAATTGTGTAAGAGACACAACAGAATTCAGCCTCTAATGAAAATGTCTAATGAACTGTTTATGCGTATAAAAAAAAGACTTTCTAGGTGTTATGATTTGGGGTCTGTTAAATCCTCTTCCAGATTAATTTTTCATCCTGTGAGTCAGAAGGGAAAGTGGAAATCTTAAAGTGCTGGTAGCCTCTTTTGGAACATCTAGGCCCTCTTTGATCCCCTTCTTGCATCATTTCTCAGCTAATGTCTCAGATCCATTATCGATTTTAGTGATGCAGATTGTAGTTCATCATTTTATGTAATTCAGACCTGCATGGACTTGGTGAAGTGCAAAAACAAAACAAAACAAAAACAAAACAAAAAAAACCCAGAAAATCTGAATAATGTAGGAGTATAATACACTGTTTGGAAATATCAATGACCTTATAACCTTAAGTTTTTGAGTGGTTGTTGTATTTTATATTTCAATTTTCTTGTGTAGTCTATGGGTCCTAACCATTGAATTCTGGTTCAAGAGATGCATCTAAAAGTTATGCCAGGACAACATGATTGAATTCAAGGAAAGCTTGCCATCCTTATGTTCATACCCCATAATTACGGTAATTATCACCTAAAAACACTTACTGTTATTCCACTTTCAAATTAAGGAGCACATAAATGCTATGATATAATGAAATATTCCTTCTTTGCTGACATTCAGTGCAGTGCTCGGCATAGAGTAGTTACTCAATAAATACTTACTGAATGAAAGCCATTCATACTAGTGTGTTATCCCTGATCCTGAAATCTTCTTCACTCCTCTCATCTTGTGTAACCACTGTGTAAATTTCTCTATGCCAGTTAAGGAAATGCTACATGGTTTCTTTAACATGAACCAAGTTTTCATCACTTGAAAATGTTATTTATTCAAAAATGTTTTGTTTCTTCTTAAAACGATATATATTGGATCCCATGTATATATACTCTTACCTTCCCAAGCTTAAATCAATCCAGTAACTCCTGCTTTTCTTCAGAGGTCTGAGGAGTGTTCTATGAAGATGTCATCGGCATTTTTTATGTTCATGAGTTATACTTTGGAATTGTAAACATCTAGTGGAAGAAAATGTCTATTGTTTTAATTTTCAGACTTTAAGTATTTTAAAAAGGCAACATTATCTCTTATTGGTTCATTAATATGCTATAGTCATTCCTGAGTTCAAGACTCCTAAAATGCATTTCTTCTTTGTTCCACCTTTTCAACTTTGCTTATTTTTCCATATGCAGCTATAGGCCTTTTTATTAGCCTTTCACAAATAGTGCTATTAGGTTTCCTCTAGTGATAGAATTGGATACTTAATCACTTACCTCAGTTTCCCAGTCTCTTCTGAATATTAGAATCACTTGGGCATGTATTTAAATACATAGATAATCAGATCTTTGTCCCAGAAATTCTAGTTCAATAGTGCTGAGCAAAGTCTCAGGAGTATATACTGCAGTGTTCACAGAACTTTTCTCTAGGGAATTTAAAGAAACACTAACTTTCACTGATGGTTCAGGACATTAACTATACCAGTAGTAGGATGCGTCCTTACAGTCACATAACTCAGCTACTCTTTGAGGGCTCAAATCTCCTGTATACATTTCTACCACATAGTCATACATTTTATGCTTGTGAAGAAGTGTCTTCTACTTTTTATGGCCCGGATACAAATCATTTTCTAATATGGTGCCAAAATCCATTTTCTTAGAGTTAGTAGCTTTGACCTTTGGGGATACAAAGTTAGATCTTCCTTCTAAAGGACAACCACTCACTTAGGAAATAAAGTCTGTTGTATCTGACTAACCCCTTTGTTTTCTAAAATTCAAGTCTTCAGTTCTGTTGACATTCCCCAAAAGGCAGCCCCTTGGTCCATATGTTCAGTATTGTAGCCACTACCTGCATGTGACCATTTGAGAAAATGAAATGTGGTCAATGTCACTAAAGAATTGAGTTCATAATTTTACTTCAATTTACATTTTTAAAAATAAATTAAATTTATTGTCAAATTGGTTTCCATACAACACCCAATGCTCATTACAAAAGATGCCCTCTTCAATACCCATCACCCACCCTCCCCTCCCTCCCACCCCCCATCAGCCCTCACTTTGTTCTCATTTTTTAAGTCTCTTAGCTTTGGCGCTCTCCTACTCAAACCTCTCTTTTTTTTTTTTCCTTCCCCTCCCCCATGGGTTCCTGTTAAGTTTCTCAGGATCCACATAAGAGTGAAAACATATGGTATCTGTCTTTCTCTGTATGGCTTATTTCACTTAGCATAACACTCTCCAGTTCCATCCGCGTTACTACAAAGGGCCGTATTTCATTCTTTCTCATTGCCACATAGTACTCCATTGTGTATATAAACCACAATTTCTTTATCCATTCCTCAGTTGATGGACATTTAGGCTCTTTCCATAATTTGGCTATTGTTGAGAGTGCTGCTGTAAACATTGGGGTACAAGTGCCCCTATGCATCAGTACCCCTGTATCCCTTGGGTAAATTCCTAGCAGTGCTACCCTATGACTGGGTCATAGGGTAGGTCTATTTTTAATTTTTTGAGGAACCTCCACACTGTTTTCCAGAGTGGCTGCACCAGTTTGCATTCCCACCAATAGTGCAAGAGGGTTCCCGTTTCTCCACATCCTCTCCAGCATCTATAGTCTCCTGATTTGTTCATTTTGGCCACTCTGACTGGCATGAGGTGATACCTGAGTGTGGTTTTGACTTGTATTTCCCTGATGAGGAGCAACGTTGAGCATCTTTTCATGTGCCTGTTGGCCATCCGGATGTCTTCTTTAGAGAAGTGTCTATTCATGTTTTCTGCCCATTTCTTCCCTGGATTATTTGTTTTTTGGGTGTGGTGTTTGGTGAGCTCTTTATAGATTTTGGATACTAGCCCTTTGTCTCATATGTCATTTGAAAATATCTTCTCCCATTCTGTCGGTTGCCTTTTAGTTTTGTTGATTGTTTCCTTTGCTGTGCAGAAGCTTTTTATCTTCATAAGGTCCCAGTAGTTCATTTTTGCTTTTCATTCCCTTGCCTTTGGGGAGGTGTCAAGTAAGAAATTGCTACAGCTGAGGTCAGAGAGGTCTTTTCCTGTTTTCTTCTCTAGGGTTTTGATGGTTTCCTGTCTCACATTCAGGTCCTTTATCCATTTTGAGTATATTTTTGTGAATGGTGTGAGAAAGTGGTCTAGTTTCATCCTTCTGCATGTTGCTGTCCAGTTCTCCCAGCACCATTTGTTAAAGAGACTGTCTTTTTTCCATTGGATATTCTTTCCTGCTTTGTCAAAGATGAGTTGGCCATACGGTTGTGGCTCTAGTTCTGGGGTTTCTATTCTATTCCATTGGTCTATGTGTCTGTTTTTGTGCCAATACTATGCTGTCTTGATGATTACAGCTTTGTAGTAGAGGCTAAAGTCTGGGATTGTGATGCCTCCTTCTTTGGTCTTCTTCTGCAAAATTACTTTGGCTATTCGGGGCCTTTTGTGGTTCCATATGAATTTTAGGATTTCTTGTTCTAGTTTCGAGAAGAATGCTGGTGCAATTTTGATTGGGATTGCATTGAATGTGTAGATAGCTTTGGGTAGTATTGACATTTTGACAATATTTATTCTTCCAACCCATGAGCATGGAATGTTTTTCCATTTCTTTGTATCTTTTCAATTTTCTTCATAAGCTTTCTATAGTTTTCAGCATACAGATCTTTTACATCTTTGGTTAGATTTATTCCTAGGTACTTTATGCTTCTTGGTGCAATTGTCAATGGGATCAGTTTCTTTATTTGTCTTTCTGTTGCTTCATTATTAGTGTATAAGAATGAAACTGATTTATGCACATTGATTTTGTATCCTGCGACTTTGCTGAATTCATGTATCAGTTCTAGCAGACTTTTGGTGAAGTCTATCGGATTTTCCATGTATAATATCATGTCATCTGCAAAAAGTGAAAGTTGACTTCATCTTTGCCAATTTGGATGCCTTTGATTTCCTTTTGTTGTCTGATTGCTGATGCTAGAACTTCCAGCACTATGTTAAACAACAGCGGTAGAGTGGACATCCCTGTCGTGTTCCTGATCTCAGGGAAAAAGCTCTTAGTTTTTCCCCATTGAGGATGATGTTAGCTGTGGGCTTTTCATAAATGGCTTTTATAATCTTTAAGCATGTTCCTTCTATCCCGACTTTCTCGAGGGTTTTTATTAAGAAAGGATGCTGACATCAATTGACAGGATCATATGGTTCTTATCTTTTCCTTTATTAATTTGATGTATCACATTGATTTGTGAATGTTGAACCAGCCCTGCATCCCAGGAATGAATCCCACTTGATCATGGTGAATAATTCTTTTTATATGCTGTTGAATTCGATTTGCTAGTATCTTACTGAGAATTTTTGCATCCATATTCATCAGGGATATTGGCCTGTAGTTCTCTTTTTTTACTGGGTCTCTGTCTGGTTTAGGAATCAAAGTAATACTGGCTTCATAGAATGAGTCTGGAAGTTTTCCTTCCCTTTCTATTTTTTGGAATAGCTTGAGAAGGATAGGTATTATCTCTGCTTTAAATGTCTGGTAGAACTCCCCTGGGAAGCCATCTGGTCCTGGACTTTTATTTGTTGGGAGATTTTTGATGACTGATTCAATTTCTTCGCTGGTTATGGGTCTGTTCAAGCTTTCTAATTTTTCCTGATTGAGTTTTGGAAGTGTGTGGGCGTTTAGGAATTTGTCCATTTCTTCCAGGTTGTCCAGTTTCTGGCATATAGTTTTTCATAGTATTCTGTGATAATTGCTTGTATTTCTGAGGGATTGTTTGTAATAATTCCATTTTCATTCATGATTTTATCTATTTGGGTCATCTCCCTTTTCTTTTTGAGAAGCCTGGCTAGAGGTTTATCAATTTTACATTTTCAAAAAACCAACTCTTGGTTTCATTGATCTGTTCTACAGTTTTTTAGATTCTATATTGTTTATTTCTGCTCTAATCTTTATTATTTCTCTTCTTCTGCTAGGTTTAGGGTGTCTTTGCTCTCTTGCTTCTATTTTCTTTAGGTGTGCTATTAGATTTTGTATTTGGGATTTTTCTTGTTTCTTGAGATAGGCCTGGATTGCAATGTATTTTCCTCTCAGGACTGCCTTCGCTGCATCCCAAAGCGTTTGGATTGTTGTATTTTCATTTTCGTTTGTTTCCATATATTTTTTAATTTCTTCTCTAATTGCCTGGTTGACCCATTCATTCTTTAGTAGGGTGTTCTTTAACCTCCATGTTTTTGGAGGTTTTCCAGACTTTTTCCTGTGGTTGATTTCAAGCTTCATAGCATTGTGGTCTGAAAGTATGCATGGTATGATTTCAATTCTTGTATACTTATGAAGGCTGTTTTGTGACCCAGTATGTGATCTATCTTGCAGAATGTTCCATGTGCACTCGAGAAGCAAGTATATTCTGTTGCTTTGGGATGCAGAGTTCTAAATATATCTGTGAAGTCCATCTGATCCAATGTATCATTCAGGGCCCTTGTTTCTTTATTGACCATGTGTCTAGATGATCTATCCATTACTCTGAGTGTGGTGTTAAAGTCCCCTGCAATTACCACATTCTTATCAATAAGGTTGCTTATGTTTGTGAGTAATTGTTTTATATATTTGGGTGCTCCCATATTTGGCGCATAGACATTTATAATTGTTAGCTCTTCCTGATGCATCGACCTGTAATTATTATATAATGCCCTTCTTCATCTCTTGTTACAGCCTTTAATTTAAAGTCTAGTTTGTCTGATATAAGTATGGCTGCTCCAGCTTTCTTTTGACTTCCAGTAGCATGATAAATAGTTCTCCATCCCCTCATTTTCAATCTGAAGGTGTCCTCAGGTCTAAAATGAGTCTCTCGTAGACAGCAAATAGATGGGTCTTGTTTTTTTATCCATTCTGGTACCCTTTGGCTTTTGGTTGGCACATTTAGTCCATTTGCATTCAGTTTTATTATAGAAAGATATGAGTTTAGAGTCATTGTGATGTCTGTAGGTCTCATCTTGTAGTGATGTCTCTGGTACTTTGTCTCACAGGATCCCCCTTAGGATCTCTTGTAGGGCTGGTTTAGTGGTGATGAGTTCCTTCAGTTTTAGTTTGGGAAGACCTTTATCTCTCCTTCTATTCTAAATGACAGATTTGCTGGATAGAGGATTCTTGGCTGCATATTTTTTCCGTTCATCACATTGAAGATTTCCTGCCATTCCTTTCTGGCCTGCCAAGTTTCAGTAGAGAGATCTGTCACGAGTCTTATTGGTCTCCCTCTATATGTTAGAGCACGTTTATCCCTAGCTGCTTTCAGAATTTTCTCTTGAGCCTTGAATTTTGCCAGTTTCACTATGATATGTCATGCAGAAGATTGATTCAAGTTATGTCTGAAGGGAGTTCTCTGTGCCTCTTGGGTTTCAATGCCTTTTTTCCTTCCCCAGATCTGGGAAGTTCTCAGCTATTATTTCTTCAAGTACACCTTCAGCACCTTTTCCTCTCTCTTCCTCCTCTGGAATACCAATTATGCGTAGATTATTCTCTTTAGTGCATCACTTACTTCTCTAATTTTCCCCTCATACTCCTGGAATTTTTTATCTCTCTTTTTCTCAGCTTCCTCTTTTTCCATAATTTTATTTTCTAGTTCACCTAGTTCTCTAATTTTCCCTTCATACTCCTGGATTTTTTTATCTCTTTTTCTCAGCTTCCTCTTTTTCCATAATTTTATTTTCTAGTTCACCTATTCTCTCCTCTGCCTCTTCAGTCAGAGCTGTGGTTGTCTCCATTTTATTTTTTAGCTCATTTATAGCATTTTTTAGCTCCTCCTGGCTGTCCCTTAGTCCCTTGATCTCTGTAGCAATAGATTCTCTGTTGGCCTCTATACTGTTTTCAAGCCCAGTGATTAATTTTATGACTATTATTCTAAATTCACTTTCTGTTATATTGTTTACATCCTTTTTGATCAGTTCGTTAGCTGTCGGTATCTCCTGGAGATTCTTTTGAGGGGAATTCTTCCATTTCGTCATTTTGGATAGTCCCTGGAGTGGTGCGGAACTGTGGGGCACTTCCCCTGTGCTGTCTTGAATAACTTGCATTGGTGGGCGGGGCCACAGTCAGACCTGATGTCTGCCCCCAGACCACTGCTGGGGCCACAGTCAGACTGGTGTGTACCTTCTCTTCCCCTCTCCTAAGAGTGGAATTCACTGTGGGGTGGCATGGCCTGTGTGGGCTACTTGCACACTGCCAGGCTTGTGGTGCTGGGGATCTGGCATATTAGCTGGGGTGCACAGGGTGCCCATAGGTGGCAAGGTGCACAGAGGCAGGGGGCGGGGGGCGGCAGGCTCAGCTCGCTTTTCTTTCGTATCTGCTTCGGGAGGGGCCCTGGGGCACCAGGAGGGAGTCAGACCTGCCGGAGGGTTGGATCCACAGAAGCACGGCGCAGGGTGTTTGCCCGGTGCAAGCAAGTTCCCTGGCAGGAACTGGTTCCCTTTGGGATTTTGGCTGGGGGATGGGCGAGGGAGATGGCGCTGGCCAGCGCCTTTGTTTCCCGCCAAGCTGAGCTCTGTCGTCAGGGGCTCAACAACTCTCCCTCTCGTTGTCCTCCACCCCTCCTGCTCTCCAAGCAGAGCTGTTAACTTAGAACCTTCCAGATGTTAAGTCCCGCTTGCTGTCAGAACACACTCCCTCCGGCACCTCCGCTTTTGCAAGCCAGACTCGGGGGCTTTGCTTGGCCAGCGGGCCGTCCCTCTGCCCTGGCTCACTCCCGCCAGTCCGTGTAGTGCACACCACCTCTCTGCCCTTCCTACCCTCTTCTGTGGGCCTCTCATCTACACTTGACTCCGGAGAATCCCTTCTGCTAGCCTTCTGGTGGTTTTCTGGGTTATTTAGGCAGGTGTGGGTGGAATCTAAGTGAACCACAGGACACCGTGAGCCCAGCGTCCTCCTACGTCTTCCTCCCCTTCAAAGAACTTAAATTTACATTTTAATAGTCATATTATACGTAAGTATGAGTTAAAGTGAGTTCAGAATATAGAGACCTCCTTAGGAAATTTTTTCTAGTTTTATGAAAGAGTAAAACTCAGGTTTCCAAACAGACTTAATTACATGTGAAGAAGAAAACTGATTGCAACGGGAAAAGTAATTCGATTTTGCAAAAGGTTGAAGGTGTGTGTTGAGAGGATTTTTTTTTTCCATAATATATATGATTTGCTGGAAAGTACTTTCAGAGAACCTAACATAGTTGGTAATAACATTTGGTTGATTGTGGTTAGATGTTTATGTGATTGAAAGGAAATTAAACTTTATTTTAGAGGCAGTGAAGGATTACTGAAAAATTTTAAGCAAGGAAGGCCAGTGTCCAGGGGGATTATATTGGTGAGGGATGGAAAATTTTCTACTTATAATCATTAAGTTTGTTTGTAAAATAGTAAGGCACTGGAATTTTTGAAGAAAGGGTGAATGAAGACTTTTTGCTGTGGAAACACAAGTAGAATAGGCATAGATTCTAAAATAGAGAAAATATTTTCAGACTAAATAGAATGGCTTCAAGTAGTTCAGTAAGTTTAAGATTGGATAATACTGGGTTATACCATGAATGACACTTTTGGTAGAATTTTAACTGGAAACAGGAAATGAATTACAGCCTATGATAAGATGTTAACTCAATTGTCGTATTGGTGTATTAAATTTGAGTTTTATCCTATTCACTTATAGTCTGTATTTAACTCATGCTTTTGTTTTCTCGTCCTCATGACTTAAAGTTCTAGAAGGAAATGATTTCATTGTTGTTTGGACATCACTTGGGACTCTCTTG